>NC_089837.1:137769629-138124629 GCF_035609145.1 Eleutherodactylus coqui | reverse complement strand
GAAGACTGCATTGACCATCTGGCATTTCATTGCAATTAGAGATGAGCGAGCGTACTCGGAAAAGCACTACTCGCTCGAGTAATTTGCTTTATCCGAGTATCGCTGTGCTCGTCCCTGAAGATTCGGATGCCGGCACGGAGCGGGGAGCTGCAGGGGAGAGCGGGGAGATCTTTCTCTCCCTCTCTCCCGCCCGCTCTCCCCTGCTCCCCGCTGCGACTCACCTGTCAGCCGCAGCGGCACCCGAATCTTCAGGGACGAGCACAGCGATACTCGGATAAAGCAAATTACTCGAGCGAGTAGTGCTTTTCCGAGTACGCTCGCTCATCTCTAATTGCAATGCTTAAGTCTTCATTCTTCCAGATCTTACCCATACTTGACATTGCGCTGCAACCCAGTGTGATTCATTGTTTTGCTTCTGGTCCCGATTTTCGATCCAAAGTAATGCGAAATCTTAAACCGCTTAGATTTCTTTATTGTTGATTTTGATCTTTCCTTTACCATTACTGGCTCTTGTCATAATCTTATTCTAGTATACGCCTTTTTTTTCACTCCCTTCACCTTTTAGTATTTGTTATTCAAGATCTTCTGGACTTTCTGCCAACAAGGTCGTATCATCTGCATATCTGAGATTGAGGGTTTTTTTCCCACCGATCTTGACTCTGATGTTGGATTTGTCTAAACTGCATTGCCTCAAGATCGCCTCTGTGTACAGGTTAACCAATGCAGGGGTAAAAAAAGATGGCCTTTGCGTATCCCTTTCCAAATTCTGAACCATTCCATGTCACCATTGGAGGTCCTGACTGTAACCTCTTGGTTCGCACATAATGACTGAGTTGCCCGAGAAGACCTGGGACTCCCATTGGTCTTAGGCATGGGCACAGCTGGTCATGTTCAATGTAAAAGGGTTTTGCTGTAACCAGAAAAGTATATATGTGCACCTCCGATGGATCATGGAAAAGGTCCAGGAATACCAGAAGGAGATTTGCAAATTTGGTCTATTGTTCCTCTTCCTTTGTGAAAACCAGCTTGTGCATCCGGGAATTCCCATTCCACCAGACGGTTTTTCAAATAATCTTCTGTAGGATCTTGCAAGCAAGCAATATTTGTGCTATCGTGCAGAACTTTGAGCATTCAATCAGGACGCTTTTTTTCGGAAGTGGCACGAAAACTGACCTTGCCTAATCTTTAGGCCACGATTTGGTTTCCCAAATTTTGCGACGGAGTGCTGTTAGCATCTGGACCAGCAGGGGCTAGAGCAACCCAGCAGGTATGCAATCAATTCCAGAGGCTTTCTGATTTCGAAGTTGATTAAGTGCCCACTCAACTTAATCTTCCAGGATATCAGGTTATAAGTCTGTTAGTTCTTCTGCTTGCAGTTGATTGTTTCCGCGATCGCTTGTGTAGAGTTCTTCTGTATATTCCCGCCATCAATGCTTGATTTGTTCCAGATCGTGAAATTCTTTGCAATTCTGACCAAAAAGTAAGGTTGCCGTGTGCGATACAAGAAACACGAGCCTTTTTAATATGAGTGTAGAGCTGACTGGTGTGTCCTTTTTGTTTGCTTCTTGCAAATTCATGCAGCATGCATTCCAAAACAGGTCTTTGCGTTTCCTCATTTCACACTGAAACTGGGCATTTAGGCACTAGAAATCATTCCATTTTTCAGTAGTATTTGCTTCTAGTTGTATGTCGGATGGTGTCTACCGATAGCCAGGTTGCTTTTTTACATGGTATATTTTCATTTCCTGTTTAGAATGTAATGGATTTTAATTTAAAAGGTATTAAGTAGAGATGAGCGAGTAGTGCCTTAGCCGAGTATCTCCCTACTCGTCTCTAAAGATTCGGGGGCCAGCGGGGGAGAGCGGGGAGGAACAGAGGGGAGATCTCCCTCTCCCTCTCCCCCCCGCAACTCACCTGTCACCCGCGCCGGTCCCGAATCTTTAGATACGAGCAGGTAGATACTCGGCTAAGGCACTACTCGCTCGAGTAGTTAGCCTTAGCGAGTATACTCGCTGATCTCTAATATTAAGCAATTCGAAATAATGCTTTATTCTACTACTTAAACCAGAAGCACAGAGTCTGTGGTGACCTTCAATGCTGCTGCTGCGATTGCAGAAGCGTAGTTTGATTTTGGCAACAATCTGTTGGTGGCCAGAACCAGAATCTGCGCCTGGGAACATTTTTTTCTGCTAGAACTGAACTTTTCCACTTTTAGGGGGCCCAAGACGTAATCAGTTAGATTGCGGTGAACTCTGTTAGGAGACATCCAGGTGTGCAAGCGACATTTTGGTTGTTTGAACAATGCGTTCATAATCATTTGGATTTTTTTTCCGCAAAATTGGAAAATTCTAATCATTATTTTGTTTTCATAAGCCAAATATTCCTACTTTTGTTCAGAAAAAGGTCCACCCAAATAGATTTAAGTGCTATTTTAGGTAGCACAGGCTCATGATCAGGGTTATAAAATTCAAATTTAAGAAAAGAACTGCACAGGAAACACTCCACATTCTGAGTTGTAAGGTTGATGTCTGTGGTCAGCTTTTATGAGAATCTAGTCTAGGAACCCCCAAGAGTTTATAAGGGCTACATTATTATACTGAATCACCCCCAAAAGGATGACAAAAATACTTAAAGAGGCATTACCACTGTAATCATACAGTATATGGCATATTAAAAGTATATGTCATAAGTGTCTGATAGGTGGGAGTCCCGGAGGAGGGACCTGCATTTATCGATAGAATGGGTGTCCCCTTTATCCCTAATGGGCACTCCAGAGATGTGGGGGGCCTTCCATGCATGCGACTCTCTCCGCTGTAGGTTTTGAGTTTGTGGTAATGGCAACAACCTAGTGCTTCAGAACTCATGCATAGATGGCCACCTCTCCTTTCTGGAATGCCAAGCAGGTGAAGGGACCCATTCCTCTGATGTATGGGTAGACCCACAGTAGGCTGCATGATGCACTGTTAGAACTTGCTCTCTCGTCTCCTGAGCGGTGTGTCACTCCTCTTCTCCTATATGAAAACTATATTTGAGCAGAAACAGAGGACAAGCATTTATGTGTCCAATTGGCTGGGGGCCCACAGAGATGGTCATCGCATGAGGCCTCTGGGCCCCAGATTGTGCACCTCTGGTTTATGTCCTCCCTTTATATTTCCCATATAGTTTGAATCCACTCCTGGCTTTAGCTCAACAAACCCGTGTTTTCTGTCCTGCAGTCATGCTAACTTGCTTCTGAGAACTGCCGAAGGCATCTATGGTCATGGCTTGTCAGTATTATTTGACTTCAGTGCTGTATTCTCAGAGTAAAGGGTAAAAACACAGGAAGGGAGGAGGGAGAATAGGCTTCACTGGAAATGCTCACTAAGTTCTGAACCTGCATCTCCACAAGAAGCAGGTACAGTATATGGATAGAAATCTAAACCATCACCATGACAAAGTGCAGATACATAGAGATAGATAATGTAGAACAGAAGTATCGCATTATTTTAATAAAATTATTCAGCAGTAATAATGATGCAGATACATATCACAACAGATTCTATCAAGGGTGCTATTTGCAACATGTTTTAGCCACGTCTGTATATAAAAAAAAAAAAAAAAAAAGTTTTATGACTTATTGCTTGATGTACCTATAGAATATAATTGGCCAACTGCGATTCAACAGTGTATATACTTTGGGCAACATTCGACTTCCATTTGTTTTCTGTACATATTTTTTTGTGCAACAGAAAAACTCAGCATCCCGCACTTTTCTAACCACAAAAAAAATAAAAAAGCAAGCTTAACGTATAAGGAGATATATATATATATATACATATATATATATATACATATATATACATATATATATATATATATATATATATATATATATATATATAGATACATACAGCTGTAGATTTCTGCAAGTTTTTAGAATGAAAGAAAATGTGTTCAACTACAAGATTTTTTAAAAATAAATATTTTACTGTGAAAAATGTATATATTTGTAATCTAAAGACAAACTTGGAAAACATGACTATACGTTTAATGTACATGCTTATAATTGGAAAAAAAAAAAAAAAGCATTAAAACTTATGCATGTACATTTAATGTACATGCTATAAAGTGTATATTAAAAACCTTATGAGGACAGAGCCTAAAAGTAAATGCTGGTGGGGGAGAAAAAAAGGAGGGGGATTGATGAAAAACTGTCAATAGTACTTATACAATATGCACCATTTACTAAAGGGAGGAGACACAAATTAGATATTAGGAAAAAAAAAAACTTTGACAGGGAGGGTGGTCAATGAGTGGAACAGGTTACCACAGGAGGTGGCGAGTTCTCTTTCAATGGAAGTGTTCAAAGGCTGGACAGATATCTGTCTGGGATGATTTAGTAAATCCTGCACTGAGCAGGGGGTTGGACGCAATGACTCTGGAGATCCCTTCTAACGATCATTCTATGATTCCATGATTCTACTAATGGTTTCAATTAGATTTCAATATTTTTATTGTTTTCTGTAATTTAGGGCACAATTGTCTCTAAACATAAAATGGTGCAGCGCTACATGTACCGCATGTATTCCAGGATATACACCCCGCCGATTCTCTCCAGTAACAGGACAGAAGTCTGTAAAAGGAGTATACTACAATACTATATACAATCAGCAGCACAGCACTGTGCACATAGCTGATGCTATATAAACACAGAAAAAAGAAAAAGAGAGATACACACACACATTATAATTTTTATATATATATATATATATATATATATATATATATATATGCATACATACACACACACAGCCAGTGAGTTCCTTTTGTTCAGCTAATTTGTACTGGACTATACAGTATATAGTACCAGGAAAGAGTCTGCTGGTGTTTCATCAATTTAACAGTGAGAATGTAAGTACTTCTTTACATTACACAAGGCAATCTCTGAAGCATAGGCTGACTTATGGTTGACATTGCTTTGCTCAGCATGGGCCATATTTTAATCCTTTCAAGAGCATTTGGTAAGAGGGAAAAAAAAAAAGAAAGAAAGAAGAGCTGGGTGGTCCTTTGTCTTGTATCAAAAGCTACATGGTTCAATTTCTGCTATAAGAAAAACCTCTAAAAACTGATATTTTTCCCCAATGGAGCCAAAGCCTACTTTCCATTCATTACTCCTAATATTTGATAGCTGATATGTAGTAGTTTTGCAGCGACCGTGGCCAGAGAAAGTGTTCGCTTCATTGGACAAATAACCATAAATCATGTTCCTCACCTTGCACATGCCATAGTCAGTAAGTTTTATGTGCCCTTCAGAATCCAATAAGACGTTGTCCAGCTTTAAGTCTCTATAAATAATTCCTCGCTCGTGGAGGTAGTTTAATGCCAGACTGATTTCTGCAGAGTAAAACCTAAAAGGGAGGAAAGAGTCTATTACCACCAGAAAGATGGAAGAGAAACAACTGGGTGGATTCTGCTTGTGTTCTTACATACAGTGGAAGTGTTGGACTGGAATTGTAAAATACGCTTAACCACGCCATACCGCCAAATATCAGCATTGCAATAGAGAGGTGTGCAGAACATGAACCCGTTAGTGTGACACAGAGATTTCTATTTGCTACACAGTACGTTGCTCAAAAACCATTTCATATCTCTGCAGGACAAAATAACGATTATAACTATGTGCGCCGATCAGTTAGTCAGCTCACATATACAGACCCAACTAAAACAGAAACGACCTACAAAGACGGCGTTAAAACTGAGGATAACAGATTCTCACGAATAATGTATTTTACATGTAGGCAGGGACTTAGATTCACAAGCAGCTAATTACAGCTTTAACCTACTGTTACAATAGATAAGTGATTTTCATCTGTTTAATATACTTGAAAACTTCATTCATTTTTGCAATTAGAGAGCTCGATTTCCAGGTATCTCCACATGCAATGAACCTCAACTTGTCACAACTAGAAGGCTGATCTGTACAAAGCTTCTATTTACATCAATTGGTGATGTATGCAACTGTATACAAAATTAGACCCCTGGTAGTGACAATTGGCAGTTCAGATTCCTACCTGTGAGGCCTCGTTCACACGAGCGTGGTTTTAGCGCAGTATAGGTGTGCAAAAAAAAAAAAATTTTTTAAAAATCATACCTACACTACACTAAAATCTCTACAATAAAAAAAAAATCTCCTGATCACTTAAAAAAGTGCAGTTGCTCCCGGCGTAGATAAAGAAGCCCTGCAGGGCTTTAGGATTTCCCCATATTTCTCCTCGCTAGGGAAAGAATCCCCCATAGCCCTGCTCTAGTGATCCCCAAGGGATATCCCCATAGCACAGAGTCAGTGGGGCTAGAGAGGGGGTTCGGCAATAAAGCTTCTCACAGGGATTCCCCATAGCAAAGAGAGGGGGCGGAGCTAGATGGCAGAACCCTCCAGTCCTGCCCACTCCCAGGGAAGACCCAAGTAAAGCCCTATCATCCCACCCACCCCACCCCCTTCCCTCTCCCTCCCTCTCCTTGGGGAGAAAGGTGAAGGGAGTTCCCTATTGCTTCCCCTCATTCCCCAGGGCTTCCCACCATCCCTGCAGGGACTAACAGGAGTATACAGCAGGACATTTAAAATGTGCTTCTGGGCAGCACGTCTTAAATGTTCCGCTGTAAGCAGTGGGCAATTCCTTCCATCAGCAGAAATTTGTAATCTCATTCTCCTGCACAGAATTTCCCTAGACTCCTGCTCCCATAGGAGTCTAGGGAAATTCCTGTGAATCGCGCACCAAAGATAGGTCAGGTCCTCTTTTCTCACAGCACAGACCTTAGATGCAGGCATTGTAGCCACGCATGTCCTAGCTTTGATTGGTGTGAGTATTTAGCACGTCTGAAATTCCTTCATGTGAATGCGTCTATAGGAAACCATTGGTTTTTCTAGAAGAGACTCTAATCTGCGAAAACCGCGCTCATGTGAACAAGGCCTTATACAGAGTAAGAACACCCAAACCCTAGCAATTATTTGGACAATCATCTAGCCTGATGTGTGTATGGATTTCCTTTTTTTTTTCTCAAAGAAACTGCAATGGAATGGTGCAGTAAACATTTACTATTTATTTCTAGAGAGGATATTCATTTTCCCATCAGTTTGCATACATTCTGTTCAAATTTTGCCTTCACTAGTATAAACACTTATTGTTCACAACGCTATAGTGTGTGCTAAGTGTAGTTACCTGTAGCTACGTTCACTGAACAAACACATTGTATTTAGCCAACCCTCCACTTGCAAGTTTAAAGGGAATGTATCATCAGAAATTGTCATTTTATTTCAAATTAGGTCATTAGTAGTACCACTTATTTTTAATTTTTTTTTATTTTTTGTCACATAAGGCAACTTGAACTTGTGATCATTTGACCACTTATACCATAGACTGCAATATTTAGGTATTGCATAACTACTTGAGGCGAGTGTGCACCATTTGGTACCTCGCATCAACAATTGGGCCATTTAAAGAGTTAACAGCCACGATTGGCGTGAACTCTATTCATGGCTGTTGCGGCAGTGTCAGTTGTTAAAGACAGCCAACACCCGCCATGTATGGAGTGGGATCAGCTTCTCAGCCTGTGCCTTACTAACCATGTGCACCTCTGTTGTACATAACCCCTTCACACTCCAGGGGGTTTAACTTTTTAAAGTTTTCCTTCTTCCTATGTTGATTTGGCACATTATCTAAGCAAAACAAACCTTGCATGTTCTTCTGGAAGTTTCCTTTGACGTTGCATGTGAAACATCAGATCTCCTCCATTTACATATTCAATAACAAAGAACAGTCTGAAACAAAGCAAAATAAGCACATCCATAAATAGAATATAGTCACTGCCAAAACATGTGATGACCGTTAAATAGAAATATATACAGTTATGTACAAGTAACAAATGTATATTCATTCAATCCCTTAAATAGCTGTGCTCAGGCTTTAGGAAAAAAGACAGTATTGCAATACAACTACAGAGGAAGCTATAATAACACCTTTAGCTCAGGCTAGAATTTCAATCATGGCTTTAAAACAAGACGACTATCACAGCTCTAGCAACTATCAAGCAAGAGCTAGAGGTGATTGAAGTGGGGGCAGATAAAAGAAAATTGCAGATATTTGTTTTTTGGTTTCTTTTAATGACATATGCCGTGCAGGGTAAATAACTCATTATTTTTATAGAACAAACTTTTATTTCTTTTTCTTGGGGGAAGGAGGGGGGGGGGAATTTTTTTTTATTACAATTATGGCAAAGAAGGGGTGTTTCATTTTTTTTTTTAACTCGTTTTATTGAGAACACCAGAACATATCAAATTATATTATTCAGTGACAAACCTGAGTGTAACAAACATGGTTCAAGTCTACAAATCAGGTACAATTACTTAAAACAATATACACTGCATAACATAGTGTATTTGGAAAGATAGTTTGCAGAGTTCAGGATATTATCTTCATACCTGTGAAGGGCTAAATGGCACCTGGATTGGCCGAAAACCTCATTTGGTCTACCAATTGCTGAAATGCGTTTTGCGCTAAACCAAATCCCCAGATGTGTTTCAACTTATTACCTTTAATTTTTTTTTAAATAATTTTTTTAAAAAAGTGTTTAAACTGATTTAAACTTTTTGTCCCCTCAGGGGACAAGGACTTGCGATGCTTTGATCGCTCCTGCAGTATAATGTAACACCATAGTATTACATTATACCACAATCTGACCATCTATTAAGACACACCATAAGGCCCCGGCTGCTATGGCAACCACACACACCTTGCGATCTCATCACGGGGGAATGTTATACAGAGCCCCTGAACACTGATTGTGGCATTTAAATGGCGCTGTCAGAATTGATGTTGCCATTTCAAGTATGAACCGCTCCGATCAGGGGCAGTGCTAATTGTAACAGTTGCAAGTGGGTGTCAGCTGTAAGAAACAGCTGGCATTCGCGTTGTATGGAGCGAGATTGACCCCTGATACATACGTAACTATAAACCCTGTGTCATTAAAGGGTTAAACTGTGGACAACTTAGGATTTTCTTGCTTTAATAAAAGCTGTGCCTACAGTATCTTTCAAAATACTCTAAGCTGGAGGTCCAACATTCTTCTAAAGTCCATCAGTCGAGCAAACTGACTGTTCTTTAACACTGAGTGACAGGAGGGGAGTGAAGGAGATGTGAAGCTAGCAAATTATTGCTGGGAGAGGATAGCAGCTCATGTTACAGACCTGGGAGCAGGAGGAGATGAATGATTACTTTATTGCCAGAGGAGAAGTTTTCAGCGCCTGCAGTTACAACAGCAGTCTGTGCCCAGGAGGGAAGCCTGACAGTGTGATGTCTTGATCATACAATATACAGAGCAGATTTAGTGTGGAGAACATTCCCCGCCATAATGACTGCATGATCAAGACATTAAACAGTTAGCTGTCTGTGACCGGGAGGAAAGGCTAACTGTGCAATATACGTGCAGGCACTGAACTTCTGCCTCCTGCAATAAAGTAATCAGTCATGTCCTTCTTTCTCTGCTATGATATGAACTTCTATCTTCTTCTTCCTCCTGCAATATTCAGCTGGTTGGTTTCACCACACTTTTAGACCCCCTTCTGTCATTACATTCAGTGCTGAAGAACAGTCTGTTTAACCTGACTGACTTTAGAAGAATCTTGGTCCTCCAGCTTGCAGTCCACTGGAAAATAGTGTAATCATAGCAGAAATTTTTTTTTTTTTTAAAAGTTAATAAAAAACAGATTAGAGCAATGTTTTATTTCAAAACATACATTGATTAAAAGAGAAGAAGCTAAAAAAGCAATTCATGGCCTTTTATTTGTCTCACTGATTATAATAACCCTTAGTCTACAAGGCCGTATATTTCCCAAGTTATAAAACTAGAAGACAACCAATATAAAAATGCCAAAAGGGCAATTTATAAGCTACAACACTCTATAGTTAACTTGCGCTTCTGCACTCACGGTTAAAGAATGTGATCTCACTGCAAATCAGCTCTAAACCATATATCAACACAGCAATAAATGGACAAATGGAGGTCTATGTTTCTAAAGTACATAATCCGCAGTAGGAAGACGTCCGTGCTCTATACACAGCATACCTGCTTTCTGTTTGGAAACAGGAGTGCAGCCCAACAAGGAAGGGATGGTTTGAGGCCTGTTCAAACACATGCTTCTCTGTTTGAACCCAGTCAATATCCTAGATACAAAAAAAAAACCTAACATTAATTATCCCATATCATGAGAAAAAAAAATACTGCACACACAAAAGTAATAATTCCAGGACAAAAACCCAAATAATAAAATAATGTGAAAGGTGGTCATCCAGCTCCTTAAGATGAATCACTTTTATCAGGTTGAGTTCATTGTATTAATGTTTACGGTTCCTGATAGCCGTCAGGTTGACATAGATAGAAAGTCATGAGCTTGCATGGCCTTGACTACTGAAATGCATTTAGCTGTGTGCACCAACAAATTGTAAAGGTGTCACGACACAGAGGAATGCGAAAACTTTCAGACATACATTAGCTTCCATAACTTTACAGTGCACCATAACTGAGAGCTTGCATCACACATCCTTAAAAGAGGTTACAAATAGAGATGAGCGAGCGTACCCGCTAAGGCAAACTACTCGAGCGAGTACCTGCCCGCTCGTCTCTAAAGATTCGGGTGACGGCGGGGGAGGCATATATTGTATATCAGCCGCACTTCAGTAGCGGGGAGCGATTCCAGCAACCTCATTGGTTGTTGGGTACACACACCCCTTTGGAGATGTGCACGAGTGCTAGTTTCGGAGACCCGCGGGCCCTGCACGACTGCTACCTCACGAAGCCCCGCAGCCCATTAAATAAGCACTAGCAGCCCCGTAGGAGGGTCGGCAACTTGTTCTCTGTTGGCCGATGTTATGAACCCCTTGCAGGCGTCTGTTCCCTGCTGTGAGATCAGCACAGCAACTCCCGGTCACTTAATGTACTCAGCCGTGGTGTGACCCCCGACCGGCCGCACCGATCAACCCTTCAATAATAAGCCTGGAAGAAGTATATTCTGATCGGCAGATCCGCTACATCCCGTGTGTCTTATTATAGAAGGCTGGATCGGTGCGGACAGTCGGTGGTCAGACCCGGGCTGAGTACATTAAGTAACCGGGAGTGCTGTGCTGATCTCACAAGAGGGAACACCAGCCTGCAGGGCATGAGAACAGTGGACAACACAGTAGAACTGTAACGCTGGCAGGCGCTGCAGGGTGCCACCGACCCTCCTATGGGGCTGCTAGCAATTATGTCACGGGCCGCGGGGCTCGTTAGGTAGCACTCATGCACGGCTCGTGGGGCTCGTGCACATCTCCAAAGGGGGGTGTGTACCCAACAACCAATGAGGTTGCTGGAATCGCTCCCCGCTACTGAAGTGCGGCTGAAATACAATATATGCGCGGGGGAGAGCAGGGGGGAGAGTAGTTTGCCTTAGCGAGTATGCTCGCTCATCTCTAGTTACAAAGCTTAACCTTAAATAGAGAACTCACAAATCGTCAAGGACATTCTCACTTTGTGGATGAAAAATTGTATCATGTGGCATGCTAACTTTCACAGAGTTAGGCTGTATCCGCACGGGCGATTTTGTAGTGATGCGACAGCGCTACAAATCGTGTGTATGTAAAGCCCATGGTTTCCTATGGGTTCGTCCACACGAGCGATGTTTTGTAGTCTACTACATCGCAAAACTACAAGATCGCGGGATGCTCTAAACAGCCGCAATTTTCTATTTTTTGTAGCCCACGTTTCCCTATAGAGGCTGCTACTTTCTCGCATCGCATGGCACAAACTTGTGATTTTCATGCTATGCGATTTTAACATTAGAAAGTCCTATTAATTTTCTTGCTACAAAATTGCGCAATTTTATCTCATGAAAAAACCGCACGCAGCAGTGACGCAATGCTGCATTTTTTCAAGGAAAAAAAAAAAAGAATCACTGACGCTTCAAAATCACGTGTACATAACAGCGGTATCGCAGCTATTTAATAGCAGCAATCTCGCTATCGCCTGTTCGGATACAGCCTAAGGCCCAGTGTCCACGGGAAAAATAGATTTATTAAATCCGCACGGTCTCCTGCACGCGTGATCTGCATATAAAATTGCCAATAGGATATCATTGACCACCCCCAGTTAATTAAGTAGCTGTGGATGGTATTTTTAAGTGATTTGCGGATTGCCCCACGCAGGAATTAAAACGCAACATGCTCCATTTTAACGCTGATCACGTGGGGATGGGCTCAATTGTCCTCGATCTTAATTGATCTCCTGCATGCAAAAAAAAGACAATTTATAGTGCATCTGCAGCAGAAATCCACACGGGCCATATTTTTCCCATGGACATGAGAACTTAGGCCTCCCACACACAGGCGTTTGCAGAAACGCAGCGTTTTCCATTGCAGCGTTTACTGCAGATTTCGCCTGGTTTCAAGCGACAGACCCCAGACGATCAGCCTTCAATAACCTAACTTGAAGATAGGTCATTAACCCCTTGAGTGGCATGCCCGGAAATTTTCCGGGACGAGCTCCACTGCCCATAGCGATATAGCCCGGATGATTTCCGAGCTATCACTATGGGAGCTGCAGAGCACAATGCCACAAGCTGTGGCATTGTGCTTTGCCTGCACAGTCCCACAGAGAACCAGTGCAGGACTTTGAAAAACAGAAGCAGGAAGATATTGCCGATCTGACGGCAATCTCCCGCTTCTGAATTCAAACTCCTGCACTGGTTTGTTCACAGGTTGCCATAGAGACCATCGGCTTGTCAGAAGCAAGCCCATGGTCTCTGTGGCAGGGAGAGCTGGTGATTGGCTGTCAGAGGACAGCCAGGCACCAGCTCTTATATCAGAGAAAACCTCCGATCTCTGCTGTGTTAACCCTTTACATGCTGCAGTCTATGTGACTGCAGCATGTAAAGGGCTGTCACCATCGGACCCCCGGAATGTGACAGAAAAAAAAAAAAGTTTAAAAATTTAAAAAACAAACAAAAAAAACAATTGTCTCCCTTTACGACGCAGTTATACCACGTGTAATATGGTTTTTAATTTTTTTTTACAAAGTAATGACCCAGAGAAGGAAGTACATTATTTAACCCCTTAATGACACGGCCCCCTTTTTTTCCCCCTCATTTCTTTTTTCCTCCCCCCGTTTAAAAAATAAATAAAACCTCCTCTACTTATTCATAGACGTCGCTGTATGAAGGCTTGTTTTTTGCGGGACGAGTTGTATTTTTCAATGGTGGCATTAAAAGTACCATATAATGTAGTGAAAAACTTTTACAAAATCTTAAGTGGAGTAAAATGAAGGGGGAAAAAAGACATTTCGCCATCTTTCAGTGCGTTTTGTTTCTACGGCGTACAAACTGCAACCAAAACTACATGACAGCTGTATTCTATGGGTCAGTGCGATTACTACAAAACCAAACCTACATAGGTTTTTTTTGGTGTAGTACTTGTATTTTTTTTCCAGACATTTAATTTTTTTAAATTATTTTCTGCTGCATTTTCTGCGCGCAATAACTTTATTTTTCCGTCGACGTACTTGATCAAGGGCTCCTTTTTTGCAGGATGTTCTGTAGTTTACGTTGGTGCTAATTCGGAATACATACGACTTTTTGATTGCTTTTTATTGCATTTTTTCTGGGAGACAGGGTGCTGAAAAAGTGCATTTGTGGCTTTTTTTTTTTTTTTTCAGACGACGTTCACCATGTGGTGAATAATGCACTACTATTTTTATAGATCGGACATTTACGGACGCGGCGATACCAAATATGTATTTTTCTTTTATGATTTAGATTTTTTTATTATAGATATGGCAAAAAGGAGGGGGATCTAAACTTATTAGTTTTTTTTTTGTTTTTTTTTTAAGTGTGAAAAAGTCGTGAAAAAGAAAAAAAAAAAAAACTATTACAATTTGGTATTGGCATAATTGTACCGGCCTGTAGAATTACTTTAATATATTATTTATACTGCTCAGAGAATGCAGTGAAAAATAAAAAAAACATGCCAGAATTACAGATTTTGTTAATCTTGACACTAGAAAAAAAATGGAATAAAAAGCAATCAAAATTTTACATGTTCTAAAGAATTAGATAAATGAAGACTGGAGTTCATCCCGCAAAAAACAAGCCCCTCTAGAGTTCCGGCAATGGAAAAAAAAAATAATACGGCTCTTGGAATGTGGCGACGCAAACCTTCAAGAAAAAAATGTTTTAAAATGTACAAAAATAATAAAACATAAAAAAAAACTGTATAAACTTGGTATCGCCAGAATCGTGTGACTCAGAGAATAATGTTATCACACTATTTATTCTGCACAGTGAACGCTGTAAAAAAAGAAATTCTGCCATTTGTTTTTTGGATTTCTTTTGTTCCCCCCAATCTCCCTACAAATTTTTTTACAAAAGTTATGCAATACATTATATATACGCAAAAATGATGCCATCAAAAAGTACAACTTGTCCTGCAAAAAAACAAGCCCTATTATGGCTGTGTCAATGAAAAAATGAAAAAGTTATGGCTCTTGGAACGCGACTGCAAATTACCATATATACTCAAGTATTAGCCGACCCGAATATAAGCCGAGACAATAAGTTTTACCACAAAAAACTGGTAAAACGTATTAACTGGAGTATAAGCCTAGCTATACTTGAGTATATACTCACCTATCAGCCGGTGTGTGTGTCCCCGGCGCAATGGTCTCCCCGGCGGTGCAGCAAGATGTTTGAGAATTCTCCCCGCTGTCATCTCCGTGCTCGGCTTTGAAATCCCCCGTCAGCGCTGTGTAGGTAAGCGGTGTGATTGGATCGAGTGCCAGCCAATCACAGCTGGCGCTCGATAAACCAATCACAGCCATTCAGTGATGTCATTCACTGTATGACTGTGAATGATCGAGCGCCAGCTGTGATTGGCAGGAACTTGATCCAATCACAGCGCTTACTTACACAGCAATGACAGCGGAGAAATTCAAAGCCGAGCTGGGAGATGACAGCGGAAAGAATTCTCAAGCGGCTTGCCGCACTGCTGGGGAGACCATCGCACTGGGGACACAATGCCGGCTGGGAGGCGAGTATTGTGTGTGTTTTTTTTTTTGTTTTTTTTAACCTCACTCGAGTATAAGCCGGGGGGGGGAGGAGGGGGGGGGCTTTTCAACATAAAAAAATGTGCTAGAAAACTAGGCTTATACTTGAGTATATATGGTAGTTGAAATTAAACGATTAGACCATTTAAAAAACATGACCTGGTGGGCACGACAGGGTGGTAAGAAACTCTCCACTCAAGGGGTTAAGGCTGGGGTCACACAGGACGTATTCCCAGCTAGAAATCTCATCCACATGGCTGGTCAATCCCAGGATTAGTGGCCACAGGCGGACTTGCTGCAGCAAAATTCCGGACCAAATTTCCGCAGCAAATCCGCATTGTGTGAACCCAGCCTTAAATAGTGATTAAAAAAAGTAAAAGCTACACTCACTGGTATGATCCCCCAGTGCTGCAGTTCTGGTCCACACTGCTGGACTGTTTTATATAACTGCAGTGGTGGCAGGCCCATGATACATGCTGTCGGCCACATCAACAAAACCTAGAAGGGAGTATCGGAATGGCAATGCTGGGGCAGCAGGATCAACCCAGCGAGCACAACCTTTAACTATCTTTCCTACCTTTAGAAAAAGATACAAACCAACACCCTTTCAGTAAAGCTGGCTATGCAGGATTGCCCCCATTTGAAGAGATATTCTGCCCGAATCCCCCACAAAAAGGCATTATTAGAAAAGAAAGGGAAGGAGATGCTGCCAGGCCTTTCTGGCAGCAGCTTGCTTTCCATAAAAAAAAAAAAAAAAGAAGAAAAGAAAAACAAGAAAAAGGATGGAATGTTGAAATGTTGAGGATCACTCAGTGAGTGGAGGCGGAGTGGGCTGGAGATCCCTCCCCCCCCCCCCCCTCTGTTTGACTTTTATGCCTGCAGAAACTCCTCAACGAACGAATTATCATTCGCCGTTCAGTCGCTACCGGCTTTTACACCGAACAATTATCACTTAGATTCTCATGATCCAGAGAGAATCTAAATTATTGTTCAGTGTAAAAGGGCCCGGATTCCAATAGGCTCCCTTAGCATTATGTCTTATTCATTTATTAACGCCCACCACAAATGAGAATAACTAAAAACTGAAGGAAAAACTTTCTATCCCTGCTAAAGGAAGAGTAAAGAATAAATTTCATTCATCTACAAAAAAATAGAAATCTTCACTTTTCGATACACAAATATTTCACATCTACAATTGCTTGGTCATACTGGGATATGTAGTTAGATAGGAGCCGTACCACACTTTAATAGCTGGTTCTAAACTAGAGGACTGAACTAGTTGACATACACCTTTACTTAGAATGTGATTTTAGGACTCAGCACAATTTTGGACTATTTGTTTATAATTAATGCTTCATATTTGCTTTATTTTCTCTCCTTTTAGGGACTCTTATCAGGATACACACTACTGTATCCATTCTCAGGCAAACAATCTCCCTAAACAGGCATAGGCCGCCTGCAGACGGGCGGGCCGATCCAGCTGCGAGAATTCTCGCAGCGGGATGCAGTCCCGTGCCCCTGTAGAGGCCTGCGGCTCACCCGATCCTGGCTTATTCAGTCTCTGCTATGCGCCGGCTGCTGAGTCATGCACAGAAAGGGTCCAGCCTGGCACTACTGACATTTCTGTGCGGGCCTCTGTGAGACCCATACAAAAATAGAACATGCCGCGATTTGTTTTCCGCGTGTGTTTTCACGCAGACAAATCGCGGCTGTGTGCATAGGATTGTGTTTTGCACTGCAATCCTATCCAGGCGGGCACGGGTGGAAATTCTGCGGGAAATCCCGCTGCAGAATTTCCGCCCGTGTGCAGGGGGCCATAATGTGCTACGTATTTTTCTCAACTGTTCAATTGAAACATTTTAATACTAAAACAACCCCTTAAAGAGAATGTATTACCTATATTTCTTTGTACAAAGACCCGGTCATGAAACATTCCATTTTTTTATTCTATTGTCTATACATGACTGAGGGGGGCCATCTTGCCTTTGCTGCAGTTAACAACATTTAACTCTTTCTACAACATTTAACTCTTTCTAAAGTAGTGTTGAGCCTTGTCTGACATTCGAGATTTTCCTGTATAGCTCCCATTACTGACAAGATCCGACACGTTTCTAACACTTTGCCGATGTCGGTGCTCTCTTATGTATATGTATATCACACTATGCAGAAGAAAGCTCTAATGTCGAAGCTCTCTCCTGCATAAGTATATTACATAGTGTACATGCTACATCGGGGCTTTCTTCTGCATGGTCCAATACGCATATGCAGAACAATCTCTGACATTGGAATCTTGTCCTGCATAGTGTTAGAAACACATGCTATACACATTGTATGCAGTTATATGATGCCTCTGTATGGCACTGTATTACAAAGATAGCCATCATTTGAGAAGTTAGAAATGGATTATATAAAATGTAATATACATATATTTACAGGATTATTACAAATCTTCCTGATGTGAAAACACTCAACTTGTGTTTAATTTTCAAAAACCTACTAATAAAATCATTATAAGAGATCATTTTTATAGGTGTTTCTGTTGAGTCATCCCAAAGAATCCACAACACACATTGCCACCCAAAATAAATAAGAGCTGGGGAGTGTGCGGGTGGCAGGGAAATTGGGTTGGAAAGGGTTAAAAGTTACTTTACAACAGAACTCATGAGGCACAGACAATGGACAAGAGGCAGTGGGAGTAGTTAATCTGTGAACATCACCTATTAGGAATGGTGGATCCCGTGCTACCGTGTTTCCCCGAAAATAAGACAGTGTCTTATATTAATTTTTGTTCAAAAAGGTTTAACTTTTTTTACATGTATAGTTGCCTGGACACTATTTAAATTGACTTTTTTAATTAACTGTTAGCAGGGCTTAATTTTGGAGTAGGGCTTATATTTCAAGCATCCTCAAAAAGCCAGAAAAATCATTTGGATCCTCAAAAATTCTGGAAAATCATGCTATGTCTTATTTTCCGGGTATGTCTTATTTTCAGGGAAACAGGGTATCTATATATAGGCAGAACCTTTTACTGTAATCCTTCCTGTGATGATAATAAGATGACTGCTAAAGAGTTCCCTCTATAGAACAAGGAGTGTCAGACTAGTAGACTTCGTGGTCAGTTTGAAAACTTTTGGATATTGGGATTGTTTAAAACTATTTTTCCCCTGCAATGTTTAATTGCATGATTTATCAACACCTAAAATTGAAGAAAAAAAAATAAACACTTTAACATTAACTTGATTTATACAGTAGGTAATCTTCTGATAATTTTCATTCCTTCCTTTAAGGGCGCATTCAGACGACCGTATATCGGGCGGGTATTCACGCCGGCCGATATACGGCGTCTCTCTGCAGGGGGAGGAGGCTGGAAGAGTCGGGAGCAGTGCTCTGAGCTCCCGCCCCCTTTCTGCCTCCTCTCCACCCCCCTACACTATCAATGAGGAGAGGCGGGACAGGGGCGTAGCTAATTCTTGGAACTTAGCCCCACCCTGTCCCGCCTCCTCATTGCAAATAGTGCAGAGGGGCGGAGAGGGGGCAGGAGTTCAGAGCACTGCTCCCGACTCTCCTAGCCTCCTCCCCCTGCAGAGAGAGACGCCATATATTGGCCGGCGTGAATACCCCCCCGATATTCGGTCGTCTAAATGTGCCCTAAGACCTCCAATATAAATGGAAAAGTACTAGTACGCAAAAAAGAAAATGTCAACCTATTAATGAGGGGATCAACAGAACAGAGTATATATTTAATACCTACCTCGTCATCATTCACTAGTTCCTTTTTTACCACCTTCATTGCATAGATGCGCTCTGTCTTTTTCAACCGTACTAGCAAGACCTTTGCGTAGCTTCCTCTTCCAATAACTCGGAGCAAATCAAAATCTTGTAATCCTAGGCTGGAGGGGGGTTTATCACTGTCCCTGCTGCTCCTTGCCTGTTTAAAAAAAAGAAAAAAAAAAGAAAAAATTTTTATATGTTAGATCAATTTACCTTCTATTCACATAGCAGAAACTGCTAAAAGAAGAGGATAACAGCAGCTTTTATGAAAGATTCTTGAAGACAAACTAAGCATAAAGATAAATCTATATTATATACTTCTATATCAATCATACACACACAATACATTTGGAAAGTCTTCCGACACTTTGAATTTTATTTTAAAATTTGCACAAGACCACAACATAACAAAATGTGAAAAAAGTAAAAGTTTTCCCCATCAATCTGCACTCAGTACCCCATAATGACAAAGTGACAAGAGAATGTTAGAAATCTTTGTATATTTGTTTTAAAAACATGTCAATGCAAAAATGTTAATTTTTCATAAGTATTCAGACCCTTTGATATGGCATTTATGAAATCTAGCTCTGGAGGCATCACATTTCTCTTGATCATCTTTCAGATGTTTCTGCACCTTGATTGGAGTCACCTGAGGTAAATTCAGTTTATTGTGCATAATTTTAAAATCCACAGTGCTGTCTATATAAGGTCTCACAGCTCAGAATGTATATCAGAGCCAAAACCAAGACATGAGGAGGAAAGAACTGCCTGTAGAGCTCAGAGACAGGATTGTGTGGAGGTACAGATCCAGAGAAGGCTACAAAAATATTTCTGCTGCTCTGAAAGTTCCCAAGAGCGCAGCGGCCTCCATAATTCTTAAGTGGAAGAAGTTTGGCACAACCAGGACTCTTCCTATAGCTGGCTGACCCACCAAAGTAAGTAATTGGGCGAGAATGGCCTTGGTAAGAGAGGCGACCAAAAACCCAATGGTCACTCTGGCTGAGCTCCAAAGTTCCTGTGTACTGAATGGAGAAACTCTCCAAAAAGGTCAACCATCACTGCAGCCTCCACCCATCTGGGTTTTATGGCAGACTGGCCAGAGAGATGTTCCTTTTTTAGTAGAATACACATGAAAGCCCCTCTGGGAGTTTGTCAAAAGCACATAAAAGACTATTAGACTGTGCGAAAAAGATTTCCTGGTCTGATGAAAACCAAGATTTAAATATGTAGCCTCAATTCTAAGCATTATGTCTGGAAGAAACCAAGAACTACTAATCAGCTCCCCAATATCATCGCTACGGTGAAGCATGGAGGTGGCAGCATCATGTTGTGGGGGTGTTTTTCAGTGGCTGGGACCGGGAGACCGATCAGGGTTGATAAACTGAGTGGAGCAAAGTACAGAGATACTTTTAATGAAAACCTGGGCAGAATGTGCACCTTCCGATAATACAATGACCCTGACCCAGTACCATGGCTAGAACCCAATTGAATTTCTCTGGAGACTTGACAATGGCTGTCCACAGACTGTCCCCATGCAACTGAGAGCTTGAGATGATCTGCAGAGAATGGTGGAAAACCCCCAAAATCAACACACCAAAAGAAGTCTGGAGGCTGTAATTGCTGCCAAAAGATGCTTCAATTAAAGTACCAAGTACAGGGTCTGAATAATTATGTTAATGCAAAACATTTAAAATAAATAAATAAATTTCTAAACATTGTTGTCACTTTGTCATTATGAGTTATGGAGTGCAGAATGATGGGGAGGGGGGGGGGGGGGAATTGGATTTTTTTTTAATTTGCAACATAAAATTTCTAATACTAAAATGTACACCCTCACAAAATAAATCAATCAAGCACCTAGAAGCAGTTGTCATTCAGGCATGCAGTTACATCTTAGGCCTCCTGCACACGTGGAAACTCTGCGGCCGGATCTCCCATAGAATTTCCGCCCGTGCATGCTGCCATGGGACTGCATTGGATAATGCAATCCTATGCAGACGGCCGAGATTTGTCCACATAAAAAACTTGCGTGGTAAACAAATTGCGGCATGTTTTATTTCTGTGTGAGCCTTGCAGAAGCCCGCACAGAAACGACACCTTTGCCGTGCCGACCCTGCGCATGCGCCAGCTGGATGGAAGCCGGCACATAGCAGAGCGGAGAAGAAGCCGGGAGGTGGTGAGCCGCGGTGGTCACTGCAGGGGCACAGCTTGCATCCCACTGCAAGTATTCTCACAGCGGGATCTGACCCCGGCCGTCTGCAGGAGGCCTTAGGCAGATATGTAAATGATTAGAGTTGTGGTGTGATTAGATGAATGGTCTTGCCATTCTGGGTCCTAAAAGTGGTTCCACCCTTGGCTATAAAAGGCTCTCAGAGGCTCCATGTGTGTAGTGACCTCTTTTTCCTCTTGTGCGGAGCTTGTGGACCACTAGACACCTCTACGGTGCAATTGAGATTTCGTCCCAGTTAACAGTTTCAGAGGGGAAGCATTATTGGAATGCGAGAAGCTGGATGGTCGTGTCAGTGAATTATCGATGAAATAGAGCATGCTAATCTCTTTCTCGTGCATATGCACATGGATTAATGAAAATTCACCGACTTTCACTGATTCCATTCACCGCATATCATGCACTCGTGCAACGCATGTGTAATAAGGGGTGGAAAAACCGGTCATGGACATGAGCCCTTAGGAGATGTTGGAATCAGTGGATGTAGAAATGGCCCAACAGGGTACTAGAGCCTCCCTTCAAGGGGTCAGTTTTATGCAAATAAATATCCTTTTGCTCTGATATTGTAATAACATATCAATGCTCCAATCAACTGCTTAAAGGGTTGTTTTTTTTTTTTTTTACAACAAACGTATATACATGCACATATATAATATTATATACACACACATACAGTATATAAGATTGTTGGCTAATAAAGGCATCACTTATAGAATACTTTAGTCTATTTCTACTAGAGCAGGTAACATCACATAGGTGATAAAAAGTAATCCTGGAAGAAGAAATATGACCAAAATACGCCCGCTTAATCAGCTGCATTCAACGTACACCACGCTTTCTACACAGCGTGAGTGCATCCTAGAAAAGTGGGTTACAGCAACATTTCTTATTTCTAAAACGTATCCACAGGAGTCTTCTAAAAGTGCCAGTAAGGAGCCGACAAATTTATAAGACTATTAACTGGACTGTCTTACTTCACATGACTTGCAGTATATTCCTACTAAAAACACAATCCTAACAGGCAGGAAAACTCCAGCCACATCTTACAAGTCAGACTTCAGTACAATTCAGTGCAATTTCCACAAGACACATTTGCAGAAGTTTAAGAAGATGAGATGTGAAGTTATTTCCCGAGGGGAGCACATTGTAGAGCTGCTTTAGCTCGCCCCTTATGCTCGTCACTTGAGAATTTCTTACCCAAAGGGGTATTTCTACAGCCTTATTTTCAGCCTGTGTTAAATCTTCATACAGTTTGGCAAACATGGGATCACAACCAGTCAGGGAAAATTAAGTGGATTGTTCTTGAAAAGATGTATATACCAAAAAGGTACAAATACGGCCATGTGAATGCAAACAATGATTTTCCACTAGTGACCACCACACTTAATCACTTGTAGACCAAATATCTTAAAACATCTGTCCTGCATATAATGTCTTTGCAACTGCACGGACATCATGAAGCTGCATTAGAACTGAAACTATCCAAACTAAAGAATTAGAAATTGGAAAGCCTTCCAGCGAAGAAGGTACCCAGCTGAGTAATGCTTACAAGTCATTCTAAAAGGCATGATCTTATAGGATTCCAAGAAATATACAGTGATACCTTGGGTTCAAAGTGCCTCAGCTTACAAGCTTTTTGACTTCAGAGCAGGCTCTCTCTCCCGAATTTTTGCTCTAATTTAAGAGCAAAAGCTTGGGTTAAGAGCCTTACTCTCAATGGGGCTGTGGCTGGTGGCTGCTGCCGGTGGCCGAATTGAAAGCAATGGTCTGCCAGCAACCCCTGCAGTGATTTTTCGGGGAAGGGCTTTAAATATAAGCCATTTCCTGAAAATCTTCCCTAGCTGTAGTAAAAAAAAAAATATACTCACCTGTTTGCCGCTGCCGGGGCTCAGGCGTGTCTAGCCGCCGCTTGTTCTCCCTTCAGAGCAGCGCAGGGAGAACAAGCAGTGGGTAGACGCGCTTGAGCCCCGGCAGACAGGCGAGTATATATTTTTACTACAGCTAGGGATGATTTTTCAGGGAAGGGCTTATAGTTAAAGCTCTTCCCCGAAAATCACTACGGGGGTGCCAGCATCCTATTGTTTTAATGGGACAACGCCATCCCCATTGAAATTAGTGGGAGAGCTTCGCGATCCGGAACGGATTAATGGCTTTTCTATTCATTTCAATGGGGAAAATTGATTTGAGCTAAGAGTGTTTTGGGTTTAGAGCTGTGTCATGGAACAAATTAAGCTCTTAACCCAAGGCACGACTGTACGCAATTTCAAGTACACTGGATAATAAAAGTAGCAGCTATAGGACAGTCAGTATTACTGGCCACTGTTGTCTTGAACAAGCAATGTACTGTATTTCTCTCCTCGCAGGGCAGCAGTGAGCATACAGTTACTAGCACAGAGCGTACTATTACGGATTATTTCTTTCCTTTCCAACACAGATGACCAAACAGTGTTGGGATACAAACAAAGGGTATTTAAAAAAAAAAAAAAAAAAAAAAAAAAAAACACACAATAAAAAGTAGAAGTGTAACACAAGTCAGTGATTTACCTCTTTCTCTTCACCATCCTGGTCTATATTATTTTGACTCCTATGTCTATAAGTGGATTCTGGAAAAGAAAAAAAAATGATGGTTTAGTGATCTTCATTCTGGGATTGTTTTCGAAGCAACATAGAACCATAGAAAACAGTATTGATGGCAGAATAAGACCACATGATTCATTTAGTCTGCCCTTACATGGTTTCTCTCTTAGCATACATCTATGCTTAAATTCATTTATTGTTGATTTTCCAACTATAACTGCTGGCAGTCTGTTACAATCACCTACTGCTCTTCCATTAACCCAATATTACCCCATTTAGACGGGACAAGAGTAGTCTAAAGAACTGCACGAACGCTGACGTCACCGCTAAAGGTCGTTGGCACTCGTACAGGGTGTTTAGACAGGGAGAAAACGCAGCTGGATTGCGGGATTCTCGCTCAGCGCTTTGCTAAGTAAAGCGCTGAGAAGGGAGCATTTGCACTGAGCAAGAATCCCACAATCCAGCGAGGTTTCTAATGCTGACTGAAAGTCAGTGATAATGAGAAGTGAAAGAATAGTAAACTATTTTTTTGCATTTACACGGGACAATTATTGCTCAATTTAGTTTGTTTGAGCAAATTTTGAGCGATAATCGTTTTGTGTAAATGGCCCTTAAGGACCAAGCACTGGTCCGGGGCTTCAATTCCAGATGATGGTAAAAATACAATACAGGATTAAAGCTCCTGCAATGTAGCAGGAGCATGTCAGGTCATAGGCGGTTAGTCACAGCCGAGGACCCAGAGGAGAGGTCGTAGTTTTTAACACTTTCTGCCGACATAAACAGTCGCCATATGCGCCCTGTAATCAGAGGCTATACAAATTGTATATCAAAACATCCAAAACAAAATGAGGAACACATTCCTGTACTGTATTTTAGGGTAATTACACTGATTTAAAAAAATTGACATTTTTCTAAGGATCTTTGGTGAGCTGAGATGTGTTAACATACTGTTGGCATCCAACATCTGTCATTCAGTAAGTCATTTATGCATATTGGCCATTTCATGCACAGATCTCTAGCGTGGTGTTATAGTTTGGACTAAAGCACCATAGAGTTCAATTTTCCTTTCAATTCTCTAGTTTTATGACTTAACATAGAAGCACACATATCAATTCCAGCAGAGAAATGGGCAGATGTGAGCTGAATATATTTACCTGCACCAGTCCACTGTTTAGAAGTCTCTGTATCAGTGGTCTACCAACATTGTATCTGCATCATGATAATTACATGCGTATTAGCCACTAAGCTAAGTTAGAAGGGGTTATCTAAGGACACTTAAAAAAAAAAAATCCAATTCAGCCTTCTTGACATCCCAACACCAGGCTAAAGCCCTGTTTACATGCAAAGATGATCGCTCAAAATGTGTTCAAAAGATAGGGAGAATGACAGTTTGAGCGATCATTTTGCATGAGCTGCTAATAGGGACTAATGCCCATTAGCAGCTTATTAGCTACATTTACATGTAAATGAGCCTCCTTTCCGTGTATGCAGATAACAGCAGGTGGTCTGTTATCTGCATACAGCCCCTTTGTTCTGCCACAGGACTGCAGCTGAATACAATGTTATCAACACTCTCGTGGAGAACACAGCCTGCGGTCCCTGCCATCAGCTCTTCTGCCAAACAATGGATTTTATGCTCAACTAAAAATCGTTCGGACATAAAGCCAACGATGGTAGCATTTACATGCAATGATTATCGTTTGAGCAAATTTTGAGTGATAATCGTTGCGTGTAAATGGGGCTTAAGACTCCTCAGGAACGCTGTCAGAACCTGGTATCTGGCTATGCATCAATGTTTATAGCAGGTCTTAACTGCAAAAGGTGCTCTAAGTACTAGCTGTGGCTCATTAAAGGGTTTTCCACCACCTCCATTTTTAACTACTACAGTATCAGAACTTTTTTTACATGCTGCTGAATTTGGAAAAAACACTTATTTTTTTGTTTTTTTTAAACAGTTGAAAGTTGGCAAATTTTGCAAATAAACCAAATTTGCAATGAGTTTTAAGTAATTTGGATTGCATCTAATTATTTTTATATAGCGCTTTGTCATATACCTGGCTCAACTTGTGGATTCATGCTTGGAGTTTCCATAGGTAAAATTGGTTCCTGCAACAAGAAAATACAGTCTGTTACAGAATTGCACAACTATATATTACTTTTATAAAAGCCTTATGTCACAAGTTTACCTCAGGGTAGATTTATCTCACTCTAAGGCCTCATGTCCACGGGGACAGATCCGCAGCGGGTCACCCGCACGCGTGATCCGCGCCCCATAGGGATGCATTGGACACCCGCAGGTAGTTAAATACCTGCGGATGTCATTTTCCCCTGAGGGGCGAATTGCGTGTGCGGGAAAACACCCGCGGCATGCTCCATTTAAGTGCGGGTCTCCCGCAGGCTTCTATTGAAGCCTATGGAAGCCGTCCGGATCCGCGGCACACCCGCAGCTGAATTCCCGATCTCCGATGCGGGAGAGTAGGAGTTCCAAAAAAGAAAATTGAGTGCACGGTGCATGCGCGCGGCATGCTGCCGGCGTGCCGAAGAAAGGAGATCCGGACGCGATGGAGGGCAGATCTGCAGCGTCCGGACAGGTAAGTAATGCTTAGTTTTTAGCCTCATGTCCGCGGGAAAGGAGGGACCCGCTGCAGGATTCTGCATGAAAAATCCGCGGCAGGCCTGATTTTCCCTGTGGACATGAGGCCTAAAGGCCCCTTTTACACAACTGCATGCGTATTTGCGTGCACCTGTGTGTCGTGCATTTGCAGAATAAATTACATTTTTTGCACACGTGACGGTGTATTTTACTGCACTTTTTGCGCCTGCAAGGCATGTTGATTTGCGCGTGGCAAGCAGACGCACCGATTGAAATGGCCAATTACAGTCTAATGAGCTCCAGATGTGTTCCATTGCCTGGGCAATTACACAGTGTTTCACACATCTCCTAGTGCATTGCGTATGCATTTGCGCATCCCCATTGACTTCTATGGAGTGCATAAACATGCAGGAAAATAGAGCATGCTGGGTTTTTTTTTTGCATGATCGAAATGCACAGGAGAACATCCACATGTAAACGAACCCAGTGAAATCAATGTATTCTATTCCCTGAGTATTGTGTGCACAAATACGCCCGTGTGAAGGGGGCCTAAGGGTGCATGCACATTGGCGATTGCGATATCACTCTGAGAAACTCAGACCGATATTTTACTTGCAAACCTGTGATGTGTTGCGAATACGATGCGTCTTGCCAGAAAAATGCATTGCAGTGCTGCAACGTGCAAACTATAAGTTTGTTTTGTGTGTGAAAGTTGGATGTTTCAATACAAAAAGTAGCAAACTCTTATCATACGAGCATGAAAAAAAAAATGTGCATGCAAAGTGCAATTCAATTAATTTTTGCTGCCACTTGAAATAATGTGTGATTCTGTACCAGAATGGCCCAAAATTAGGACATGCAGCGATTTTCAATCTAAGACAGCCGGTCTGAGAGAAATCTCGCTCGAGTGAATAAACACATTGAAAGCCATTTGTTCCTTCCATGCCCGATATCGGACCATATCACAATTGGTCAGATATTGCACATGAAACCCGCCTATGTGAATGCACCCCAACTCCCCAATCAGCTGTCTGTCAGGGATCATGTTTGAATACCCAAAAATGGTATTTAAAGGATTCTCACGGCAAATCTATTGGCTTGAAATGATGCAAGAAGACGACCAAAGGGGATTCCATTAATTCCACCCTGCTTGGACTCCCTTCACCTCACTGAAGTGAATGGATCAGCTTTTGGATACATTTGAATAACTATTTTGTCTATTCAAACACATTCCCCCGCCAAAAAGTTCAGCGAAGAGTTAAAACATGATGTGAAACTACCCCAAGTATAAAAAAATGGACTAGATATTTGCAGAGAAAGCCGTTCCTGTTACTTACTGCTATTGTGTGTCGTCCACATTCAATGCTAACAAGTTTGTGGCATTTCTTATGAACCAGCAGCTTACAGTTGATACATTTGTACCCTTGCCGTCCTAGCCCCCATATTCGGTCAGTGCAGATGGCACAGTGCGCCCGCTGAAAAGGGATAAGCATACATGAAGAAACATTAATGACCCTCAACATTCATAGCAGTTTGTAGGGAAGTCATTTCTAGATAGTCCATAAAAAACCTTAGCCTGGGTTCTCACATGCCGGATTCCCAGCGGAAATCTCGCGGTTTGGCTGCATCAAAAAACCGCAAGATTTCCGCCACGAGAAGCGCTGCTTCAAAACCCGCGGCACGTGGGTTTTGAAGCGGCCTGGCCGCTCGCTCTTCCGCTGCGGCCGCGCTCCCATAGAGGAGAGCGCGGCCACAGCAGAAGAAGTAAAAAAAATCAACATGCTGCGGCCGGTGAATCAGCGCTGCAGTGCCGGCTTCCTGCGGCTTTGTTGTAGCGGATTCGCCGTCTCATGTGGACGAGATTGCTGAGAAATCTCGTCCACATGGCTGGCTAATCCCAGTATTAGCGGCCGCAGGCGGATTTGCCGCGGCAAAATTCCGGACGGAATTTCCACGGCAAATCCGCACCGTGTGAACCCAGCCAATACCTAGCAACGCAATAAACCCTAGAAATGTGGTCTTGCTGGAGTATTAAAGTATAATCTGAGAATGTATTTCACAAACAACAACCAAATAACAAAGATGGTACAGACAAATCTAAAAAGGAGCTGAGCAATCAGATGAGTTTTGTCAATCTGATTGGTTGCTAGGCACAACACCTCCATCATTGTCTGCATTAGTATAAATAAAGCTTTTAGTGTTAAAAAAAATATTAATAGGTTTTATAAGCCTAAGATGCTATTGACTGATTCTGAAAGGTTTTTAAATAATCCAACAATTTTATAGAAACACATAAAAACAAGGCTTAGAGTGCCGAGACTCAAGAATACTAACTCTGTTAAATCTCTTGGCTTGGAACGTATGTCCATTTGCACAATATAGTTTTCGCCACCGTCTTGCTCCGCGACGATAGATCGACTCTGAAAGAAAAGGTTTGACACAAAAATGCATATTAATTATGCTTTTTTTTTTTCGCTCAACACAGATGATGCAGAATGCAGTCTGATACCAAGCTATATGTTTAACTACTACACAACAGCTACTATGGAGTATGCAGACTGTCCAGCAGAGAACACATTCGGAGTTGCATGTATTTAACTGTTTAGTTTCAGACAGACATAGAAATTAAAGGGGTTGTCTTGCGAAAGCAAGTGGGGTTATACACTTCTGTATGGCCATATTAATGCACTTTGTAATATAAATCGTGCATTAAATATGAGCCATACAGAAGTTATTCACTTACCTTCCCTGCGCTGGCATCCCCGTCTCCATGGCTCCGTCTAACTTCAGCGTCTAATCGCCTGATTAGACGCGCTTGCGCAGAAGGGTCTTCTGCCCTCGGCTCGGTGCGGCAGCAGCGGCGTTCTGGTTCTGCCCCCTTCTACGCATCGCGTAGCTCCGCCCCGTCACGTGTGCCGATTCCAGCCAATCAGGAGGCTGGAATCGGCACACGTCATGGGGTGGAGCTACACGATGACGCGTAGAAGGGGGCGGGGCCAGAACGCCGCTGCTGCCGGGCAGACCCGAAGGCAGAAGACCCTTCTGCGCAAGCGCGTCTAATCGGGCGATTAGACGCTGAAGTTAGACGGAGCCATGGAGACGGGGACGCCAGCGCAGGGAAGGTAAGTGAATAACTTCTGTATGGCTCATATTTAATACACGATGTATATTACAAAGTGCATTAATATGGCCATACAGAAGTGCTGAACCCCACTTGCTTTCGGGAGACAACCCCTTTAATGTCAGGAATGTTTGGTGGTTAAATTAGAGAACTTCTGCCTTCACTGAAAGAAAAAAAAAAAAAAAAAAAAAACACACATTATCAGGTACTGCATTTGTGGCCGAGACCATGAGTAACCAAAAACCAGAGAATGACATCACACCACGTTAGCACACACAGTAGATGACTCACCAGCTTCACATCCTCATGATATAGGAATAAGGTCAACTATGTTGCCCCACCTTAATGACGTTACACTTTGAATGTCATTAGGCTGTGCTACATGGGGCGGAGGCGCTGCATATTTTCTGCCAGAGGTTTGCATGCGTAAAATACACAATACACACCAAAAATATATACCGTAAAGCGATGCATAGTGCAGATTTTAAATCTGCAGCATATCAATTTATGCAGCAGCTGGATGCAGATTTGTTATATATTTTCATATCTTCTCCATTGCATTCAACTGCATGGGGGAGGGGGGAGGATCGCCTCATTTAATACGGCTAACTCACCTGGGGATTTCCATGCAGAAACTGTGAAAATAAGGTCCAATGTCCAGGGGCAGATTTGATTTGTGGCACCTGTGCGAGAGATCTGCAAATCAAGCTACCCATAGGGAGACATGGGCGCCTGCAGAGCAGCTAAAAGCATGCGGATGTGATTTTTTTCCTGGAGTGCGGGTCACACACAGGGAAAGAAATCGCAGCATGTGCCAGTTTTCTGTGGATGCCGTGGGGACGGCTTACATTGAAGTTAATGGAAGCATTCCGACCCACGACACAGCTATAGCTGTCACTGTGGGCGTGCCGCGGATCTGCGGGAAGGCAGGAGATTCAAAGTAGGAAAAAAAAGTCACTGCCCATCCGCCGTGCTGAAGAAAGAAGATCCAGCCGCGACGGAGGAGACTATAATGCTTTATTCATAGTACTGGGCTCCCTAGATGGAGAAGAGAGGCCTTATGGGCCCCCTAAGGCTCCTGGCCCCGGGTGCAACCGCATCCCCTGCATCCTCTATAGTTAGGCCCCTGTTTCACGGACAGCAGAGTAGCCAATTGGGCTGTTTACACACGTTGTCTTTCACATGGGCTAATGGTATGTGGGGGGGGGGGGGGGGGGGGGGGGGGGGGGAAGTTGCAGCATGGTCCTATTCTGCTCCGTATAATTGAGATAAATGCATCCTTTTACTCTTCCACACTAAGGGCTCCTTCAAACGACCGTGTTTGTGCGAGTATTTGCACACCCAAAATCTGCGCGCACAAAACTAAGAATGGAACCCGTGTTTTAGGTGTGCAGAAAAAAAACCTGCTCCATATCTTTCTGTGTATTTGAACACGAAGGGTCCCATAGAAGTCTATGAAAGATGCGCAGAGAGTAGCATGAAACCCTGCTCGGGGAAAAGAACACATCTGCACCTCCATTAGGCTACTTCATCCAACCTTGTTTATGCGCAAATACGTTGTGGTGCATCGAGTAGTTTTGCGTTCACGCTCATGTGAAGGGGCCCTAAATCAACTATTTTGCTCTGTAAACGGCACAAGGACCCATTATAACCAATTACGCTACACATGAGTATTTTTTCACTGATGGTCTGTGTGAAAAACCTCACAGCATGTCCTGTTTAGTTCCGTGTCATGGACAAAATCAGGTATGCAATGCCTACAGGTGTCGGGCAGCTTACAGATGTGGTTGTCCCTGCGCTGTCTGATACGAGTTGTACCTGAGCGTCTCGGGGGTAACAGAAAGGGCCATTAGGCCTGTTTCACATGGGCTACAAAATCGCATGACCTTGTAGCGATGCAACTATTAGAAAGCATGGGCTTCACATGCATGCGTTTTGTAGGGATGTCGCATCGCTACAAAGTTGTGGGTTTTTTTTTTTTTGGTAGCCCGTGTGAAACAGGCCAAAGGCCTCGTGTCTATTTCCAGCACGGATTCCTTTGCCGAATCCCGCAGTGGAATCTGTGCGTGCCCACAGCTATGGACAGAAAAATACAGTTTCTTACCTGCCCAGAAGTGGCGCAGGTCTCCTCCGTCGCGGCTGGATCTTCTTTCTTCAGCACGGCGGATGGGCAGTGACTTTTTTTTTCCTACTTTGAATCTCCTGCCTTCCCGCAGATCCGCGGCACGCCCACAGTGACAGCTATAGCTGTGCCGTGGGTCGGAATGCTTCCATTAACTTCAATGTAAGCCGTCCCCACGGCATCCACAGAAAACTGGCACATGCTGCGATTTCTTTCCCTGTGTGTGGCCCGCACTCCAGGAAAAAAATCACATCCGCATGCTTTTAGCTGCTCTGCGGGCGCCCATGTCTCCCTATGGGTAGCTTGATTTGCAGATCTCTCGCACAGGTGCCACAAATCAAATCTGCCCCTGGACATTGGACCTTATTTTCACAGTTTCTGCATGGAAATCCCCAGGTGAGTTAGCCGTATTAAATGAGGCGATTCAGCAAAGGAATCTGTGCTGGAAATAGACACGAGGCCTTTGGCCTGTTTCACACGGGCTACCAAAAAAAACAAAAAAAAACCCCCACAACTTTGTAGCGATGCGACATCCCTACAAAACGCATGCATGTGAAGCCCATGCTTTCTAATAGTTGCATCGCTACAAGGTCATGCGATTTTGTAGCCCATGTGAAACAGGCCTAATGGCCCTTTCTGTTACCCCCGAGACGCTCAGGTACAACTCGTATCAGACAGCGCAGGGACAACCACATCTGTAAGCTGCCCGACACCTGTAGGCATTGCACACCTGATTTTGTCCATGACACGGAACTAAACAGGACATGCTGTGAGGTTTTTCACACAGGCCATCAGTGAAAAAATACTCATGTGTAGCGTAATTGGTTATAATGGGTCCTTGTGCCGTTTACAGAGCAAAATAGTTGATTTAGGGCCCCTTCACCTGAGCGTGAACGCAAAACTACTCGATGCACCACAACGTATTTGCGCATAAACAAGGTTGGATGAAGTAGCCTAATGGAGGTGCAGATGTGTTCTTTTCCCCGAGCAGGGTTTCATGCTACTCTTTGCGCATCTTTCATAGACTTCTATGGGACCCTTCGTGTTCAAATACACAGAAAGATATGGAGCAGGTTTTTTTTCTGCACACCTAAAACACGGGTTCCATTCTTAGTTTTGTGCGCGCAGATTTTGGGTGTGCAAATACTCGCACAAACACGGTCGTTTGAAGGAGCCCTTAGTGTGGAAGAGTAAAAGGATGCATTTATCTCAATTATACGGAGCAGAATAGGACCATGCTGCAACTTTTTTTCCCCCACACATACCATTAGCCCATGTGAAAGACAACGTGTGTAAACAGCCCAATTGGCTACTCTGCTGTCCGTGAAACAGGGGCCTAACTATAGAGGATGCAGGGGATGCGGTTGCACCTGGGCCCAGGAGCCTTAGGGGGCCCATAAGGCCTCTCTTCTCCATATAGGGAACCCAGTACTATGAGTAAAGCATTATAGTTGGGGGCCGTGTTACAAGTTTTGCATCGGGGCCCGGGAGCTTCAAGTTACGCCTCTGTCGTGAAGTGAATACAATGAGAAATTGTGAATTCAGAATTTCTTTGAGCTGCAGTAGGTTAGAACATATAGATCAAGGCCACTGTGGTCAAGGTGTTCTTGTGAGGCTGCTTATTCGGTTTTTCAAATATGCATAAAAATCACATTAAATCTACTTACTGTCCTCACCGGTGCAGGGCATTCCAGGCCTCTCAGGTGTACAAGGAAAGACTAAAAAATAAATAATAAGACATTAATCCTTTCATGACCACAGAAAATTGATGCACCTGTGTTCAGGCCACATTCTGCCGTTCCAGTAGCCCCACTTTAAAAATAAATATACCGGTATAACTTTTTCAGGTGTCATTTTTACATGAGTGCTTGTTTTTTGCAGAACGACTTGTATTTTTTTTAAAGTACCATTTAACGTACCATATAAATGTATTGAAGTGGGGTATAGTTGAGCTAACCCATAATTGCACCACTTAAATTTTTTATTTATTTATTTTTTTTTAGGAGGAAGAGAGGTTACTGCATTTACGGTGCAGTAAAGGTGATACGTTGTCTTTGTTATGTGGGTTAGTACAACTACAAAGATACCGAATCAATAGTTTTTTTGTGTTTTGTGCGTTTTTTTTTGTATACACTATTACTTAGAAAATAGTATTTTATGATTTAAAAAAAATTGCTTTTGGCCATTTTTGACCCCCACAGCATTTTTATTTTTCCCTATCAATAAGGTCACGTTAGGGGTTCTTGTTTGCAGGGCGGTCTGTAATTTAGGGCTCCTGTCCATGAGCGATTGTGCATTGCGTTACTCGCATCGATAATCCGGCCGCGGGTATTGCAGTGCACGCTTTCCATAGCGTTGATATTGAAAGCGCAGCTTCCTGTCCACGAGCGGAGAATCATAGTGATTCTCCGCCCGCGGGACTCAAATGGCGGCATGCCACGATTCTCTGTGGTAAGCCTGTTAGATATTCTGCCGCAGGGGAGAGAACTGTCAGTTCTCTGCGGTGAGCCTATCGCTAGTGATATTCCGTCTCGCCCCTAGCCTGGGGGCCCAAGTATTGGTCCCATATTTGGGAACATATGGCTTTGATAGCTTTTTATTCAATTTTTTCTTTGAGTTGGAGTGACTAAAGAAAATATGCCCCTGCACATTTTTTTTCTGATGCAATTAATCATGCGGGATCAATAATGTGATATTTTAACTAACTAGACTTACGGATGTAGCAATACTAATTTTTAGGCTTTTTTTTTTTTACTTATTATATGCGACTGCGAAAAGAGTTTATTACTTTTTTTACTCTTATTTTTAGAATGATAAAATCTTTAATCTTTTATTTTCTTTTTACTTCTTTTTATTAGTCCCCAGAGAAGACTTGTATTTGCGATTGTTTGATCGTCTACACAGTATGATGCAATACTATGGAACTGAATTATACTGTATTCTAACAGGCTGCCTATTAGACGTGCCACAAGGTAATAGGCAAACTGTCATGGCAGCCATGGGTCTCTTCAGAAGTCCCCAAGACTACCTCTATACCCAAACAGCTCCCCTGAGATCATATTGAGATTGGTGTGGGGGACATTTAAATCCTGATTGGGCCATTTAAATGCCGCTGTCAGAAGTGAGTTCTCTCTGATTGCGTCTGTTGCGGGTGGGTGTCTGTAGATAGACAATACTTGCAGTGTATGGAGCGAGTTCAGCTCTCGGGCTCACTCCATATACAGCATGTCCTGTGGATAGCTATTTCCTAGCTGCATGGGGTATGTGCAATTCTGACATTGTCATGTGTCACAAAGGGGTTTAACGACCAGGAAAGGTGATTGATTGGGGTGTCACCAATCCATTCCAAGTCCACAGCACTGATGAAGATGGTCCAGGGATGGAGAACGGTGTTCCCCCTATCTGGGTGGGGCTTCCAGCAGTGAGAACTAAAGTGATCTAGTAGTGATTAGCTATCCCGCAGACAGGTAATAATTGTATCTGGTCAGAATACCCCCTTAATAATGCCGAGCCATGTACACTATACCTTTTTTCAGTTGATAATTATGTTTTGATTTTTACTTCATCAATTATGGTAATCTGTGCCACAATTAATTGACTTTTTAATTAAAACTAAGTGTGCGCATTATGAATAGCTATCAATAATGCAGCCACGGACAAATAACAGCTTACTCTATTGATTAATGTGACTCCACAGAATGTATTGTCTCACCGTGAATTAGCAGCTCAGAATCCTTATTTAGTTCATACAAGCGGAAAGCTTCTTCTAGCTCAAGCTGTGAGGACACGGTGCATGGATCCCCTGGTAAAGAAGGAGGCAAGGAGGAGGTATTAAGACAAGTGATGTATGAAAGCTGAGAACAAGGTCCGTGTCATTTCACTAACAGTAACACTGTATGCATATAAATATCTAGGCCATTAAGTCAGGCACGTTGAATACTGGTCCAAGGGGTTTGCAGGTCAGTGAGTAATTCTGGAGAATTGTGATGTTTCTGTGTTATTCCTCTTGCAGATGTATGAATAAATAGACAATAGGGTGTCACCATTCCCTTGACTAAATGATGTGTCCGTACCCAGTCTGATACTGTCTGCAAGGTTTAGACATCATAAGGCCAAGTAGGAACATTGACAAGGCGAATAGCAACACCTACTTGTCAACAGGGGAATGGCACAATGGGAGCTCTAAGAAAAGACGCTTAGTTCTTCCAAGGGGGAAAAAAGTATGTACTAAAAAATTTGTCAGGATAGCAGATAGGACCCCCTTAAGAGCTCCTCCATGTGTCGTACAAAGAGTACCAAAAAATAAAAATAAAAAAACATCCTATAATCATGTCAAGTTTTTTTCATGGCCATGGGTACCCTTCAACCATAAGTTAAGCGAAATATTTTATTTAGCAGAAACTGATGCCATACACAACTATTTAGGGTTAAAGCACAATAGTAAGGGCTCCTACCCATTAGCGTTTTATTTTTTTAACGCTGCGATATTGCTGCATTTGTAAATGTTAAAAATCGCAAGTTGTGCTTAGCGATTCTTCTGCGATGAGATTTTTAACATTAGAAAGTCCCATTGACATTTGCATTTAAACTCACCTTTAGATGGCTTTCACACGGCCGTGAAAAATCGCACAAGATTTGTGCGTTCTTTTCAATAATTTTTATTGTTTTTTTTTTTTAACTATATAAACAAAAAATAACAGAAAGTTGACACATTTGTTGCGTTCAAACGCACTTACCGTGACAAAGATTTGCGCGTTCTAAGACGCATGAATACAAAGCCCATAATTTTTCCTGCATCGCCGTGCGAGAAAAAAAAAAAATAGCATGTCCTCTGTGTAGGCGTTCTCGCAGAACGCATCGCCCATTCTTTTTCATGGGCCTGGAAAATCCATCGTAGGGTGTGCGATGTGCACTCCAGGTTTCCCATTGAAAGCAATGGGAAAAACACTTGCCGATCACAACTGTACTGAAGTGATGGGGGGAGTTTTTGACACAAAACCCTGGCATCCACGGGCACATCACATGTGCACAGTATGCAGGACAGCGCTCCGATGCCCGACTTCTCTCCTGCATGTTGTTAGAAAAAGGTGTCAGACTTCGCCTGACATGGGAGCTATGCAGGGAAATCTCAATGCCGGAAGAGGTCCGACACTGGATTGGAAAGGGTTAAAGTTAGCAGGTGATGCTAACTGTTAACGGTACACAGAACACCATGCCAGGAATTGCACATGACTAAAACCCAACCCTCATGCCTCATCTTATGCTTCACTAGCACTGTCTATAGTTAACGGCATAGGTAGGGCTTTATGGAGTTGCAGAGTGTGGAGGAAAATCTGACACATCCACTTTTAAAACCTTGATAGCTGGTACAGAAGCCGGGGGCAGCTTGTGTAATCACGGTGAGTACAGTGCAAATGAACAGAACACAGTGTCTTGTTTCTTGTTACCTCCGAAATACAATTAGAAAAAAAAAAAAAAATAGGCAGCGGAGTGACTAAAGCAGTTACAAAAGGCTGAAAAAGAAACAGATACATAAGAGCACAGCAGCAGGACTGCAACGTAAAGAAGACTTCCATCATGGAACTATCACCTTTGTTTAATACGACTTTTAAACAGAGAATTTTAACCATCCCCTTAAAGTCTTCAGATTGGCCCATTTACAGAAGACCTTTTTAAAAGGCACGTATTATATCATATATATGTACCCCATATATCAGGGCGCAGAACACAGCTACAAGGACTTATACAAATCTGGGCCACAGGCAAACATCTAGCCAGGACTGTTTCAATGGCACTAGATGAGGCTACATCTATTAGTAGTGGGGAAGAAAAGGGTGATATAAAAAGTATAGCGAGATTCTCACATCCTTATTATTATAGGATATAACCAAGAGACAGGAAAATAATTTAAGCACTCCCCATACCCACTGCTACAAGAGCAGCAAACTCTGGAAATGCTGAAAGGATCTATGAATATCATGCATAGATAACAGAAGACGACAGAAGCTCCTGGAGAGATACCATCATCATGTCACTCATACCCTGTACACTTATTCTAGACTTCCACAGTCAATCTACAAGGACAGAATAGATTTGCCTCTCCATTGAACCCCATTACATGGTAAGTACATATACTTCTATGCATTACCATATTTTTTGGACTATAATATGCACCCAGGTTTAGACAACAGAAAATAGGATAAATATATTTCATACTAATTAAAACTTCGCTGGTGGGCTACAGCAACCCCACCAGAAAGTACTTTATGTTGACTCCATAGCTCTAGCTCAGCTACTGTTTATCGGAGACTCTGACTCTTGACCTCTCCCGCCTTCACTGCGTGTCCTGTATGCAATGCTAATGCCGGAGGGGATGTCAAGAGTCGTAGGTCACAGTCTCTGATAATTAGAGGCTGGATCAGAGCTACTGAATGAAGTACTTCCTGGTGGAGTTGGTGGTTCTAATGATCAGGTAGAGCACAAAAGCGCTGTACCTGATTATTATGGAACTGGTCAGAGGGGTCTGGTGCTGCTGGACCCTCCTGACATCAGACCAATAGTCGCCCACATGTTTTAGCAAAAAAATTCTTCTTTCTTAGGCCTCCTGCACACAGGCGGAAATTCTGCAGCGGGATTTCCCACAGAATTTCCACCCGTGCCCGCTGCTATAGGTTTGCATTACATAATGCAATCTTATGCACACAGCTGCGATTTGGCTGCGTGAAAACACGCGTGGGGAAAACGAATCGCGGCATATTCTATTTCTGTGCTAGTCTTGCAGAGGCCCGCACAAAAACCGTTACTAGTGATGCGCTGGCTGGGCAGCTCACCTGCTCCCAGCTCACACAGGAGCAGGTGAGCCGCAGTGGTCACGGAAGGGGCAAGGATTTGGATCCCACTGCAAGAATTCTCGCAGTCGGATCCAACCCGGCCTTACTAAAAAGTACATCTTTTACACTGAAAAAAAAAAAAAGAAACACCAAGTTGGGCTTGTCTGCCATTACCTTCTTCATCAATCCACTTCATTGTGAAGAGTTGCTCGTTGTCAAAGGCGCACATATCCTTCACCTCACTACAAAGCCCATCAAAGGTAATACTGGGGTCAAAATGGGTAATCATGATGTCCCTGTGGAAAAAAAAGAAGCCGATTTTAGCTGAGTCGGTAAAACAATCCACAAATACAACCATTAAGTCAAAAAAGAAGCTCCATCCTTTTGTAGGTTTGTAAATTTATAAGTAATCCACACAGACCTTTAACCCTTTCCAGTCCAATTTGTATCCTGGTTTTCCTAGGGGGCTTACTCTTTTTCTGCTGTTATAGAACGGTGCTATATGCTGCCTAAAGCCAGTACTGCATGAGGTGACACGTTGGATAGGCTCTGACAGCAGAGAGGCTGGCAATATACAGTAAGAGGACCCCGATGGACGTCTTCCAACATCAGAGCTGCACAGCCTTAAATCATAATGTCTTCAGGAGGTCAGAGTGGATTGGAAAGGGTTAAAGGGCCAAACTCCTAGGGAGTACCTCACATTAAAGGTCTAGACTCACAGGAGCTGGGTGCCGAGTCCAGCGATATACCTCATGGTTACCTGCCTAGTCTTTCCCCTACTGTTCACGTCAAAGCTGCCATCTCTTATAAAAAGAGTGCACTATCTATGCATGCGCTAGTAAATACAGAACTAGCCCTTTTTATTACAAGCATGCACATAAGTAGTCTTCTATATACAACAAGCGGTGGCTTTGTGGGTGGACAGCAAGGAACAGTGAGAGGAGAGTATGACAATGACATTCCCCGACTCTGCAGCCCATCTCTAAACTTTAGTTTCTGGGTCTCATAGGTGCCGACAGTCTCAAACTATTGCTGACAACATGCATATGTTAAAATGGACACACCCCCTCTCGGGTGACTACACGGGTAGAAGGAGACTTGTATAGTAAACCACCTGCTACTGTTCAAGTTGCTAAAAAAAACAAATAAAAAAAAAAAAAAACACAAAAACAGGTTTAAATCAAGTTTACAAATAATGGTACAATGTTGAAGACATAAGAAAAAAAAAAAACTTTAGACTCAACAAGGCAAAGAAGGTATCTATGAACTCAAACTGGCCATATACAAGACCTTAGCTGACCGACTGATGTCCAGCTACATTGCATCTGACTACAGCATATTGATGTATTTAGTGACAAATAGGCTGGTTTAAACTGGACGAACGAGAAGTACATGATTGAGATTAGTCGTTCAGTTCCTGGCTAGGTTTAAACTAAAATGATCGGGCAGTTTTACTCCTCTGAACGATAGTCGTTGCGTGTAAAGCTGCGTAAGACCTGTATACATTTAGCTTATCTGCTACGCTGGAGGAACCTTGCTAATCCCCGGATACACAGCAGTAAATGAGAAACTGAGTGTGGGAAAGGGAAAGATTACACTTAGCTAGTTTTAATACATTTGTAGGAGATTAAAGTACAATGACAAGCCTGTAATATAGCAACCAAAATCTCTGCATTTACACGGCGAGGACACTTGTAGACCGCTCTTTGGTCAGCTTAAAAGAGCTTCCTTTACACGATTAAAAATATAACCCCCCCATCCCCAAACATTAAACATCCATCAGTTCGGAAAGCGTGTTGTGCACATATTCAGGTTCAGCGCACATCTGTTCTGTGCCAAAAAACAGATTAAAGGCCACTCTTACACAAACGCTTTTTACCGCGGCATTTCGAACGCTGCACTAATCACTCCCATTGTTTTAATTGGTTCCTCGCAGATGTGCACTCTAATGCGGTGTATTCTAACACCGCGATTTTCGAGCATTGTCCACTCTATTTTACTGCACCTCATCACCCATCACAATGATGGGGTGCATTAAAAACCGCAGCTGGATGCAGAAGCCTGCGTCCAAAAATGGCGGTAAAACACTACAATCAAAATCATGGCATATTGCCAACGCTATGTGGGAGTAGCCTTACAAACAAATTCTTCTTGCTGTATAGAAAAAAAAAAAAAAGATATTAAATCATGACCCTCATTCCCTGTTCCCAACAGTAGCACAATCTAATTCCCTATCCCTCAGGCATGCAGGGCCGGTTTCATATGAAGCAAACCTGTCTTATGTTTTAGAGTATGAGGGTGGTCATGGTCAATGACCACAACCAGCAGCTCCTCCTGCATACCTTGTTCTCCGGTCCTCGACCACCCCCCACGCCTGGCACTACTGTCAGTAACATGCATGCGGTCCACCTCTTAAAACGGCTTGTAAGCATGCTCAGCTTTTCCATCCCTGGCCAAGCCAGTCAGCTCCTTGGTTATTTAAGACACTCTCCCCTACAGCTTGGTGCCTGAGCAATAGGTTCCATATGATTCTGCAAAGGTGCTTTAGTATTTTGACTGAATCCTGGTTTGGCCCATGCCTGTTTTAGCCAGCTTTCCCATCTTCTCCTATCCTGACCTCTGCTTGCAGTTGGACCACTTATTTCTATCTGATGCCTGCCCTGCTGTTAAGCAAGAACTCTATATGTTCTGACCTTGACTTGGTATATCGACCATGTCTTTGCCTGACCTTCCGGTACGATGCTATGGTGCTTGTGGCAATAGCCTGGGGTTCCTGGCAGCTAATGACCAGTTCCCAATTGGAAGAATTAAAGGGTGAAAACCAGGGGGTCGCATAGGTGCTGCCTCAGGAGTAGCCCTAAGGTAAATCAGTCTGTGGCATGTGGATCCAGAGCTGCTGTTTTGGAGAACACTCAAATACGGTAAGAACACACATATAGGATGGCAGTTTGAGTTTATAAACTAGAAGTTAACCAATTTTAGAAATAAACCTTTAAAGATTGTAATTTGGAAATTAGACAGTAATTACTGACCAGTTGGTGACCCATGGGAGCTGGGAATGCATACTTCATTAGCAATCTGCCATCCTCCCTCAAACAGGCCATTACTTTCATAGTTTTAAAAAATTCTTCTCCAGTCATTGTAGTACGTCTTCATGCTTATTCACATTTGTGCCGGAGGTTTTGTTCTGAGCCACCATCAGATTTCCATTAATCCAGGAAGAAATAGCGTCACATGCAAGTGCGATTTTATCCAGCAAAATGGTGAAGAACTTAAACAGACGCTAGACAGACCCTATGAAAATCAATGAGTGCCGTTGGGTTCAGTCATAAGATGGATCTATTCTGGCCAGGGATACTCATGTTGTAATCAGTCTGGATTTTGGAACTTAAAAAGACTGTCCAGTTGTAAACTATTGATGGCCCATCTGCAAGAGAGGGAATCAATAGTAAATCAGCAGGGGTTTGTGGTCCAGAATCCCCACCGATTAGCTGCTCACCAGGCCGCTGCACTTGTACACTGAGCTAATTTCTGCAGGAAGCAGACAGCTCCGTTCCCACTGGAGTTGACAGGCTTGGTATTGCAGGCAAAGTTCCCACTGAAATAAATGTGAACTTTGCCTCCAATACCAAGCTTGACCACTGCAGTGAGAACAGAGCTGTTTGCTTCGTGCAGAAATAAGATCTGTGCACAAGTACAGTGGACCAACAGCCAGCTGATTAGCGGGGATCCCAGGTGGCAGACCTCAATCAATATACTAATGATGGCTTGTCCTAATAAGCCATCACTAGTTTACATCCCCTTTCAAAAGGGTGCTCTTAATTAGCCTCACCTAGATAGAAATACATCACAGCATTAGAAGTCCTTTTTCCTGGTGGCAAGCAACATTTATCTTTTAACTATGGAAGACCAGGAAAGTAAAGGCCCTTTTACATGTAACGATTATCGCTCAAAATTCATTCAAACAACCGTAACTGGGAGATAATCGTTACATGCAAGCGTGGGCATTATGCACTTTTCGTCTGAACGATAATTTTAAGGTGAACAGAAAATCCATCCTTCAGCCGCAGAGAGATAAAGTGTGTCTCAATAGACCGCATGCTGTGTTCTGCATGGGAGTTATGAGATTACATTGTAACCTGCAGGCAGCAGTTATGAGAACAATGCAGCCTGGTGCACAACTGGACATGTGATTAATCACATGCTGGGCTCTGCAAACAGCCCATGGAGGCCCTTTTACATGCAAATGAAGATAAGTGTTAATGGCCATTAACACTTTATGTAAAAAGATCGCTAAATCTTTCAATCGCTAGAAAGACTATCTTTGCGTGTAAATGGGCCTGGTCATGAAGATGATGGACTGTTGCCAGAAGGCTTTTAAGGATTTGTGAGGATAGCAAATCACCAGGACAGGGACAGACTGTCAGAGCCCAAACTACACTGGCAGACAATTTACAAGCTCCCTGTTACAAATAACCCTCTTGGTCTAGCATGCAGGATTTAACACCCTTAAAGGGCTATACCCATCTCAAGACATTTTTGGTATATGCGCAGGATCTACTTTAAAATATCTTGACAGATGCGGGTTCCAGAGATAAGAAACCCTCCTAACTCCCTTTCGCTGGCTAGGTTCTAAGAGTTTGCCATGTTTTACAGAAACAGCCAAGCACCCCATGCTACACCGCTTATAGAACGCCCATGGAGTTTCCTTTTTGTTAATATACGGGCATGCAGTTTTTGCGAGCAGTTTTTGAGTGGCTTTTTATACATTTTTTTGCATGCATATTTTTCGATAATTATCAGTCCATCTGAATGTGTAAAAGATCATCTGATGGACGAAATCGGCATAAAATGCTCGTTGGTCAGCTGTAGCTCTCCCTAGGTGAACAGGGAGGTGTGCAGTCAACACAAGACCGCTTTCTGGGGAAGCCCGATCATTAACAGTTGTTTGTCCCCATAGAGCCGATCTTCTGCCCTGCGTGAACAGATGAGCGAGGATCAGCATGCTTTGCTGTTTAGCACTTGTTACAGCGAGCCAATTTTTGGTCTGTGTAATAGCTTGCCTTTTACTTTACTGAAGGGATTAATGTGAGTCCTGTACATCTTTGGTGTAAGGTGCCTAATCACACAGCCATATGGCACAGTCCAGGACATCCAATTACAGCAGCTCCCCAGGAAATCAGCCATGGGGCAGCGCCAGCACAGCATGCTTTGACAAGTCTGTTTATTCTCTCCCACCAGTTTCTTTTGAACTTTTCCATTTTCCCCCTTTCCTTAATTATTTTTGCTTGGAAAGACAGATACTTGTAGACATGGTTTTGCATTTTAAAATAAATGAGAGCAGTCATCAGTGATCTCTGTTGGCCCAGACATCGCAGCAGTCCTCATAACCATTAAGTACAAGGGACATATATATGTGTTCAGCTGCAAAGTCCTTTGTAGGATATATACAATGTACCTTGCAGTTGCATAGACTGAAGCGCTGATCCAGCGGTGAAGTCTGCCTGTGCATACAATCTGCACGAGCACCAGCGACCTTAGCAATGACATCAGTCCAGTCATATAGAGGACTGTTTCGTCTAAATGGGACATTAGTCACTGCCCAATCTGAAACTGGAATACAGAAAATCCATTTACCAGGAAACAATACTCCAGCATCAGGTTGACATTACTAATCAGAAAGACAAACAGAATGATTACACAATAGAGATCATTAGATGAGTCACCGCGGCTTGATGTGAACAGGCTCACACTTTCAGGTGTAGAACACAAGTTTGGGAAAGGCTCCAACATTTAATACAACTCAACAACAAGATTACCCATGCAGATGATTTGGTTAGGTAACCCTGACAAGGGCACCTCAAAGAGTTAACAAATACAACAAGGTTCCAGAAACGGAGTAGGAAGTAATTTGCATTTAGGTGGCTTTGGTACATTAACACCTAGCTAAACTACTGTAGATTTTCAGACTAGAAGATGCATCCAACTATAGAACACAACTAGACAAAACATACATTTCAGACCAATTAAGGGCTCATGCCCACGACGGTCACAGGATAGGCCCGTGGATTTACGCCCCGGGAGTACCGCGGTGGTAAACAAAACAAGCCAGCTGGCGATCGCGGAAAAATGCTTTCCGCGGTCTCCTTTAATACTATATTGCGGAGACCTTCCATGGTGTAAATCCGCAGAAAATAGAACAAGCCGCGTTTTTGTTTTTTTTTTACACTCGCGTAAATCTGCAGTAAAATTCTGCATGTCGGGATTGGCTACTGAATAGCTGCAGAATTCTTCCGCGGGAACCGCGGTACACATCTGTTCGTGGGCATTTGGCCTAAACCTTCTCCGATGGTCTAAAGGCATGGAGGTGTTAACATTACTTTTGTGCTCTAGGGTAGTGCTCAGTACTTCATGTTTTTTAGTTATCTTTATGCTATTAAAATATAAATATTCATACACAATCTGTTCAATTATTACCAGGTTTTGCTAATACGTGATACAGGTCCAGGGAGCCTGCAGACCCCCTGGTCCCCCATATACCATACGGCAGATACACTCACAGACTACACCACCTACCACATTAGGCACATATTAACCCCACCCCCCCACCCCTCCCCCAAGCATCCCAACATCCATCAGTGCACCCCTATCTGCCAGCCCAGATCACCCGCTCCTACTACACATGGAGAGTCTCCCAGTGGCACTTTGCTCATGAAGTCAGATGGTTTAGAGCGGGACACGTCAGTTAAGGCATCTGGCATTATACCCAAGCATGGCACACTCCCCCCTCCCAAGAATCTCTCATGACCCCTCTACCCTCGATCCAACCTGATTGGGCGATATCACCGAAAGATAGGACATGCTGCGATTTATTTCCTGCATCACTATACCATGCAGGAAAACATCGCAAATGAATGAATGAACCCAATCAAAAGAATGGGTTTCATATCTGTGCATCTCGCAGCGCAGAAATCTTGCACAATTTTCTCACCAGTGTAAAGCCAACCTCAGAGGTCTTGTGGAGTCCATGCTGGAGTAGCCACAATACAGTCTTTCTGAGCCTATTGATCTTTGATGTACTTCACATGTATCCGTTTTAACAAGCAAAACAGGCTTATGGAGGCCACTGCAATAAAAAGGCAAGCTTCCATGTGGTCACCCTCCTGATGGCAGGTGATAGATGGAAGGTTAATTGTCTACCCCTTTCACTGCCATTGAGTCACGATCATAAGAATAGGAATACTGGTAGAGCATGCAGTAGCAAATATTAAGAGCAAATATGGAAAAACTAAGCCATGTTCACACAACGCATGTAGCCAAATCCACCGTGGATCTAAAAGAAAACATGAAGCAGAAATCTTAAGTAAAACTCATATTTCTGCGGCAAAGTGGCCCGTGTGTCTGTGTGCAGACTGCCCCACCGTACTTCCGTTTAGCTAATCCAAGTGGTATCCGCAGCAATAATAAACATGCTTTGGATTTAAAACCTGCAATGTGTTTATTACGCCACACTGATCTTTTCTGCAGCACGTGAATGGGGCGTAAATACCTAACGCGCTTGCAGAACCTCAGCAGATTCCAACAGGACTTTTTTTACACCCTGGCACAATCTTGGATGGGTGAACACAGCTCTAACATTAAGAAATCTTGGACAAAAATATGCCAGTGTGAAAACGGCATTTTATTTGCCTTCGTATCCCACTGTAAGATCTTATGCTGAGGAATGTGGCAGTTACTGACTGGCCACAACACTATCAAACAAGTTGTTGCATGGCAGAAAAACTCCAAAGTGTCGATCTCTGCAGAATGTTAGAAATGTTGACTTCAGTGAAGGAAAAAGAAAACACTTAGCAAATCATGTCCTGCGTTGGAGTTTGTTTTTATTAAGTAAAACACTGCTCTACTTTACATGGTAACGGTCTGTTCAATATACTTGTACTTATGTGACAGCCAATGTAATAACTAGCAGAGTGCAACTGTGTGCTGAGAGTTGCACTCGAGAATTTTGGGTGCAACTTGCTCTCCGTCGTGTGAATACGGACTAAAGGTCCATTTAGAACGTCTGATTTTTCATTTGAACGAGCGACTATGTCCGAGATCTCTGGGGCAGCCCGTTTATTACAGGCAGACACATCGTTTGCTCGTTCAAACGAGAAATTGTTTAAAATCATCGACATTCACAGTATAAGGCTGGATTCAAATGAGAGTTTATCAGCCTCACTTTCACGCCCGGCCGATGAACGCAGCCCCTCTGATACATTGGTTTACAATGCATCAATTCACGGTATTAGTGTATCTTGACACCACCAGGAAATACTGGTGGAGACAAGACAGACTGCCTGGTGACGCCCCCGAGAAGTTGATTGGCTGCAGAGAAGGCTCGGCAAGAGGTCCTGGCAGCTAAGTATAACGATGCCTTCTACAGTGAATACACATTTCTGCTCCTGCTAAACCCCGCTCATCGTCTGCCCTCCCGTCTTGGCATTGTTAGTAGTGCTCCTCGCGGTCGAACATTAATACTGTTCCCGGTGGCCGTCTCACCGGGCCGCTCAGTGCTCACTGGGCAAGCATTGTCCCTGCCGCCTCCCCGGTTGGTAAAAGTGATCCCTGCGCAAGCAGTTTGGTAGCCTGCCCTGTAATCGGCGCTGCTACACAACTGCTGTCCGGCGCTGTGGTCCCCGCTTGTGCTGTTACATGGCCGTGCCTGGACTCCCCGCTGCTGCTGCTTCTGTCAGCGGCCATTGGACACTGATCTTCATTCTCCCTGCTCACAGGGCACGTCACATTTGCCGTCCCAGCTCCTGTCTGCGTCTCCCCGCGTCTACATGGCGGAAGCATATCCAGGGCAGTGCTACATGACAGCTGCTGCCTCTGTATATTGCTTGTTGCCTGCCGTGGATGGTTAGGGTTAGGGATTATGTTCCATTTACCGTAACAGTATGAGTTCCATGTTCTAACATGGAATTATTTACAATTTTTAATCTAAACCTAAAAAAAAAAAACAATCTCTAACCCTCCATGGCAGGCAACAAACTATATACAGAGTTCTGCTAGGACTTTCGGCATGTCAGCCAATGGGGAGCTGGGGGTGTGAGAGGGGCGTTCCCCCTGTCAAACCCATAGCTTCCTGGTGGTGTCAAGAAACACTAATACCTCAGTTCACAAGGGCGTATTCCTGTGGTGTAAAAGCGCCCAGCCAAGATAGTGCATTTCGTATGGGCACTTTTATACTGGCAGTGGCAAGGAGTTTAGCAGCATAACTGCTAAAATCCCACCCCTCTACCCCTCTTCTCCATATCTTGCTGGCTGTTTGCAATGGGAGGGGGTGGGACGGAGCGGGAGCTAGTTGATAAGCTCCTGCCCACTCCCATTGCTGGCTGTGGACAAGGGGCGGAGAGGGGATTGGAGCTTAGAACACTAGCTCCCGCCCCGTCCTGCCGCCACCCCTTGCAAAAAGCCCACGGGGGGGGGGGGGGGGGGGGGGAGAAGACAAGTTAGCAAAGCCATTGCAGGCTCGGTGTATATGCGCCAGGCCTGTGTTGTTTGAACGGGCGCACACATGTTAGGCTTGTATGCCAGTTTACCCGTTGCTGGCGGGCAAATATAAAAACGCATACGCCCGTGTGAATCTAGCCCAAGTGAATGACGTCAATTTTGCTACTAGTGTCGGACCATTCCAGCAGTGGAAAATGTTGCGAGTGGTGGATGACTTAATTCCTCACCAAAAAAGTCTGAATTACATATAAAACACCATCCATACTGACAATCATGCCTAAGGCCTCATGTCCACGGGGAAAATCGGGCCCGCTACGGATTCTACATGTAGAATCTGCAGCGGGTCCCTCCTGCCCCGCGGACATGAGCGCTGAAAATAACAATAAATAAGAATTTACCTATCCGTAGCGGGCGGCGAAGCTCTGCTCTTCCTCACGGCCGGATCTTCTTTTTCGGCCGGCGGATGAATTCCTTACGCCGGCGGCACGTCGCCGGCACGTCGTCGACGTGCCGCGCGCATGCGCCGGGCACATCCGCCGAGCCGAAGCAAGGGAGATGCGGCCGTGAGGAAGAGAAGAGCTTCCCGGTCCGCTGCGGGTGAGTAAATTCTTTAAATTCCTATTTTAGGTCTCCCGCGGATCCGGACGGCTTCCATAGGCTTCAATAGAAGCCCGCGGGAGCCGTCCCCGCGGGAGACCCGCACGAAAATGGAGCATGGTCCAGATTTTTTCATGCTCCATTTTTTTTTAAATCCCTTTTATTGACGATCCGCGGGTATTTATCTACCCGCGGGTGGTCAATGCATCCCTATGGGGTGCGGATCCGCGCGCGGGAGATCCGCTGCGGATTTTAAATCTCATTTTGCCCGTGGACATGAGCCCTAAAAGGAAAAACATCTAAATAAAAACAAAAAGGTCATTATATAGCCACATTAGGTACTGGAGCATTATGTTTCCACTGGAAATATGGGTGGAGACATGGGTTGTCCAGGTTGAGTTATAGGGAACGCCCACACCTGGCGATTGCCTATGATGCATTCTGTCTCCACTGGAAGTATGGCCAGAGACATGGGTTGTCCGGGCTGAGCCGGGAGAGGAGATGGGAGACCGTTGGGGAGTGTGACAGCAGGGTCAGGAGCGTAGATGTCAGAAGGCCAGGGCCATGTGTGAGCTGTCAGCGGGGATGGCCGGTACATGTGTGTGCGCGCATCAGCCAATCCGCAGCTGTGCCCGTCACCTGGCTGTCCCCTAGACCTTAAGCCGGTCAACCCATGTTTCCACCCATACGTCCAGTAGAGACAATGCACCACTACTGCCACATTACTAGTCTAACAATCATCGGACCTGAAGACAACGATGGGGGTGAAGGGGGTGCATTTCATGGAGCGCCCGTGGGGGTGCTATTGATTCATTGATCTGATGCCTGTAAAGCTATTCAGATCAATAGGAGTTATAGACAGCTATATATGGATTAGACTCCCAGGCATCAAGATTTTCATACTTTCTCACTGTTCTTTAAAATTGATCTCCTGCCCTTACGATAGATCATCAATTTTATATTGTTGTGGATTCAACTCCTTGATCACAGCTGCTACTAAACATATGCACTGCTCATTGGATAAGCACTTTAATCGTGTGGGGCAATGTACAACTTGTGTTGCATCCTGCTAGAACCTGGCACCAGAAAGATATGGGATATACTGATATCCCAATGATCAAAGCAGCTTGCTTTCCAAGAAGTTCTTAGTAGGGGTAGGTTCACTTTAACTTTAAAATTGTAGAAACAAAATGTTAGGTTTGTCAAAAGGTTCAAGACAGAGGAGGAATGTTATTCAGTGTCTAAATGTCTTGTTAATTAGCTGAACAATAGTCATAGGGAGGCAGTCACAGAGTTACAGCTACGGTACTTACACATACCACACAGCAAGTGGGACCTTGAAACATGACTGTACAGAACTGTGTGAAAGTAGCAAGTCATCTCCTCCCACAGGTATGACTAGCCCCGAAAGTCAAGGATTCGGAAGCATGCTGAAAACCTGTGAGACCACCGTCACAATGTTGCAGGTGTGCTGAAACAATGCCAGTAAAGGCGACACTTTATTTTGTTAGGGCACTACAAAACACTACTTTGTTTTAAAGAAAACGGTCATTTGCATTGGAGTTAAGCAACGTGTGTTCACAATTCACCCTCATTCACATTTAACCCTTTCCAATCCAAATTTCTGACAGAACTGGCATTTCAAAGCAATTACACCTTGAGGTTTGACTTGGAGCCGAGCTTTCAGTCACCTCTCTCTGCCCACTGTATAAAGACCGACAGCTCCTGTATAGGAAGAGGGCTGTCAGTCTTCCTTACCTCGAGAGAGATGCCATGGGTAGGGGGGCCAAATTAAATTCACAAGGCTAGACGGCACTCAGAAAAAAACCCAGAAGAGGAGCATAATTCTATTGCCCTTTCGGCTTCTGGCAGGCAGCATCAGTTTCCAGGGGCCACAGATGCAAAAGAAACATCTCTCACATTACAGACGTGCATCGCTGGAGGCACATAGAACAAGGTTTAAAGGGGTTATACACTTCTGTATGGCCATATTAATGCACTTTGTAATATACATCGTGCATTAAATATGAGCCATACAGAAGTTATTCACTTACCTGCTCCGTTGCTGGCGTCCCCGTCTCCATGGCTCCGTCCAATTTCAGGGTTTTCTTGCTTTTTTAGACGCGCTTGCGCAGAAGGGTCTTCTCCCTTCTGGACGCTTTGGGCACGAGCTGCGTTCTGGCTCCGCCCCCTTCTACACATCATCGCGTAGCTCCGCCCCGTCACGTGTGCCGATTCCAGCCAATCAGGAGGCTGGAATCGGCAATGGAACGCACAGAGCCCATGGTGCACCATGGGAGAAGACCCGCGGTGCACCATGGGAGAAAACCGCAGTGCATCCCTGGGAAAGAACAGGCGGCCATCTTGGGAGAAGAATTTTATAAGTTAATCTTTCATCACATCAGTGAGTAGCAAGCGGTTTAAACCGCTTTAAAATGCTATTTTATGCCGGGGGGGGGGGGGGGGGGGAAATGGGCTAATTTAAAATTTTGATGTTTTGCCTCGGGACAACCCCTTTAAGAATCTGGTCACCATCTCCAAAATCTTAGGCACATTGGTGACCATTAGAGATGAGCGAACGTACTCGGTAAGGCCGATTTCGCAATCGAGCACCGCGATTTTCGAGTACTTCACTACTCGGGTGAAAAGTACTCGGGGGAGCTGTGGGTTGCAGAGTGGAGGGGGGGGGGGGGGGGAGGGAGAGGGAGAGAGAGCTAGTGCCCCGTATAGGTCATTAGGAACTTACAGAGATAAGGGCTATTACTTTTTTTTTTGTTCGATTAAGCCTGGGTTCACACAGGGCAGATTTGCTGCGGCTAAACCGCTGCGTTTGCAGTGCAATGCAGAACAAATGAGTTTTGCAAAAAAGCTGTTCTCACAGGGCGTATTTTTTCCGCACAGCCGCAGTGCGGAAATGCAACTGCGTCGCGGTTTTCAAAGATGCAGCATGTCCATTCTTCTGTCTTTTCCACAGCGGTTTTTGTCCATAGACCTCTATGGACGCAGCAAAATCCGTGGCAAAGTGTAAAAACCGCTGCGGAAAAAAAACGCTTGCGGATTTTTCCGCAAGAAAATCCACAAGCCAAAATTAACCTTTGATGCGGTTTTGCCGCAGAAGCAATTCTTCTGCGGCAAAACCGCAACGGAAAAACCGCGGCAAAACCGCAACAAATCCGCCCTGTGTGAACCCAGCCGAAAGATTATATTTTAAGTATGAATAAGGGTAAATTTTCTAAACATATTGTGATTCTTCTAGACCCTAAACATTTGATTGTTAGGGGGTGCAAAGCAAACCTTTTGACAAGTTTTGTGGCAAGTGTAGTTGAGCAACATGCAAATACAACTAGGAAGGAGGTTATCCGTTTTTTAAAATTAACTTGTGGTGCTTTTTGGTGACACGACAGGGAGCCCAGTGATGTATTTTTTTATTTTTTTTTTATACTCGCCACCTTCCAGTGTCCCCTTCTGAAGTCAGCGAGCTGCATAAAAATCTGACTATTTTCAGAGTCCCATGCACTCTCTCCCATAGACCACCAATCTGCAGAGAGTCAGATTTTTGTACCAAAGGCTGAATTCAGCGGGGAACACTGCAGGATTTCAGGAGAGGGCAAGTATAAAAAAAATACATTACCCGACTCCCGGTAACGTCCCCTTAAAGGGGTTGTCCCGCGCCGAAACGTTTTTTTTTTTTTATTCAATAGGCCCCCCGTTCGGCGCGAGACAAACCCAATGCATGTGTTAAAAAAAAAACAAAAACGTTTAGTACTTACCCGAATCCCCGCGCTGTGGCGACTTCTTCCTTACCTTACTAAGATGGCCGCCGGGATCTTCACCCACGATGCACCGCGGGTCTTCTCCCATGGTGCACCGTGGGCTCTGTGCGGTCCATTGCCGATTCCAGCCTCCTGATTGGCTGGAATCGGCACACGTGACGGGGCGGAGCTACGATGACGACGCGGGACCAGCTCTCCGGCACGAGCGGCCCCATTCACCAGGGAGAAGACCGGACTGCGCAAGCGCATCTAATCGGGCGATTAGACGCTGAAATTAGACGGCACCATGGAGACGAGGACGCTAGCAACGGAGCAGGTAAGTGAATAACTTCTGTATGGCTCATAATTAATGCACAATGTACATTACAAAGTGCATTAATATGGCCATACAGAAGTGTATAGACCCACTTGCTGCCGCGGGACAACCCCTTTAACTTATTTTATTTCCGTCGAAGTTAAAGTTATAACTCATTGGTAAAAGCCCTTCTGCATGCAGTAACATAACAGAAAGAAACTCCAAAGCTCAGTCCTCCACGCAAGCATGTGTTTACAGGCTGCAGTCCTGGTTTACTGGAATGTCACAGGCACTGCAGCCAATAACGCAGCGCTCAAATCGCTGGGGCAGTGGCCCCCTGTCCTTGGACGTGATTTCACCGGCAGTAAACCGTTGGCAAATCATGCTGTCTGAAGCTTTCTATATTGTTGCTATGGAAAGCGCCGGACCCCTGTCCACGAGCGGAGAATCGCAATGAATTGCCCGAATGAATTGCTCATGCTGTGAATTTCCCCGATTCTACGCGGTCAGCCTATCTGTCAGATAGGCCTACCTGCGGAGAGCAGTCTATATATTTATTTTTTTCATTCAACATAATAAGTGGAGGAGCCGCCATCTTCATACCAGACACTGGGTGCAAAGAGGTTTCTCAAAATTCATTTCCTGAACGCACAAATCGATTTCTCTCCACTTGACCTGGGAGTTGACTCAGAGGAATGTGGAGAGAAGTTCCATCAAGATATCACCCAAATAGAAAACCGTTGTAGTGGTAATTGGAATGAGAACATGCTCAGACCATTTTTGGACCCTTCAGTAAAAGACTAGGGCTTAAGAATATGGGTTCACACAGGGCGGTTTTGCCGTGGATTGCCGTTGCATATCCGCACTGCGGCAAAACCGCTGCGTTTGCAGTGCAATGCAGCACAAATGAGATTTGCCAAAAAAGCTGTTCTCACGGGACGGATTTTTTCCGCACAGCCGCAGTGCGGAAATGCAACTGCGGCGAGGTTTTAAGAGATGCAGCATGTTCATTCTTTGGTCTTTTCCGCAGCGCTTTTTTGTCCATAGACATCTATGGACGCAGCCAAAACCGCGACAAATACGCGGCAAAAAGTAAAAGGCGCTGCACAAAAATCCGCAGCAAAATCCGCAAGCCAAAATTAACCTTTGAAGTGGTTTTGCCGCAGAAGCAGTTCTTCTGCAGCAAAACCGCAACTAAAAAACCGCGGCAAAACCACAGCAAATCCGCCGTGTGAACCCAGCCTAAGAGAGAAAATGACTAAATGAGTTGTTTATTAACCCTTTCAGGCTGGGTTCACACAGGGCGGATTTGCTGCGGTTTTGCCGCAGAAGAACTGCTTCTGCAGCAAAACCGCTTCAAAGGTTAATTTTGGCTTTGCATATTTTGCTGCATCTTTTAAAACCTCGCCGCAGTTGCATTTCCACACTGCGGCTGTGCGGAAAAAATCCGTCCTGTGAGAACAGCTTCTTGGCAAATCTCATTTGTGCTGCATTGCACTGCAAACGCAGCGGTTTTGCTGCAGTGCGGATATGCAACGGCAATCCGCGGCAAAACCGCCTTGTGTGAACCCAGCCTTATGTCATTTTTATTACATAAGTATTTTTTTCTGAAAGTGTTCAATGGATAATGTAAATAGCAAATGGTTTGATTTTGCAGGCGAGTTTTTCCCCAATTTCTCCAAAACGGTGGGTGGTAGAACAAATTCTGCTTCCAGATCTGTGTGCACACAGCAATTGAAGACTCAGATTTTCGTGCCATGCTCTGACTTAGTTTATGGTACTATGGGAACGTGACAGGTACCCTCTAAGTAATTGGATAACCCCTTTAATCTTCCCAGCATAAGTAACACGGGCCACGACACACTCAAAGCAAGATAAAGCCCCTATATTTGTACAAGAGTACCAGATCAATATAGAGACATTAAACAGGGTCTTTACTTAATGCATCATTTTTAAAGGGCGACCCTACCAAAAACATTCCCGTGCCCACAGGATAGCTACAGTGTTAACATTTACTAGTCACTTTTAATACAATTATTTTCATTTCAGATTAGTAGACCTTTAAATTTAAAGGAAAGGGAAAAGAAAAAAAAAAAAAAGACCTAGGGATTATAAAGCTGCCGGTAGAGTCCGTGCGTTCCGCGGTTCACTGCAGATCAAGCAGTCATGCAAAACATTGGCAGCTTTTATTTATCTTCAATGCTATGTGTTTGTTCACTTTAAAAGGTAATGGAACGTACAGCCTCTAAAAGTAATGAGTACACAGCAACTGAGATCATGTGAAAGTGAGGAGCTAGGAACTAATGCCATGTAGGTTTATACACCACTCCATGCCAGTCACATAATGTGGTGTGCAGACACCCACGCCATTCACATCATCTGGTCTATAGTTTCATGCACAATGTGTGGATATTTGACCCCTAACATTGTTCTAGGACATCAGTAGTGTGCATGGACGCAGTTAGATTGGGCAAGTAGCTGACGAGAGCTCTTCTTTGCAGGACAATATGGCTGACAATGGGTGCAACAGCTCCCTTCTAAAACACAAACCTACCAGAGTTCAACGGTTGTCACAGCAAGAATATGTCCCCTACGAAGGAAATATAGTGTTACACAACACTTATTCAAAATTAATGGGCAACAATGCAATACACACGCTGTCCTTTCTTGTTAGGCCGATGACACGGCGTTGCATCTCAGCGGCGATTTTGCATCTGCAATACGGACACGTGTCCAGGCCTGACCACGGGGTTCCTGACCCAAATTCAGATTCCTGTGATGCTCACAGTTTGGGTCAAGAGCCCCTCTCTCAGGCCTGGATAGTCCGTAAAATTGCGTTTGAAATACAGTGGTGTGTCACCGGCCTTAATAATGGATCTCAAACAAGAGACTTAACAGGGCAAATGGACACGGGCTGTACTAATATAGGGTGGGGAACATTACCACAGTAGGACTGAAGGGCTCCAGCTTGCATGACAACCATTCAGCACCCGGCAATCACGTCCCAAGAGTGCCAGGGAACCATCCCGCTCTGTCTAAACACTTAGATGCTGTGGTCAATGCTGAGTGCAGCATTTAAGTTGTTAAACGGCCAGGATCAGCATAATCTCTGAATCAGGCCACTGCAGCGGGGTGTAGGCTATGTTTGACAGCAAGCACCAGCCGCATGTGAAGCAGGCCCAGCTTCTCAGACCGCTCCATACTGTCATTTCTGATTTCTATTGTACATGTACAGTAGATGTCAGGAAGGGGTTAAACATGCATTTACAACTCAGGTAATAAAGAATAGGTTTGTGTGTAGTAGGTATTAAAGGCTATGGAGACCTGTGAATCCATTTAATGGCTCCTGCACACAGGCAGATTTGATTTGCAGAATCGGACGCCAGCGGCTGTCCCTGGATTCCGCAGCAAATACCACCCATCAAACTACTAATGACTGCTTGTCAGTGAGTATGTATGTGAGTGCTTCTCATGCTCTGCCCCTAGTGACATCATCAAAGGTCCTACAACATATATAAAAACACAGAGCCTGACCGACAGAAGAACAGTTAGGGTCCTTAAAAAGGGGAGGACAAAAATAACAAAATGAGAATACAACTAAGCCGTTATGATCTCAGACACAACTCGGCAATCCTGACAGAAGACACAGACCTCCCTCCCCAGAGATCCAGTGGGCTGAAGGACCTGCGGTGACGTCACTGCTGTGGGAGGAGCCATTCTGCACTTTGGTATAAAGTACTGTATGTGGGTTCTTCTCATGCTCCACTTCCTGGTGACATTATCACAGGTCCTACAAGATAGATAAAACACAAAGCCTGACCGACAGAAGAACAGTGTTAGGACTTTTGAAAAGGGGAGGACAAAAATAACAAAATGAGAATACAACTAAGCTGTTATCTCAAGACACAACTCAGCGGTCATGACAGAACACACCAACCTACCACCACCACAGAGATCCGGTGAGCTAAATCAACTGTAGTGATGTCACTGTTGTGGGAGGAGTCAAGCTGTGTTTTTCTTGTGTGGGAATCAAGATGAATGTAGTAGAGCTGTGTGTGTGATGTGTGGGGGATTATAATGGATGTACCATGTAGAAGAGCTGTGTGTGTAATGTGTGCAAATCAGGATGCATGTAGTAGAAAGGTGTGTGTGATGTGCGGGAATCAGGATGGATGTAGTAGAGCTGTGTGTGGTGTGGGCTTAATGGATGTACCATATAGCACAGCTGTGTTACGCACTGCGCCACCAGAAACACTGGTACTATAATTTCCTAATAATTACCAGTAGCCTCCTATTGAGAACTGCTGCTTCCTGCACACTAGCGGAAATTTGCACCCACGGCAGAAAAATCACAGCATGCCCTATTCTTGGCGGTTTTCCGCCTGGACGGCTTCCATTGAAGTCAAGAGAAGCTGTCCGTAACACAGAGAGCCATGCAGAAGGGTCGCAGGATCGGCGTCATCACCTAGTGACGGCACGACATAATCTGTGCTGTGCTGGCGCTTCCTCAGTACAGATAAAGGAGAATCTGGACAGGTAAGCGGGGTCACCGGCCGGGCATAGGGTCAGATCCCACTGCGGGATCGTGCATTTGACCCGGTCATGTGCAGCCAGCCTTACTGCATGGTTTTTATAAAAAATTTGGCTTTGGCCTTTACAGCCAGCCGACATGTTCACACAGTATAAGCCACTCTATGCCGTTCTGTACTCAATTCATCGGACAGCTCTCTGATGGCTAACTCCAGACCCCCCTCCAATCTTCACTGAAGGCTAACCCAAGCTGAAATCCTATTTGATTTGCGTTTACTTTGGTTTAAGATTTCGACTTCAATTAGGATATGCCATCGCTTCCTAATCAGTGCCTCCTCCAACCACCTGTTCTGCAGGAAAACTAGGATTACTTTGGATTGGTAGGCATACAAGAGGCTGAATCTGCAGTGAGCAGAAGGTTATGGCATTTTGCTAAGGTATGTCATAACATTTAAAGATACGAGTACACCTTTAAGACACTATTAGACAGCTAAAGATCAGATTTTTCTTCCTGCTTCAACCTTGAAGTAACAGAACTACGCTCAGTGTTTGAATTCAAAGTACGTCACAATATTTATCCCCTGGTGCTTATATAGTATCATTATATTCCGCATTGCTGTACTGAGATTGACATCATTAAGGGAGTATAAGCATTGCTGACATTTACAGCATATCCATAGGATATACTATAAACATCACAATGGCACAGATACCAGAAGGAGGGCTCATATCCATCTCAAGAACTGCCTCTCCCCAAACCAGCTCACCACCTCCTGCTTTCCACTGGTTTGATGTAAGCAGTCAAGTGAACTCTTTGCCGTTTCACAAGTGCCATAAATGTGAACAGGAGTTGCATAAACACCAGTACAGTAATCCATCCTGTTCCCTTATCTTATGAGATGTAGAAACAGAGTAGCTCGCTTTGCTACACAGTTTCCTCACTTGTATGGCAACTGAAGAAACCATGCAGAACAGTATTAAAAAAAATAAAAAATATATAAAAGAAACCAATACTTACCGTATATACCGGCGTATAAGGCGACGGGGCGTATAAGACGACCCCCCAACTGTCACCTTATACGCCGGTATTCAGTGGAGAAAAAAAAAAAAATTCATTACTCACCTGCCCCGGCGTTCTGTCGCGCTCCGGCAGGCTGTCGCTCGCTCCGGCAGGCTGTCGCTCGCTCCTCGTCCCCGGCGCAGCATAGCTTTCTGAATGCGGGGCTTGAAATCCCCGCTTCCAGAAAGCTAATACACACGCCGGCAGCCATGACAGCATTGAATGGCTGTGATTGGCTGAAGGCGCACGTGTTAGCAATCACACTATTCAATGATGTCATTGAATAGTGTGATTGGCTGAAGCCACGTGCGCTTTAGCCAATCACAGCCATTCAATGATGTCATGGCTGCCGGCGTGTGTATTAGCTTTCTGGAAGCGGGGATTTCAAGCCCCGCATTCAGAAAGCTATGCTGCGCCGGGGACGAGGAGCGAGCGACAGCCTGCCGGAGCGAGCGACAGCCTGCCGGAGCGCGACAGAACGCCGGGGCAGGTGAGTAATGAATTTTTTTTTTTTACACTTTTTTTTTTTTTGAATTACCGGCGTATAAGACGACCCCCGACTGCAGAGCAGATTTTTCGGGGTTCAAAAGTCGTCTTATACGCCGGTATATACGGTACCTACTCCTTCCCCAGGCAGACTCCTTTCTGTATCTTCTCCAGTCCCCCAAGTCACCTCACCACCAGCCGGCCAGACCCTCCCTTTCTTGTTATAATGTGTCCATGTCTCGCATTCTTCTTCCTGCATGGCAATGTACGCTACATCACTGGTGACGTAACGTTCACTGCCTAGCAGGGAGTGCAGAGCTATTGCAGAGACTGTGTGCCTGTGTGGTCTCTGCAATAGCTCGGCACTCCCTGCTAGGCAGTGAACGTTACGTCACCAGTGACATAGCGTACATTGCCAGGCATGAAGAAAAATGCAATGAATGAATGCTTTTTCACAAGAAGAGGAGGATCCGGCCGCCCGGAGGTGAGGTGACCCAGGGACTGCAGGAGACAGTAGAAGATCGCCGAGGAGAAGTTGCAGTAAGTGGATTGCCTGGGGAGGAACATGAAGGTATAGTTTTTTTTCAAATTTTTTTTTTTTTAATGACAGATTACTTAAATGGTAATCAGTTTTCCATGAGCCTATGACAACACCAGTGAGAGAGACTACCTTCCATCCAGACAGTAAACAGGAACCTCCCAGATCTCACCTCCTCAGTTCTGCAGCAAAATTCATGAACTAATTGAGGCCTATTCATTTTTATTACTTTTATACTTAAATTAAATACATTTTATTAAATTTTTTAACTCAAATACTGCAACGGGGGAAATTAGTGGTGCTGTCATTGTCTCATAGAAAACAGATTACTGGTAAGTAGTCTTGTTTCTCTTACATCCATGACAGCACCAGTAGGAGATTAAAACAGAACTAGAGAGGGTTGATGGCTAATACTCAATTGGACTGGAGAATCTACCAATAATGTACCAGTTAAAATAAAAAATAAAAAAACCACACACACACACACAACACACCCCAGCTTGTAGCCCTGAAGTATTGGTATTCTCTTTTGATGTTGAGAACTGATAACCAAATAGACGATCCAAATTACAGAACATATAACTGCTTTTAAACTCCAGGATCAACCCGCCCCCATGGTACTGGTTTCTCTATTTGAGCCAACCACACTATGGAACACACTTTGATAGGATTCTTAGGAACTAGGACTCCCAGAAAGAAACACACATTTTACACAATATTAACCCATTAAATTGGATTTAGGATGAATCCAAGCCAAAATTCTAGCTCAAATTCTCAATATCCATGTAGATAGCTTATCAAAAATAAGTGTTCCGAAGTATAAAGGCATCCTATAACTACTCCACATAAGGTTGCAACTTCGGGAAGATAAGAGATTCTTACATAAAAATTATCGGAGGTAAATTTTAACCTATTTGTCATCTGGTTCTTTTGCAACCATCAGAATAGTCTTACTTCAGATTTCCCAAGGAATTCTTTACCATAGATACCTTACTGAAGATGGGCTGCTGGCCAGTGAACCACAGACAATATGAGTAAACGTAGGACATAGACAGAGCCCAGAGGCTAGGTAAGTCAAAGGTAGATCAGAGCCTTAGGCAAAGCTCAGCAGCTACAGGCTAACATGCACAGGTGAGGCCCAAAGGCCACAAGCCCTATGCCAAGCACAGTCGCTATCAGTATCTAGGTCAGGCATGGAAACCCTAATTAAAACACACAAAAAGTATTAGGCAAAGCCCAAAGACTAGAGGTAAAACACAAAAAGGTTAAAAGGCCAAAAACACAGAAGGCCACTAGGCCACAGGGCCAAAACCATAAAGACTATAGGCAAAGCCCCAAAGCCAAATAAGTTACAAGTCAAAAAGGATATTTAGGCAATAAGGCAATAGGCAGAGCCATAAAAGCTAAGAAGGCTATTATGCTATAGGCAAAGTCATAAAGTGCTGAGAGCAAAGCCATAAAGGCTATCAAGCCGTAGACAGAGCCATAAAACGTAGGCCTAGCCAAAAAAGGCCACAGGCAAAGCCCAGAGGCCCCAAACAAAGACCATATAGATCCTTGGTCTGCATGAGCACACATATAGCCATCCCTTTAAATTCTTCATTCATGAAGGGTAAAGGCAAAGGTAGAATTCAATCTCTTATGCAGGGTAATTCTACTCACTGGACTGGCTGGAGAGCATCTCAGAAAGTGCTGATTTCTTCTCAGTAGTACACAACTGAATTCCATCTGATGATGAAGGCACCACAAACTTCCAGGCCGGGTGCAACAACCCAGGGAATGTACCCCTACTGAAGGGTTCTTCTACAACTGCAGAAGTATCCCATGAGATAGAGAAAGGGACTTCCCTCCATAACCTCCAGAGACAGGGGAGCACAGCATCTGCTGCAGGAGAAGGCAATGACTCCAGGCCTACCCAGTGGCGACTTACACCAGAATGGTAACCTCTTATGCCATAGAGTTTGGGAGCAAGGCCCTACAGTCCGCCACCTGTATTAAATTTATTAGAGGCCTCTCTAATAAATCTGGCGCATCTTACTGCAGTACACTTTGTATCGTAGAGGTTGTCCCGGGACCTGCTGCCAGCATACCTGGCAAACCTCTTATTTTATCAGGGCAAGCCATGACCAACCAGGCATTTCCCAGTTTTACAAGAATGTCTTTGTATTACAGGATGGCCAGTTCAAAGGCCACCCAAACAGGAACAACTCTTACAAAGTGGCTCCATTCCAGCTTACAGAGGGAGGTCTCTGCTCTATGACATGTATATGTACCGATAGAGAACGGGAACATGGCCCTTACTTATGACTGGTGCATGTTGCGCCAATTCTTTTAAGGCATCGATAGTCTTAAAATAGTACCAAGTTCAGGAAAGTGCCCCATGGACTTGTAAATTTGGTACAATTTAGACTACACCAAAAACAGTAAAGATGGCCAAAAATGCATCATTTTTCGCATAGCAGTGCTGTGTGCGCCAAAAACGCACCCATTCGTATTCTGAAATAGGTTTTGAACCACGAATTAAATTCTGCTTTATGAACTGATACAAAATATTTAGCCAGCAGTCCAATTACTGATTTAAACAAACAAAATTGAGGCAAAAACATGTAAAAAGAAAAAAAGCTACACCCTATCCATGTAGTTTATTTTGTGCCACAAAATCCGCCAGTTTCCACAAAACACTACTACGTGCGCCAAAATTGAGACAGTTTGCAGTTCGAAAGGTTTTGCTCCAACAATTTTATTCTACATTATCTACAAATATAAAATAGTCACCAGTGGAAATAATAAGACAAAAACTGGGGGCAAAAATCAAGAAAGAAAACAAAAACAAAAAAAACAACCCGTCCATTTAGTTGGATTTTCGCCAAAAAGAGCGTGCACCAAAGTCTGCGCCCAATGCCTCTTCATATGCAGCAACTGTCATTAGGCTTTATTAGTGCCGGTTTTTACCATCACTTTCTTGTAGTAATTCTTAATAAATGTGTCGAAGATATGAAAGCTGGCCCCGCCCACTTTTAGGGAGAAAAGTAGTGTGCGGGATCTTCTTTTTGGAGCAAACTATTTGTAAATTTGTCTAAACCTTCGTGCGCCTTTCTTCTGATGCAGGTTTAGGCATGAATCTGTTGAAAACACATTGATAAATAAGCGCCACTGTTCTTGGCAGAACCCCTTTCGATAGGCGTATGAAGTGCCTGTCCTAATAAATCTGGGCCAAAGTTCCGGATTTGTCCTTTTCTATTTTGCTCTTCTCTAATCAGATGTTTATGCATTAAGGAGGGCTCTCTCACACATGCGCTTTTTACTGCAGCGTTTGGAACGCCGCGGTAATCACAGTATAACGCCTCCATTGATTTCAATGGGGTCTCACAAAATTTTTTTTGAGTGCTGTCTGCTCTATTTTGCCGTGTTTAGCGCAACTCATCACCCATCACAATGACAAGGTGTGCTAACGAAAGTAAAAATCGAGACGGAATTGCGGCGTTTTGCCAAACGCCTGTGTGAGAGTGGCCTTATATAAAAGATTTGTGTGTTACTTTGACTACGTGGAAGTCTGGTTGAAAATTTCATGTTATCTGCAATTGCCGTTACTCAACCAATCAGAGCCAGCGCTCGATGAACTAATCACAGCCATTCAGTTATGTTACTGTGTGAATGATCGAGCCCTGGCTCTGATTGGCTGAGCCAGTGGTGCTTGTGATCCAATCACAGCGCTCACTTTGCTGGAGGTGGGGTATTCAAAGCCCCGTCACCAGAAAGAGTGCTGTGTTTGCAACTCCAAGGACACTGCAGCCTGCCGCAGACCAGCGTGAGGGACTCAGACGCTGCCGGCTAGGTGTGTATTGCGGGTTTTTTTCCATGTAGTTTAGCTAGGGCTTATTTTGGGGGGAGGAATTATATTTCAAGCTCCTCCCACCACCACCTCCCACACCTGAAAATTAGGGTAGGGCTTATTTGGGGGGGGGGGGGGGGGGAAGAGAACGGTGTATTTATCTCAAGGCCCTAAAAGGCATGCTTCTTAGAATGAGGAATAACTTGATGTAAACACAAGTACAGTAATAACTGCAGCATTCACCCAATCTGTGACAATAAGATTTCCGACACACAACATTCCACAAATTCATAAACCTTACCGAAGAGGAACAAAAATGCACTAAATCAAATAGTGGAAGCTGAAAGTCCACATAGTTGTCATCTAGGCATGCCGATGTAGTGTTAGGCAAGTGTAAGACATTCTGTCTGCCCGCCAGGTGTTTACTAATGTTACACTACGATGGGTCACCCAAATTGGCATTGTGTCACCTGAGCACAGGCGTTCATTCGCAGTCCGGCAAGTTCCATTCGTCTCATCAGTATGGACGACACATCAGTAGTATACAGCCGAGCTGCGGTCCACTCTAGATAGATGCCATTTGTGCCCCGTAAAGGCGGGCATACACATTAGATACAAGTAGGTTGATGGATGAACAACCGCTAAACAAATGATTGTCTAGTGAATTGTATGACAGAAGCAGCCACAGATTTGTGTCTATATTGGCCAAAACAGTCACTTAAACTGGCCATACATGACTAATGCACCAAGCCACGGACCAACTAGCTTTGTGGTAAAGTTTTTAGAAAAAAAAAAACATTTTAAAAAGGCATCCAACTTCTTTCTACACGATTATCGTCTTCGGTTGGCTAAAACGATGACTTATTGTTAAGGTACCTTTACACGGAACGACTGCCAAGCATCCCACGCACTAACGCCAGAATATCGCTCCTGTGATTTTAACAGGAGAGATAGTCTTCAATGATTGGAGGCAGAGCAGGGTTGTTCCCGCTGGAATTCACATGAAACAGGAGTCACTCAAACATTGAGCGGTTCCCGTTTACACGGCCCAACAGTTGTTAAGGTTTTTACTTTGGTTAAAAACCACACAACTGACAAGTGAGCGATTTCTTGCTCAGTGTCCTGATGGCGGCCGCACGTACACGTGATGATTATTGCCCAAATACGCTGTTTCCAGCAAGAATTTGGGTGATAATCACCCTGTGTAAAAGGTACCTTTAAAATTTCACTAAACAATCGTTTTGGTTGAAACAGTTCTTTCCCCCCCATCTTTAGCATATTGTGTTTGGGCACCTAAAGGCCTCATTCACAGTCCTGATGAAGGTTCTGTTAGGATTCTTCATTGTAGATTCCACTAAATTTACCGGACACTGTAACAGAAACCAGACATAACCAACAGGCTCTGTCATGCATCACCGGTGTCTGGCACATGACATATTGAAGAATGCCGTCACTTTCATTGGTCTATGGCTATACAGCAGCAGAAAAACCAAGTGGGATGGTGAAGAATATAAAGGCTGTTACATTTAGTGCTACAGTAGGATTTCTACATTGTATCAGCTTGCGATTTATCTCCAGACACAGGTATTTATTCTTACAGATTAATACAGGATCCGTGAGAAAACATGATCTGCACCCCGACGCATTCTCTAGAAGCGGACACTGAGGTACCAATACTGCTTCCAAGGCCCCAAGGAGCAGCTGCCAGCAGGTATACAATACCACTGCATGGAAAATGAGGCATTATATCGTTTCCAAAGAAAAGAGCAAGACGTTTATCTAAACTACAGGTAATGGATGAAGTCTCATAGAATGGTAGAGTTGGAAGGAACCTCCAGGGTCATCGGGTCCAACCCCCAGCTCAGTGCAGGATTTACTAAATCATACCAGACAGATATCTGTCCAGTCCTTGTTTGAACACTTCCATTGAAGGAGAACTCACCACCTCCAGTGGTAACCTGTTCCACTCATTGATCACCCCCACTGTCAGAAAGCTTTTCAAATATCTAATTTATATCTGCCTATAATAATTCTCTAAAATCAACCACTTTAACCCACTAAGGATCAAGTGCCGTAAATACACAGCGCAAGATTAAAGCTCCTGCAATCAAACAGAGCAGGTCTGGCACTCGGCTTTCAGAAACAGCCAGGGACCTGAAGGACAAGACAGAAGGTTTTTAAACAGCTACTGCCTTCTTTTGTACAGGCTACATAACACTCAGTGTGTGCTATATAGAGAACGCAGGAAGCAGCACTGCCATTTCACTTATGATCCCTGTCATGTCAGAGCTGCAGGGTCTTAGCACTACTTTCAAACTAGGGAATGAGATATCTATTTGTAATTTTTTTTTAATTGTCTTTTTTTTTTTTTTTTTTTTTATAAATTTCACACCTCTCTACTATAGCTAGGGCATCCATAAGACCCCCAGTTACAGGAAAAACAACATTCCCCTAGTGTGACACTAGTCACTGACAGAGCTGATCTGGGTCTGATAGGACCTTGGCAGCTTTGCTGTGGCAGGGGGTCGCCTGACAGTCATGTGATCACTGAGGCAAATAGTGGAAGTGGCACTTTCTCTCTACACTACATAGCACTCATTGAGCGCCATGTAGTCTGCAAGAGAAAGGCAGAAGCAGTTAAAAAAATACTTCTGCCTTCTTCTCTGGGTCCTCAGCTGTGACTAACAGCCGAGGACCCCACGTGCTCCTGATACAGGAGCCTTAATTCCACGCCATGTTTTTGCCATTGGCCAGGATTAAATCCCAGGACAAAGCGCTGTAAATTTACAAAGTTTGGTCCTTATCGGGTTAAAGGTCTCTTTTACACTGGTTAGAGATTTCCACGTATAAACATCTACAGCATTTACAATAGCAGTAAATTGGATAAGTTTAAAAAAAAAAAAAAACAACACAAAGGCTGGTGGCACACGAACAGATTTGCACTGTGTAATCCGCGGTCAGCATTTGTAGCAAATACCGTTCAGAACATGCTATGCAAAAATCGTTTTTACCTACACACTCGCGGAAACTAATTGCAATTTCTGTGAGTGAAGGAAAGAAATCCAAGCACATTCTATTTTTCTGAGGGCGGCTTCCATTAAAGGCAATACAAGCCATCCATAGGTACCCTCGTCATCGCCTAGCGATGGCACAGAAAATACAGTTTAAAGAAAAAAAAAAATCTGTACAGCGCATGACCGACGGCGAGCGTCCGCGGTCACCCACAATACAGAACTCAACAGGTATGCAGTGTTGCCGCCAGCAGTCGGAGCTTGATTCCGCTGCGGGCCCCTGCATGCGGAATCTGACCTGTTCATGTGCTACCGACCTTACTGGATGACTCGGAGGGGTCCAATACCTAGAAACCTTTTTAACCCCCAAAACAAGTGTGCTTGTTTACTGTAGAAAACGGCCCCAAGTCAGCGCTGAATGACAGTGGAGCAGAACTTGCCGATGCAGTTTAGGATTTTGTACAAGAAAGTCTGTTTAAACCTCCTGCCATTGGGTACGACTTGTATACAAGACTCTTCAGTTGCAGCATTGGTACATTTGCAGCCTCCGCTCCCAGGACACCCGATGTGGAATGTTGCCCTTTGTGACAATAGAACTTGCGCTACAAGTTGTAACATTTTCGGACTATCCCATTCTTTAAACCTGGATTTACACTGATCCAATCTCAACTTCCTTCACACCTTAAACGCCAAGCCATTGCATTCAGGCACATGTCTCCGGCACATGCTGCAGGCTGGGAGGGTATTAGAAAACGTATCAATACACTTGTGCATTTGTGTGAATTACTAGGCAGATGGAGGTACTGCTACTTCTCCGGTCAGCATGCAATGCCCAGTATAGTGAGCAGTGAGGAGGCCGACTTAGGGCTCATGCATAAAAAGGCTGCGGGTCTCCCTGTAGCGTTTTACCCATCTTGCAGACATACGCTCTGCTGGCAGAGACCGCGCATGCCCACATATCACACGCAGTGTCACTTGTTTCTTTTATTCCCCACTGAAACATGGAGCATGCTGTGATTTGTGTTGCATATCGATACACTATATCCACACGCCGGTGTGCATGAATCAATGAAAGTCCATTGGCTCTATTCACCGTGTATCACACATCCGTACAACGCATGTGTAATACGTGGTGAAAACACGGTTGTGGGCATGAGTCCTTAAAGACACCGTCACCCTTCCCTAAGGGCAGTATAGGGCAGGGTCAGTCACACTGATTCCAGTGATATATCTGCTGTGTGGATCTGTGCAGTAGTTTGGGAGAAACTTAAATTTTATCAACAACAGCACATGCATAGAGGATTACTTAAAGGGGTTTTCCAGGGAAAATACTATTGATGACCAATCAGCTGCTTGTGCGCCCGCTGACAGCGCTGGAATTACACAGGGGTCAGAGCGGAAGTCTCTACTCCGACCTCTGTAGTGGCTGGCGCTTCTAACTGCAAGCGCAGCTCTCATTGAGATCAACGTGAGCCGCTCTGACCGCTGTGTAATTGCGGCGCTGTCAGCGGGCACATAATCAGCTGATCGTGAGGGTCCCAAGCGACGGACCCCAGACAATCAGCTATTGATGACCTATCCTGAAGATAGGTCATCAGTTGTATTTTCCCTGGAAAACCCCTTTAAAAATAGTCCTGGATCTTGATGAGCTGCAGACCAGCTACACCCACCCCGCCCTCCAGCCAATGATTGTCTGCTGATTACTTGGTATAGAGAAAGAGAGCAGCCAATCATTGGGTGGGTGGGGCTAGCTGCAGCTCATGAATATGCAGGACTGTGTCTGAGTGCTGCTAATAGAATGCAAGTTTCTCCTAAAGTACTGTACAGATATACGACTGTAATCAGTGTGACAAGCACTACTCTATGGTGCTCTCAGTGAGGGCTGCAAACAGTTCAAAATCTGGAACAGCCCCTACCTACAATGACATATTTATAATATTGATCAGGGGGCAAAAAGCCCCTTTGCCATCTGAAGAACCAGAGCCTGAATACCAATGTTACCGCTGAGAATCGCTCACCTCTCGCATTGTATGTGAAGTGTTCAGACGTAACGACTAGTGATGAGCGAGTATACTCGCTAAGGCACATTACTCGAGAAAGTAGTGCCTTAGCCGAGTATCTCCCCGCTCGTCTCTAAAGATTCGGGGGCCTGAGGGGAAGAACGGAGGAGGGGAGATCTCCCCGCTCCAACTCACCTGTCACCCGCGCCGGCCCCCGAATCTTTAGAGACGAGCGGGGAGATACTCGGCTATGGCCCTACTCGCGCGAGTAATGTGCCTTAGCGAGTATACTCGCTCATCTCTAGTAACGACAAGCGAGCTGCCCATGATTTTTATGCAGGTTGAAACTGAGTGGCAGACGAAAAATGTCCGACGGCCTGCGATCAGGTGGAACGACTATTCTGCACTTTCGCTCGCACTAATTTTGAGCAACAATTGTTACGTGTAAATGAGCCACAATACGGCAAATGTGAACGATTTCCAGTTGGCAGGAGCAACAATGTATCTGTATAAGCAGGCGGCCAGGTGAACGCAGATGCCACTAGCTCGGAACGATGAGTGGGCTACTGAGTGGGCTGGTAGCCGTCAGCATGACCCAATGCAACAAGTGCCAGCAGCACCCACACAGGTCTACCAGCCCACCTACAGGTGCCAGCTCGCCCGCACTGTGCCCGGCTCCCCCCCGCAGCTCATGTGACTGCCCCACTACTCACCCTTTGAAGTACGCCTTGACCCGGACTTGGTGGGAGTTGTCGGCGGGCTGGGACATGGTGCTGTCCCTCTGTGTCGGCATGTCCTCCAGTGGTGCGGCTCGCAGCGGGCTGGGCGCCCCTCACTGTCCGGCACTGCACGCTCCCTCAGGCCTCCCACCTTGTGCTCTTCCCTGTCCCGAATCCTAGCCAAGCCTGGAGGACCGTACCAACTCACACACATCCGGGGGAGGGGACAGCCCTGCCCTGCACACAACCTCAGTGCCGGGATGCATATTTTCCACCCCACTTCTGCCCTAATCAGCAATTCCAGCAACCTGATTGGCTGTTTGGGTTGGCTGGATGTGCACGAGGATAGAGTTCCAGAGATGTGCATGTGAAGCAGTGCTGAGCCGTCAGTGGCAGTGATGGGAGCTCGGGGCTCATGTGTATGCAGTACATATGGTGCATATTAGCATGTATTAGTGTGTGCATATGTGTGTATGCAGGTATGTGTGTCCGGCTACTGCGTGGTGGTGTGCTAGCATGTGGTCATAGGTGTATGTGTTGTGTTAGTGTTGTTATACAGTACATGTGGTGGTCGTGTGTATTTAGTACATATTAGCGTGTGTAGGCTGTGTGTGGTGTAGCCAGAGCATATAAGCGTGTTGTTCCCTGTGTATGTGTGGCCGTGTGTATGTGGTATGTGTGATGTACTAGCCTGTGGTTGTGTGTATTCAGTACATTGAAGCGTGTGTAGGCTGTGTATGTGTTGTGCAAGTGGTCCTGTTTATGCAGTATGTGTGTTGTGTGAATATGGCACATATTTGTGTGTGCGTGCGATGCATATTAGCGCATGTGTTTGAGCACGTGCACTGTATATTAGCACACGTGCGTGCGCGGTGCATATTAGCGCGTATGTTTGTGCGTGCACTTTAGTGTGTGTGTTTGCGCACATCGTTGTGTGCACGGTGTCATATTCACGGTGGGAATGACTGAGCGCCATTTAAACTGTATAAGCCAACAATTAAAGGGGTGGTCTCGCGAAAGCAAGTGGGTCTATACACTTCTGTATGGCCATATTAATGCACTTTGTAATATACATCGTGCATTAAATATGAGCCATACAGAAGTTATTCACTTACCTGCTCCGTTGCTAGCGTCCCCGTCGCCATGGTTCCGTCTAATTTCGGTGTCTTCTTGCCTTTTTAGACGCGCTTGCGCAGATCCTTCTTCTCCCTTCGGCTCCGCTCGACAGCATCGGCATTTTGGCTCCGCCCCCTTGTACGCATCATCGCGTAGCTCCGCCCCATGACGTGTGCCGGTTCCAGCCTCCTGATTGGCTGGAATCGGCACATGACGGGGGCGGAGCTACGCGATGACGCGAAAAGGGGGCGGAGCCAAAACGCCGATGCTTCCAAGAACAGCCGAAGGGAGAAGATGCATCTGCGCAAGCGCGTCTAAAAAAGCAAGAAGACACCGAAGTTAGACGGAACCATGGCAACGGGGACGCTAGCAACGGAGCAGGTAAGTGAATAACTTCTGTATGGCTCATATTTAATGCACGATGTATATTACAAAGTGCATTAATATGGCCATACAGAAGTGTATAGACCCACTTGCTTTCGCGAGACCACCCCTTTAACTTTTATACCTGTATGAAATGGACCAAGAGCAAAAAGCAAACGATTTTCTTTCTTTTTAACGATCGTTCCGGCTAAAAGAGCGTTAAGTTGGCACTGGTAGTGTGGGCCAAACTGGTCTGCAGTACTAAAAAGGGGGTTAATTTACTATTCACTCTCTAGGGGGTGAGTGGTAACATTGGTATTCAGGCTCTGGTTCTTCAGATGGCAAAGGGGCTTTTTGCCCCCTGATCAATATTATAAATATGTCATTGTAGGTAGGGGCTGTTCCAGATTTTGAACTGTTTGCAGCCCTCACTGAGAGCACCATAGAGTAGTGCTTGTCACACTGATTACAGTCATATATCTGTGCAGTACTTTAGGAGAAACTTGCATTCTATTAGCAGCACTCAGACACAGTCCTGCATATTCATGAGCTGCAACTAGCCCCACCCACCGATTGGCTGCTCTCTTTCTCTATACCTAGTAATCCATAGACAGCAGACAATCATTGGCTGGAGGGCGGGGTGGGTGTAGCTAGTCTGCAGCTCATCAAGATCCAGGACTACTTTAAAGGGGTTTTCCAGGGAAAATACAACTGATGACCTATCTTCAGGATAGGTCATTAATAGCTGATTGTCTGGGGTCCGTCGCTTGGGACCCTCACGATCAGCTGATTATGTGCCCGCTGACAGCCCCCCCCCCCCCCCCCCTCCTGCTTAGTACAGAATGTAGTTTTGCTCGAGGCACTAATGAACTTACAAACAAGTTCTAGAAACTTTTGGAAAGTGTGAGGTGACTCTTTGTCACCAATAAGGTTTGCTCCAGGCAAAACGACTCTCAGAAAAAGGGGGGGTCTTCGGCCGCTCCTCCACATGCGTTTGTTCATCGTGTTAGACGCAGGCTCTGAACGCTTGCGTCTAACGCGATGGCTGTGGGCAATGCTTTCTAAATGACAGCATCTCCACATGCAGATGGAGGGCTGCGCTGAACTCACGAAGGTCGCTTCCAGAAACGGAGACCCGACATGCCGTGTGTTCAGCGTCTAAAGCAAACGCAGTGCCCATAGAAAAGATAGGAGACCCATCTAACGCAATTACAATTGCGCTGGGGGCGCTGCGTTCGCGTTACCAGGCCTGCATTGTTTACAGGTTGCCATGGAGACCGTTTTCAACAGCTGGTGAAATTCTGTCGGCTCAAAGGAGCATTGTGAAGGAAGAGCATGCGAGCAGATTACTTCTTGCCTCATTAGATAACGATTATTGGGCCAATGATCTACAGGTTTCTTTTCATGTACCTCATTGTAATGATGTTTCATCTGTAATTGTTTATAATAATAATAAATTCAACAGTTTAAAGTTTTAAAACAAAACTTGTTGCTTGTTGCCTTAGTAACCCCGGACCTGTTATATTTTATACAGCATTTTAAAAAAGTCGATATATCGAAATATCAATAGTTTTCCACCGATATTTTACAATAATCGATAGTTTGTTCAGCAATAGCTGAAACTATTGTCTATCGATATTTTTGTGTCGATGTCGCAACCTTAGTTGTGCGTGTGGGTAATAGACACGCCACACACAACCATACGTTAACAGGCACCCCACCTCACACACAACCACACGCTAATATGCACTCCGTGCGCGCACACCCTCTAATATGCACCCTGCGCACTAATATGTACCGTGCGCAAACACGCATGCTAATGTACACACGCTAAAGTCTGCGCACAAACGCGCTAATATGCATTGCACGCACACACGCTAATATGTACCACATGCTAAAATGCACCGCGCGCTCAAACACATGCACTAATATGCACCATGCACACGCATGCGTTAATATGCAATGCGTGCTCAAACACATGCGCTAATATGCACCGCACGCACACATGTGCTAATATGCAGTGCGCGTGCTCAAACACATGCGCTAATAAGCACCGCACATGCGCTAATATGCAGTGCGTGCTCAAACACATGCGCTAATATGCACCGCGCACGCACATGCACTAATATGCAGTTTGCGTGCTCAAACAAATGCGCTTATATGCACCGCGCACACACATACACTAATATGCACCACACGTGCTCAAACACATGCGCTAATATGCACCGCATGCACACATGTGAAAATATGCATCGCACGTGTTCAAACATGTGCTAATATGCACTGTGCGTGCACACAAATGTGCCATATTCACACACCACACATACTGCATAAACAGGACCACTTGCACAACACATACACAGCCTACACATGCTTCAACGTACTAAATACACACAACCACATTCTAGTACACCACGCATACACAGAGAACCACACACAGCCTACACACACTAATATGTACTAAATACACATGACCACACCACATGTACTGCATACTAACACATCACATACACGCAAACTACATACACCCATAAGCACATGCTAGCACACCACTACGCAGTAGCCTAACACACATACCTTCATACACACATATGCACACACTAATACATGCTAATATGCACCATATGTACTGCATACACATGAGCCCCGAGCTCCCATCACTGCCACTGACGGCTCAGCACTGCTTCACATGCACATCTCTGGAACTCTATCCTCGTGCACATCCAGCCAACCCAAACAACCAATCAGGGTGCTGGAATTGCTGATTAGGGCAGAAGTGGGGTGGAAAAAGTTAATATGCTGCCGAGATAGGTAGAGAGGCCGAGCGGCACGATGTGTCATCCCCTCCTCACACTGCGGCCGCGGCCCACGGGAAGGAGAGCCGCATTCTCGGCCGCCGTTCCCATTGCGCTGTGTGTACACGGCCGTGCGCGGAGAGGATGTTACGTACTGACCGCACCTGGGCCGTGTTATTGCAGCCCCGATGACAGGTGAGCCCTGAGCCCGCACCAGTGAGCCCCCACCATGGCGCTGCCAGTTCTACCGGCTCAGATTAACCCCTTACTAAACAGACACTTTTCAGGTTTCATTCTCCTTTTTCCATCCCCGTTCCAACAGCCATCATTTTATTTCTAGCAGTTTGAGGACTTTTCGTGGGACGAGTTGTGCCGCCATTGCAGGGTGATTACAATGTATTAAGCCTGTGTTACACAAGCTTATGCGTATTCAGACCACATTTTTGCGCATCAGGTGTTGCGTATTTGCGTGTTCACTAGCGGTTTCTATTGTACAAAAGAACCCCACCAGTGCGCTCAGCCATTGAAATGACCAAGTAGTTTAATTTCCTGCGCGAATGCTTTTTTTCCCATTTGTGCAACGCAATTGTGGACGTAAAATGCGCGCTTGTGAGCTAACCAATTAAAATCAGTGGACTCTATTTTCCGCGTATTGCGCGCACAAAATTTTTGTGCGCAAATTCGCCCGTGTGACACAGGACTTAGTTTACGTTTATAAATTTTTCTGATTGGAGGTGGCAAGAAATACAGTTCCACTATTTCATGTTATTTTTGCGGGGGAGGGGGTGTTTGTTTTTAAACCGTTTGTCCCCCGGTACAGAAGAAGGGTCACTCACACGGCATAGGAGATTTCACTGCATGTGTTTGTGCTGCATGGGGTTTTATTGCGGATGTGCAGTTTTTTACATCCATGTGTCATCTGGTTTTTCCTGTACGTAGAAAAAAAAAATGCAACAAGACCCGATTGATGTCCCTGTTTTTTGCTGTCTCCTCGCAAAATGTAACAAATGCAGCGCACATGTATGTAACATTCTGTTCACTGCGTTTTTTTACAGTCCTATTGACTTTTATAGGCGATTCTGGTCTGTGAATACGGACCACAACATGCTGCCATTGTTTTACACAAACCATAGGTCTGCATAAAAAAACGCCCGTGTGAATACCCCAATGTAAATTAATGGGTCCATGTGCTGTCAGTTAAAAACACAGGGTATTAGTGTATCTTGACACCACCAGGAAGAACTGGTAGAGTCAAGATTGACAGGGGGGTGACGCCCCCTGTGGGTGACTACCCACTAGCGTTTTTTTACTGCGAAATTCGCAGCATTTTTTTTTTCTGCAGGGGTCTATGGGCTATGGGACTTGTAAAGCTAAAATCGCGATTGCGATTTTAACATTACAAGTCCCATAGACCCCTGCAGAAAAAATAAACGCTGCGAATTTCGCAGTGAAAAAAACCGCTAGTGGGTAGTCACCCTGTACCTGATTGGCTGGAATAGGTGGCTGTCCTGCAGGTCCTGGCAGCTCAGTAAGGAGAGGCTGTTGGTGAAATTTAGAGAGCCCTTGACCTTGCTTTCTTCCCAAGGTGCGGTGTCGGCGACCTTAAATCCCCTTCCCGTCGGCTGCCCAGAAGAAGCAAGCGTGTTGCTATTGAGGCCTGGAGTAAACCCCTCCCCGCCGGCCGCTCCGCTGCTAAGCATGCAGGGCTGCAACTCCCTGACTTCCAAGGCCTCGCAGGAGGCGCTGAAATCCCTGCTCTGCCAACAGAGAAGTACAAGGCACCAGCTGCAGGAAAGAATAACGCACCCCGCTGTGCGTTACAGTACTGACCGGGGTGGCCATGAGGGATCCAACTGGCCCGTTAAGTGCGTTTGCCGGTTGCGCTGCTGAATGCCCTCCCTCCCCCCTCCCTTTCCTTACCTCCGGTCAGCAGAATGCAGCACTGAGCGGCGACCACTCCACCAAAACCAGCAGCACAGCTAACATCCAGCAGCGGTGGGCGGCGACACATGCATTAGGAGAAAAGGCAGCCTACAGCGCTGAGAGATTCTGCCTTAAGGCCCCATGTCCACGGACGTTGCGGAATTCCGTGGCGAATCTCTGCCGCAGGAGCCGCCGCCCGGGAGCAGGAGCCGGCAGACGTCAGCGCTTTCCATAGCAACGAAATGGAAAGCTTAAGCCGGCGTGATTCAGGGAGCCTATAGGCAGCGGGCCACAGACACCTCAAGCTGCAGGACAGCTGGGAGGACGGGGAACAGCCGCTTAGGTGATGTACAGTGCAGCAGGTGAGCAGCCCATTACAGACATCGAGCCCTCCTCACTCACTGAGTACAGCTCTTCCCCATGCAGTTTAGGTCATTCCAGGACCTTTGTTTCTTGACTCAATCAGGAGCTGGGGGTGTAAGAGGGGCGTTCCTCCTGTCAAACCTCTAGCCTCCGGTGGCGTCAAGATACACTAATACCAAAACACAGATGGGAGAAACGCCCATGTGAATGGGCCCTAATACAATACACTTTTGCTCTACATCCAAACTATTATAGTAATACCAAATCATATACTTTTTTATGTTTTACTACTTTTGCACAGTAAAAACTAATGAAAAAATTTTTTTTTTTCTGTCAATGGGGGGGGGGGGGTTGCTTTTTGCAACATGCTGTAGTTTTTGTTGGTGCCGTTTTTGAGTACATAAGTGTTTACCTTTTCTCCATTTTTTTAAGAGGACGTTGAACACAAATAACAATTCTGGCACTTCTTTAATTTCATCTGTTTCTTATGGTGTTCACAATGTAGGAACATACTGTGATACATTTCTATTTCATATCATTACAAATGTGGCAAGACCAATCGTGTGGATTTTTAAAAATTCTGTTCCATAAATAAAACAAATTTTGAAAGGCAAAAACATGTATTTGTTTTTATTTTTACTTGGAATTGAAATTTTGTATTTAACATTTGTTAGTCCCAGAAGGGGACTTCGACATTGCTTATATAATTGACTGCACTACTTGCAGTATGTATTGCAGTGTATTATGCCTGCCACTAGTATGATATTCTAACAGGCAGCATATTAGGACCTGACAGTAGGCTTATGCATAAGGCAAACCTGGAGGCCATTTTTAGGTCTTAGGCTGCCATGACAACCCATCAGCACCTTGCAATTACGTAGGTGGCCCCAGTGGGGAAATAGAGGTAGTTCCCATGCAAACCACTTACATGCTTAGTTGCTATCCACCATGGCATCTACGTGGCTTACGGGCTGGATTTGGAGGTTTCTCTGATCCTGGCTGTTAAAGCAGGAAACCAGCTGTCATTAGACAGCTGCGCATCCACAACACTCATGGTGGGCTATTCATGAAGCACCTTAAAAAGGTGTATTAGTAAGGTTAAGGTGCATTAGTGGCCACTAAATGGTTACACGTAGATGAACGATCATTCGGCTAACACCTGTTTCACCTGACTCCTCCATAGATGTGAACATTCAGCTCGGCCAAGTGTGTGTTTAGGGGGCTAAGCTGCACCCAAACAGCTCTGGCACCAACTTACCTCCAGGGAACAAAAGGATAGGGTGTTGATATTCAATGATCCTTCTTACCCTTGTCATCATCTGGAAAAAATATATCAGCCCTCTTTTCTCAGTTGTCATAGTAGTACCCATATTTTCCCAGTAGATACAGCAGGCTTATCTATCACTTCCCCAGTAGGCACAGCAGATCCTCCTTCCACTAACAATCATAGCAGGGCCACAACCCTCCCTCCTTCCTCAGCAGGCAGTCACTACAGACTCCCCTTACCCCCTTTTCCCAAGCCCCACCCCCATGTACTTACCTCCTGCACAGTTCAAGGGGTTGTCCAGGTTTAGAAAAACATGGCTGCTTTCTTCCAAACACAGTGCCACCCTTGTCTCTCAGTTTTGTCTGGTATTGCAGCTAAGCATCTATTCATTTTGATAGTGCCCATTAGTACTTTATGCAAAATGATCGCTAAAACTGCCAATCTTTCAATTGTTTGAAAGATTGTCTTTAGCCACCAGACCTTTAAATGAGCCTTTAGCCACCAGACCTTGAAGGATGTTGAATCCAGTCATCAGGGCCAATTATCTAGTCACTGTTACAAACCTGACAACCGGAAAGGCCAAGCTGAATTTCCATTTCAATGGAGAACATGAGGATGATAGCTGCCCAGTCTGCCAACACTAGATCGTAAAGGGGAAACCAGCAGGTTTATTGAGTGCCCGCTGTACTGCATCAGACAAGGGTTCGGGGGTGTTGTTCCCCCCTGTCTGTAACCCAACTGAAACCGGAGAGGAGAGCCCTATAAGTCAGCATCTCTTCCAATAACCTGCTGAGAGAGCCCCGTGTGTTCACAATAGCAGAGTGTGCTACAAGCATTTCTTCACATGCATAGACAAGTTAATAATAGTGCTGAGAATCCAAGTTAATTAAATTCATGAATTACAGTTGCATTCATCTTATGGTATGTCTTCCAGAGAGTAAGATGTCTCTTCATAAGCAGTCCAGCACTTCCCCCTTGGAGGAGATTCCTGCATGCATTCCTCTATGACTCATGGCATTTATAACTGTGTGGCCCATTAAACTAATCTATATAGGAGGATAAAGAAGCAGCTTCCTGTATTAATAAATCAGCATACGTATCCTTCCAGAATCATTTAGCATAAAAATCCTGTCAACGAAAACTTGTCCACAGACCTCTAACTTCAGTCTAAATGCCCATTTACGGGAGCAGATATTTGTTTTAGTGACGGGTGATACCATCACTAAGGGTCCTTTTACACGGGATGACCTGGTAGGACGTCCCATGGATGATAGATCCTGTGCTTTTACACAGGTACAAGCATCGCTCAGTGAATGGAGGCTCCGGTCCGCTCGCCTCAATTTACAGTAAACAGGCAGTCGTTCATAAATGAAAGACTGGCTGTTTACACAAGCCGATCCGTCATTCAGTTTTATGCATGCATAAATGGAATGAGAAGTGAACAAATTGCCATTTGTTGTTCAGTCGGTGCATGCATTTAGATGGAATGACGATGGTTTAGACTCCCGCTGGATGCGGGAAGCTGAAAGATTTATCGGTGGGTGTACAAGGGTCCTAAGTAATAGCGATTACAAATAAGCATATCATCTAAATACCTGTCGCCTGCTTAAATATGTCATATGTAGGTTATAGATCATGGTAGTAAGCAGAAAGGTTTTGTATGTTAGTTCCCCACTAGAGATGACCGAGCATACTCGATAAGGCAAACTACTCGAGCGAGTAGTGCCTTATTTGAGTATCTGCCCCCTTGTCTCTAAAGATTCGGCTGCCGGCGCGGGTGACAGGTGAGTTGTGGCGGTGAGAGATCTCCCCCCCGTTCCTCCCCGCTCCCTGCCAGCACCCGAATCTTTAGAGACGAGCGGGCAGGTACTCGCATAAGGCACTACTCGCTCGAGTAGTTTGCCTTATCGAGTATGCTCACTCATCTCTATTCCCCACCATCCACGGATGTTCCAGCTGCAGGGAATCCTGTTCAATACATGGAGAGCAGACTTCAAGCTGGTGCTTGGACATGTGCCAAGTAGGTACAAAAGACCAAACTACTTATGTTTACATACAACAATGTCGTAACGATCAGCAATTATTTTCATACATGCATACATGATTATTCACTTAATAAGCACTTTATTGCTTGTCATTCAGTTACATCACTTGTATTCCGAGTTATACCATTTCTGTACAACCACCCCTATGCAGTAAAGTAACAAATAAGTATATACTTCTCCCCGCTCTGTACCACAATGCTGCTTGGACATCCGCATCCTGTGTTTGTGTACTGGCTGCAGGCCTGCCTGTTCTATAGGTTGTCACAGACGCTGCAGCCAACAACAGAGCTCAGCGATCGAGTGCCTGTGACATCCCATGAGCAGGCTGGGGAAGCCTGTAACAGTGATGTCAGAGGAAAGACTCGGAGACGCACCGGCTTCATATCACACTCGCCTGTGTAAACGTAGCCTTAGGCCTCATTCACACGAATGTCAGTTTAACGCTCCAATAGCGACGCTAAAAAATCATGGCTATTGGAGCGTTAAGTCATGTGAACGAAGAATAGCTGCGACCAAGTCACCGCTGTTCTTCACGATTTTAACATGGCTGATTGCAGAGTCTTGCAGTGCACTGACGCCGCAGCCCCGAGATGAAGGGAGTCCCTGCGGGGATGCTAAACTCCCTCCCCCTTCCTTTGTTGGTCGGCTTACATAGTCTCCCATTGGAGTCTATGGAGCTGAAGGCATTGTTCCGTCAGAAGATAGGACAAGTCCTATTTTTGGACGGAGAGAAATCTCGGCATTGAAAAAATGCGCCTATGTCCTATCTTTTGACGCACGATTTTTTAGGTGCGCCAAAAAATTGTTCATCTGAAAGAATCCATAGGAAACATAGGTTCTTTTAGATGTGATTTTTTGATGCACCTATTCTGTGTCAAAATAACGCTCGCATGAAAGAGGCCTTAGGCCGTGAATAACGCAGACTTTTACCACTTCTGGAGCCGGCGGTGAGCCGGCCTATCGACGCATACGGCAGCGTTGTCATGCGCAGTCTTCCTGGTTTTTTTTTGTTTAAAATGTCCATGCTGTCGCTTTGTAACTTGCGCATATATACGCTGCCCCACCACAATGTAATTGCAAATGGGCGGGGTTGATTACGCGTCCATAGATAACAATGGGCTCGCTCTCATGTCATTTCTTTTTGGCGCTCGCGTATTATGCAATATATATGTGCAAATTTGAGCGAAACAGCTTAAGGCAATATATTTCACTACGATTTACCGCCTATCCCGTGCGCGTACATCACACGTATGATTTGCAGTAAACGTACGCTCGTGTGAGTCTGTCCTTAGGGTGAATTCAGAAACCGAGAAATTGTTGCAGAACTTCAGCTGAGGAATGCGCTCTGAAATTCTGCAACAAAGTACAGTACAATGTAACTGGATGAGGTTCTAAACAAACCCCATTCACCCCAATCCAAAGTGAAAAATAGTTATGCTGTAGACTTTAAAATCCGTACTATGTTCTATCTGTAGTGGAAAAACGGATCTTCACAGCAGATTTCATTAATTGCAAAGAAATTAGTGAAATCCGTATCAAAATCCATAATGTCTACAAAATGCACGCTGCCGGCGTGCCGAGCACATCCACCGGGCCGAAGAAAGAAGAGACGGAGGGAAGATCTGCAGCGTCCAGACAGGTAAGTTTAATCTTTTTAGCCTCATGTCCACGGGAAAGGAGGGACCCGCTGCGGGATTCTGCATGGAGAATCCGCGGCGGGCCTGATTTTCCCCGTGGACACGAGGCCTTACTTTCATTGCTTGTGATGTAGCAGCACAATACTGCAATCTGGCTGTGTATGATGTGCCAGGTGGTCAAAGTCGACAGTCAAAAAATGTTGAAGTTGTCCTTTTATACTGAAGTCACTTTGTATCTCTATAATTGCAGATTCCCTTTTTGGAGCCCTCCAGACGTCATTTCATACAACTGGTCACTTTGTCATTAAAGAGGTTGTATGAAGATTGCAAATTTTAGAAATCTTGCCCAATTTTATCGCTCGTGTGAAACCGGCCTTAGGGCTACTTCACACTGGCGAAAACGATATTGGATGGCGAATCCTTCGGCGCAGCTGTCACAGCCATGGCAGAGGATCACACATATCTCCCATTGTTTTCAAAGCAGCCAGCGCTGCTACCGTTGACCCTATTGAAAGCAATGGGGTTGCTAGCTGCGATTTTCCCATGGCAAAATTGCAATTGCCCGTGTGAAACTAGCCTTATGTGTCTCTGAAACACTTGCCAACTAGTGCCAACTAGCAATTGACTGTCTTGTGAAGTCAGCGAGCTGTCCTGTTGCAGCCATCATTGTGCTAATTATAGAAAACAGATATATTCAGCAATTTTCCAGCTGCCTCTCAAGCACCGCTCCATGCATCTGATAAATTACACTACCATTCACATAGGAAGGGGGAGTCATTAGTTTAATAATCTAGCTGGCACAACATTAGACTAGAGATGCTAGTGTAACCTGGGGAAATAAAGCGGCTACTGCTACATTATGACCAAGAAGCACAATTATAGTCCAACCCAAATCTCCAGTTCCTCTGATTGTTTTATGCACCAATAATGTAATGTAAGTGAAACCAGAATAATGAAAGCAATGCTCAGGAAACGTCAGAGCGCGGGAGAAAACCAGAGGCCTTACCAGACTTGTTATACAGATACAAATCTGGTTACATGTGAAAAGGGCCAATATACATCGGTGTGTAATCTAGTTTCAGGCAGGGGTCTTTATTCCTCCTCTGTACCTTTCTGTCTGCTTTGCATTTTCTGAACTGGTAAAAGAGGAACAACCCCTTTGAATATGTGGAGGGCAATAAGCTGATCACCTGACTCCCACTTTCAGCACCCCCTGCAGGCAGCTGATTTCTCTGCAGGGGAAGTATAGTATTATAGGTCAGCCATTCATATGAAAGGCTATCCTGTAATAGTAGAAGGTCCTCAAAGGGGGTATAGATGTAGGTCCGTGAGGGCTGGGGTAGATGTAATACTTGACTTCTACTAAGGTCTCATCCATGCTTTAGTATATGTTCAGCATTTTAATTATTTTTTTTTTTTTTTTTTTTTAAGGGGTTATCCGGGAACTACATTTTTTTTTATAGTTGCTTGCAATGTTGTAAAAAAAAAGACAGGAAAAATAAAAGAAGCCACACTCAGCTCATCTGCTCCCCCACTGTTCCACTGGTTCCCAGCTTCATTGCCAGTGTAACTCTCTCAGGTATGCTGCTCCTAAACTAAAACTTAACCCCTTAGTGACGGCGCTATCGTAAAACTACGTTCTGCTGTTGTAGGACGTGTATGGAGGGAGGTAGCGCCGCTATCTCCCTCCATACAGCGCGGGCGTCAGCTGTTTATAACAGCTTACACCCGCGGGCAATCCCCGTTGGCTGGCTTGATAGACTGCCTGTGAAAAAACAGTATGACGTAATGCTATAGCATAACGTCATACTGCAGGAGCGATCAAAGCATCGCATGTTAAAGTCCCCCAGGGGGACTTCAAAGTAAAGTAAAAAAATAATCAATAAAGTTTTTTTAATTGTAAAAAAAAAAAAGCTATAAAAGTTTAAATCACCCCCCTTTTGCCATATCTATTATTAAAAAAACTAAATCATAAAATAAAAATATGTATTTGGTATTGCCGTGTCCGTAAAAATCCGATCTATCAAAGTAGTGCATTATTTTTCCTGCACAGTGAACGTTGTCCGAAAAAAAAAAAAAGAACGCCAGAAATACACTTTTTAGTTACCCTGTCTCCCAGAAAAAAACGCAATAAAAAGCGATCAAAAAGTCGTATGTATTCTAAATTGATACTATCGGAAACTACAGGACATTCCGCAAAAAATAAGCCCTTGCTCAACTACGTCGACGAAAAAATAAAAAAGTTATTGCGCACACAAAATGACCGCAGAAAATAATTGAAAAAAATGAAATATCTTTAAAAAAAAATACAAGTACTACAGCAAAAAAAATACTATATAAGTTTGGTATTGTAGTAATCGTACTGACCCATAGAATAAAAATATCAGGTCGTTTTTGTTGCAGTTTGTGCGCCGTAGAATCAGGATGCAACGAAAGATGGTGGAATGTCGGTTTTTTTTCCCATTTCTCTCTGCTTAGAATTTTTTAAAAGTTTTGCAGTAAATTATATGGTACAATAAATAGTGCCATTGAAAAATACAACTCATCCTGCAAAAAACAAGACCTCATACAGCGACTTTGATGGATAAATAAAGGAACTACGATTTCTTAAAAGGGAGTAGGAAAAAACAAAAATGGAAAAAAGCTCCGTCACTAAGGGGTTAATCATTTGCACTATTTTTTTTACTGTTTATTTACTTCTTAAATGTAAAATTAAGCAACTTTCTAAATAGTCTTCATTAAAATGATGTGTGCCTGTGTTATATTACAACAGCCAGAAGCTCAGCTGTTGTAACACTGCAGGAGAGGGAGGGGAGGCAGAGAAAGAGATGCCAGGGGAATTTTTGATACAGAAGGCTCATGGTTGAAGGACAGCGCTTCTTTTCATGCTTCCCCCTCTACTAGAGCATACAGGGTTCCAGGAGGGTATTTTTATTTCATTAGGAGGGTCTGGCTGCAGGGTATGCCACAGATGTCTGATAGGAGTCTCACTGACTTATCAAGAGAATGAGGACCTGCACCATCTACTGACCTGTTTGCTATTCCAGGCCACCACGCTCTTCATACACTTCAGTGGAGAAGTAGCTGCATTCAAATATATAGTAAATGCAGCCGCCAGCTATTGGTGATTGCAGTCAGAGGAGACCTATTTTTTTGGTAGGTGAGGTGGGCCCTAGGAACACCAATCTGACACTTCTTCATCGATCAGTAAGTAATGGTACAAACTAGCTATATGCCATAATTCACTTTAGTAGGAAAACAGTTTAGGGCCCATTTACACCGGTGTATATTCCATCCGTGTGTCATCCATGCATTTGACAAATGGGCAAACACCATGATACAGCTGTCTGTGTATGAATTCTGTCTTGGCTTTCAATTCCCAGTCATTGTTACAAGGCTTCTATAATGAGTCTAACATGGACTTGAAGGAATGCTGCCTTCCAGTAGGTGGCGCTGCAGAGGTATTTTTCCATGTCTCTTATTTGCATATTACCCAGAGGAGCATGAATGGCCTTATAAGTCTTCTCACTCAACTTCTAGGTGCTCTCCCTAAGGAGAAAAGATCCAAGAACAGATGAAGGACAGTGCCTAGATGCAGATGTGGCTACGTGGCAATACACTACAGATCTTTAGAAAAATCTCTTTTGTCCCCGCATTGAAAAGTAGAAAAGATAGCGTTCCTGACCCACGTCACAGGCTTCTTGCTAGCTAAACCAGAAACCTACTGCACACTGATGAAAGGGCAAACGCCCCAAAACAGCTGTCTGTATATGGATTCTGGCTTGGCTTTTCATTCCGAGTCATTGTTACAAGTCTTGTATAAAGAGTCTAACATGGACTTGCAGGAATGCTATTTTCCAATAGGTGGAGCTGCAGAGGTATTGTTCCATCTCTCTTCTTTTCACAAATGGCAAATGCACAAATAGCTTTACACATGGGCCAGTTTTCCCATGGACCAATGGTCTATGTGAAAAAAATTGCAGCATGTCCTATTCTGGTTTTTATTATGAACCAGAATCAGACATGTAATATCCAATGCCTGTGAGTATCGGACAGAACACAGGCGTGTGTCCTTGTGCTGCCCGAAGCGAGTCGCTAGAATCTCTGGTGTAACTCACACATGGCCTTCTAAATGTTGCCCCAGGGTGCTTTCACACAGACATTTGAATTGCGCGAGTTTTGTGTGTTGCATCACACACAGAGCGGGTTTATTCACATAAGCAATTTTTCTCTCACAGCGATACTGCAAGATAGAAAAATCCTAGCATGTGCTATTTTGGGGGGCGATCTCAACCATTATTGTCTATGGGAGAAAGAAAATTGCATCCTACTCGCATACTGTGATTTTATTTTTCCTACTGAAATAACATGCGATTTTCAGATGTGCGAAAATGACATGTACAACGATTTCTTGCAAAACCCACTGCACTCGCATACAAAATCGCATGTTTAACAGTGCGATATAGGTCCGCTATTGCACTCGTCTGTGTGAATCCAGCCAGAGGGGTCATTCATGCTGCGAATTGCCAACCGCAAGTGGAGAATCCCAATGATTCTCTGCTTGTGGACAAGGGGCCGGCACTTTCCATAGCAACGCTTCAAACGGCGTGATTCGACGGTAAAATCACGGCCGTGGACAGGGGGCTTTAAGCATCGCCCATTCTTCCCTAGGCTGTCTGCACACAGGCAGATTGGCATTGTGGAATCTGGAGTGGGCGTCCAACTCCCGACTCCGCAGCCAATGCCGCCCATTGCATGCTATGGCAAAACACAATTTCCTCTATACAAACGCAAATTGATTGTGATTTTCCACGTGCGGAGAAGAAATCGGATTAATATATTGCACTCGCCTGTATGATTCCAGCCTCAAGGTACGTTCACATGTACCTTAGCAGAAAACTACTAAGTAAGGCTGCTTTTGCACGGGCTAGCGATGCAACATGGTTTCCAATGGGTTCCTTTCCATTAGCCATGTTTTCACTGATGTTGCAAGAAAAAAATCGCGGCATGCCCTATCTTTCTACAATGTGCTACTTTTTATCTTCCGTGTTTCCCTATGGAGCCTCCTCGTTTATTGCAGCACATGAGCTTGCGATTTTCAAGCTATGCGATACATTTTTAACATTAGAAACTGATATTAATTTTCTCATAAGAAAATTGCGTGAAAATCACACAATTTTCACACAATCTGAGAGTGAGTAAAAATGCAGAATTATGAAACCAATGATTTTCAATGGTTTCCTTCACGCTTGCGATTTTTCACTCATGCGAAGTTGCGAGAGAAAAAAAATTGTGGCATGTCCTTTCTTTGGGCGCCTTCAGACTTGTGATAAAATCGTGTGATTTCTGTGCGATGCGAGAGTGAGTAAAAACGCAGAATAATGAGACCAAAGATTTTCAATGGTTTCCTTCACATCTGCGATGTTGCGAGAAATAAGAGTCGCGGCATGCCCTATCTTTCTGCGTTTTTTTATCTCGCATGTTTCCCTATGGAGCCTTCTTTTTATCTATCGCTTTACAATTGTCGTGCGATGCGTTTTCTTTTTATTGCATTGCAAAGCACAAACTTGTCATTTTTGTGCGATGCGTTTTTAACATTCCGTTTGACTTTTCTGCAAAAAAATTGTGGCAAAATCGCGCAATAAAAATGTGCGAGAAAATTGCAAGCAGCAGCAATGTTTCAGTGAGAAAAAGTAGCGCTGACGCTCAAAAATCGCGGGGAAAAATAACTGCGATTTTCTCACAGCGATATCGCAATCGCCAGTGTGAAAAAGCCCTTAGGGTGTGAATTTTGACTCATAATCAGCTGTATATCTGAAGCTGATTTCAACAGCTTAGTCCCACCCCCACCTTTCGTTTGCGCTGTCAGTCCCCCTTCATCTGTCGGCGTTAGTAAGTGTTGCGCCGTTGGTCGGGTTAGCAGATAACTTGCTGATCAGTGAGGGTCTCACCAATCTGGAAGACGGGACTCCTGTGTCCAGCTCTCCTGTCACTGCTGCCGTCTTCCCTCACAGTGTTGTCCCTCTGAATAGACCGCTGGCCAAGCATGCATGGTCAACGTTCCATCCAGTCTCCTCCTCATTGCGGGGGATGCAGTAATATCATAGACAGCACACGGACTCATCATAGCCTGTGAGGCCATTCACATGTACGAGTTTTCACATGGACCGTGTCCCAGCATATCCCGTTCTGGTTTGTACTATGGATGGGAGTTGAACACGCAGAGTCCACCGGTTACCGGGTGGCACACGGTGTGTCCATGTGATTTCTGATGCGAGTCCCGCCTGCGAATCTCAGATGCAACTCGCACAAAGCCACCTGAATGCGGCCTAAAGTTACGGACTCATGAGGTGGATCCACAGCAAATATACATAAAAATGGCACCCAATGGATTGGCGGTAGATATAAATCCCGCACCACGGCCCACTGTATAATGGTGATTTCTTCAACAGCATATGGATGGGATTTACTAAAATCCCATCCACATTGCTTGTAGTGGAAAACGCTGCAGAGGTTTCCTAGGCAACGCCGCTGCAGATTATTCAGTGTTTACATTATGTGCGGTTCCTGGGTGTCTCCACATACATTTTTTCGTGTTTTATTTTAACCCCCACTTCCACCCCCCAACAAAAAAAAAACACACAAGAAAGGCAGTTTAAATGGTACATTTATTTTTAACCACGGCTTGTTGGGTGGCATTCTTTTCCTGCCATCTTCTATGTGAGGCCTCGCATCACTTTGGCGACAGAGGATTGCGGAGTGTTTCCCATTGTTTGAAAGCAGAAACATGGCGTTGCACTCGCGTGCACCTTGCTGCCGCCGGCCCACTGTAAACGATGGACGATGGCACGCCCAAAGATAGGACACAATTTTTTTTGCTGCATTCAAAAGAATGGGGGAATGGGGTTCATATTCATGCGTCTCGCAACGTGCACATCTTGCGTGAGAATCTCGGCCGTGTGAAAGCAGCCCAAGAACTTCTAGCCACCAGCGTTTTTTTTAACGCTGTGATATCGATGTGTTTTTTTCAATGCGCAGCCCCCTGTCCACAAGCGGAGAATCATAGCGAATCTCCGCTCGCGGGACTGATCGTGGCATGCCACTATTCTCAGCGGTGAGGCTCACTGCAGAGACCTGTCAGCCCTTCCCCCTTGTCGGAATATCGCTGGCGATATTCCGTCACGGCCGTGGACAGGGGCCTAAGACAGCCGGGTGTGGCGAAAGGGAGGGAGTATAGCAGCATGAGCTGCTGCTAACATTCCTCTTCCTCTCCGTGCCGGCAGCTCCTATAGACTTCTATGAGAGCTGCCAGCTGATCGCAGCCAAAATATAGGGCAAGACCTATCTTTTCAAGCCGCGCGTAAAAGTGGCCACCGGAATTGGCAGCGTAGTGCTATCTTTTCTGGAATCCATTGCTTCAGATGGCTGCCATTTTTAACCGTTTTATTGCGGTAAGATAGCCATGATAAAACATTCGTGTTAATAAGTCCTAAATATAATCGTTGGCTCGTTCGCTTACTGTTTAGTCCTTCTTATTCACTTATGCCGGGACTGAACGACGCTCATTTGAACGAGCCCACGAAGTCTAAGTGGGCCGCACGCAGGCGAACAAGTTAGCGGTAACGTCAATTGCTCGTTCAAATGAGAATCAGCTTGTCTAAAAGGAACCTTGCGCCTTGAGTAATTCGGTTTTACGGCCGCACGCGTCGTAAAATTTCGGTTGCGTATGTCCTGTTTTTTCCGGTGCAACGTTTTTACGCGGCTAAAAAGTAGTCATCTGAACGAATACAGTAGAAACCGATGCTTCAAATGGTCGCCATTTATAGCGACATATAAACACGCCTGAATAGCCTGCTTAAATGCTTGTGTGAATAAGGGCTCACACATGAACGCAGTAAAGCGCCGCAATGTCAAACGTGGCGCCTTGCTGCAATTTTACTTTTACTTTCGGACGCGCTCCCCATTATTATGATGGGTGATGAGGTGTGCTAAATAGCCAAATATGAAACAGACTCCGCTCGAAAATGGCGGCGCTGTGATCAAGCGCACGTCTGCGAGGCCCCATTGATTTCCATGGGAGTGTTATACCGCGGCGTTCAAAATGTTAATCTCTGTAAATAGCGCCTGCGTCCGAAAGGCCTTGGCCAGATTTAGCACACGTGATGCAATCTGGGATGAGACTGCAGCACGTAATCCACGTGATATCCACATTGTAGGGTTATGCCATATTGTAGTTGGCGGTTTTACATATAATATCCCGCTACTTTGGGATGGCGTCTCTTCTTTGCAGGTAGAAATATTAATATTGCACTGCTATATCACATAAATCTGCGACTGCGCGTCACACGCCTGCAGATGAACTGCGAGGGCGAAGAAATAACATTCCTACAAAACTTTGTCCTAAGGGTTGTTCCCTTCCTTTCCCCTATGTACAGAGAGCCGTGCACACACTGCAGGTGATATGGAATATATACGTGCAGAGAGGTCGGCACCCCTGGTAACAAGGAGGTGGCAGCGCTGCCCGGGCGTATCTGCTGCCCTCACCAGCTGCTTGTCACACGGCCACACCACGCATGCGCAGCGACACCTAGTGACGGAGATAGAAAATGGCGGAAACTCAGTAAGTGAGTGTGAGCGGGCAGTGGGCTCTGGAGATGCTGGTGGGCGGGAGGGGGAGCTGACAGCCCGGGGCCAGCAGTGCTGAGCGGGGAGGGGAGCAGCATGACCCCGCAGTGGGGTGAGGGGCTGCTAGAGACAGGCAACGCTGCGGGGGCCTCGGTGCGCGGCGCAGCTCAGCTATATAGTGTCACGTGGTGTGTATACAGTGTATCCAGTGCGGGGAGTGCGGCGGGAGACACGGGAGCACATGTGGAGTGTTGTCATACAATGGGACGGCCACTGGGGGCAGCAGTGAGCACAGGTGTCACTCACCAGCAGCCAAAGCCTACGTATATACAGAATTGTAGAGGAAGCCGTTCCTTAGGGGTTAATTCAGACAAGGATTTTTTCTTTCTAAGCAACAGTTTCAAGAATCCCTTCCTCTCCTGTTTTTCTGTGATTCTTGCTCAAGAATTGCCCATTCTTTTCTATGGGAGCGTAAAACTAACAGATGGCAGTCGCACACCGCGTGATTAGCAGGAGAGTGCGATGCGTTTTTATCGGGACCACATGAACAATATAGGAGATGCAGGGAAAAACGGATGCACGAAAATCGCACGGGAAAACCATCAAGTTAAAATGACACTTGCCCTTGGGACTACAGCCTCGGGGCGTATTCAGACGGGCGTGGGCACAGCTACACTCCGTGCCGCCGAGCAGAGTTGCGTCTGAACGGGTTAATCCCTCCCCTTCGCCAGCTTTTCTAACTCCGTGCCACAGCGCAGCTGGGCAGACGGGGCAGGTCTGATCTTGTCCGGCCGTACTATTAACGGGCGAAAGTCCCGCTAGTGAAGACGAAACCACCGAACTCCTGTTGATATCGGTGCTTCGTTTAGTCCCGTATGATTATCACGGCCGCGTTGGTCTGAATCCTCCCCCCCGGCTGGAATCACATGACCGGAGTGGACTCTGCATGCGGGGGGCCCGCAGTGGGCTCCAGCTGTGAGGCCACCGGTGGCCCTGCGTACGGCACTTACCTGTATTACGTATGACCACATACGTACGCAGGCAGTCATGCGCAGTACCGTTTTTTCCGCACGGTCAGCAATGGCGTGTTATCCACTGCCGTAGAGCGTGGCGGGCTCTGTGGTCGCAGATTCCACGGTAAAACATGAGCTGTTGCGTTTTATCTGCAGGCAGATTACACAATGCCGACCCGACAATGTGAGCGCAGTTGTGTCATCCGATGTGTTTGACTGAACCGCGTATTACCACGGATCAAACAATTGTGAAATCCGTCCGCGTGAGACCGACCTAAGGATGGCCGCAGTTGTGTGCCGCAGGAGCCTGGCAGCAAAGGCCAGCAAGTGGGGGTGGGAGAAGCGGGAACGTCTCTTTATTTTAGGACGTTTGCTGGTTCTTTTTTTTACCTTTTTTTTCCTCTCTGAGGGCTTTAACAGACGGCGTGTTTTAATTCCGTTACGCGGCTGTGAAAACCGCAGCTATTTCAGTGGTTTCCTTCCCATTATCGGGATTCTTGCGTGTTAATTTTACACGTGAGAAGAGATAAGGCGGGACCCGTCTGCCCATTTTTTTCCCAAACTTGCGCATAATAGTGCAGAGTTTGAATAGTCCGAAAAAAAAAGCCTGGTTCTTGCACTAATACACTCCGTAGCGGCTAGCGTATTCCTGCAGGCGCCAATGTGTTTGTGCCCTAAGGGCGCTTTCGCACAGCGTATCTTACGCCATGTTGCTGCACACACAAATTGTTCTCTACCCACATGATAGGGGCGAATAGCTGATCGGTGGGGGTCTGGCGACTGGCAAGAAGGAGGGTCCCGAGTGTCCCTGAATGGATGGAGCAATGCTCATGCGTGTGAAGCTCTACCACTCCATTCCTTTCAGTAGGACTGGTGGAGATGGAGATAGCTGTGCACTGGTACACCGCCATCACCCAATTAAGCGGTAGTTCTGTACGTGAGCGACAGCCGCTGCCTTCACCGCGTGATGCTGCAGACCCCTTTTTGAAAAAATCTTGTTATTTGTATAGCGCCAACTTATTCCGCAGCGCTTTCAAACGGTTGTCTGTTTAAGCCCTCAGTCTGCTTACCACTTGACAATGTTTTTCCAGTGCCCTGTTGGTAGGCTCAGGTATCAGCAGATCCACATCATTTTCCTCATGGATCTGAAAATGGGCCAGGCAGCCACAGGGTCAGACCATGTAACTCAGTCACTCACGGACAAGTAGTCATTAGTACTTGGACTAGTAATTATTAGGAAATTATAGTACCAGTGTTTCTGTGCGACACAGCTCTGCTACATGCATGTCACACACACACAGCTCTGCTACATATATTGTTCATCCCATACAACAGGGATGAGAAGCAGCACAGCACTGGAGATAAAGGGCCTGTGATCACATGACAGTGACGCTCATCCCGAGTGAATGACTTAGATGCCCCAGCCCTGATCACATGATGGTGATGTCATCAAAAGTCTTTCATCGCCAGTGAGGGAGTTACATGCTCCGCCCCTTCTTACATGACAGTGACATCATCAAAGGTCCTTCATCGCCAGTGAGAGAGTTACATGCTCCGCCCCATTATGTGATAATGTGCAGAGAATATAAGTCACTCACTCACGCACGCACAGACGGACAGGTCTTTGTTAGTAGTTTGATGTTTTCTGGTGGATTACTAGTGGATGTAATACTGTATAATCCGTGCTCTATATTACCGGTCACCGTAAGATATTGATAAGGCCAGTCAAGTACCATATTACAGCAGTCAGCGCTAACTGATCAGCCCTGAATAGATCTTACGGTGATTTCTGTGGTCACATTGGCCAGTTCCCATTACAGTCACTATTTCATATGGTAGAAATGAGGTGCCGTCTCTTATAATTCTGTTGAGACGTATTGTTTTTTTGCTGCCCAGCTTCTGGGATGGGATATATAACACACAACATACAGTAAACATCGTATCTGAGTAACTGTATACTTTATGTACTGACTTCAATACTCCTTTTTTTCCCCCTAAACAGAATGCGCTAATAATCAGGAAGAATGGAGAGCGAGCAAACTGTAACCACGTCGTCGCCGTCTCCAACAACTACCACCACCTCCGCTTCCCACCCTCCCCCTATCTCTGTGTACAGCTCCGACCGCCATGCTGTGCAGGTATGTGTTCATTATTACGCTGGTTTGTTCTTGTGTTATAATAGAAACACCCTGCATTCTTTCGTATTCACACTTCTTCTCCATCTTCTGCAGTATGTATCTGTTTAGTGTCTGGATATGAATGGGTAGGTAGTCAGGATGTTTTCAGCATGACACAAACAGGTACTGAACTGGACCCTCCTGTTGTAAAGAGGGGCGATAAGAAGTTATATCCATGTAACAGAAAGGTTATTGTTAAAACAAAGTCAATTTTAGTCCACAGCGTTTTAACCGGCGTAGGGAACTGAATATCCTTGCGTATTGTCGCAGTTTTGCACGTGTATGCCTGCGCACGAACAGCGTATTTTACGCACGCTGTCCTGGCCTCCTGGCTTTTTTTTTTTTTTTTTTTACTTTAGTCTCATGTTTTCTAGCAACATGCATAAAAAACTCCGTACATATGCAATGAACTATGACCCAATATCACCCTCACCATCCATGTGAAAGCCCCAGTGATGCGAGGCGTTTTAGTTTGAAAACAGACTCGCACCACTGCGGGGATAAGGGAATCCCCCGCCGCAGCTGTCACAATCACGGCAGAGGATCGCAGAGTTCTCCCATTGCCTTCAACGGCACCAGCGCTGCTGCCGGCCCCATAAGAAACAATGGACGATATCGCAGGAAGATGCTTTGATGTGTTCTCTGCATAGCATTACATCACGGTGCTATGCAGGAAAACATTGCTTATACATATGAACCCATTCAAATGAATGGGGATCATGTTTGTGCTAGATTTGGGATTCTCGCAATGCACAAACCTTGCGCCATTTTCTAGGCCGCATGCAAGCGGCCTAATAAAGAATTCTGAAATCTAGGTCCAATCTTAGGTGGGATTGGAACAAACTTCTAATTGTTTTCTTCCAACAGTAATGAGTGTTACATAGAGATCATCTATATAAGGTAAGTTTGTAAATACATTGTATTACTTTTCCTGCACTTTTCTGTCTCTACCAACACCCCTATAAACACTCATGATCAGATTGATCAAGGGCGTATGCGTGGGGCGGTGTATAAAAGACGGTAACCAGCTGATTCGTATATGTAAAACCCAACGTTACAAGTTCCAGTTCTTATATTGTGTGCGTATGTACGTATAGCTTAATTAAAGCTTATGTTACATACATCGGTGTTTCTTGTGACCATACATGCATAGTTATGTTATGGAGTGAATGGAGATAAGTTACTGCAGGGGTAAATGGATAATGCTGGGTTTACACAGGACGACTGTTGGCTAAACGACTGCATGAGCGCTAATGTCACCTCTAAGGTTGTTAGCACTGATGCACAGCATTTACACCAGCAGATCACCGCTGACTATTACTGACTTCTCGTTTAGAGCTTCTCATTCTATGTGAAGCGCTGAATGGAGGGAGTTTACACACAGCGAGAAGTCAGCAATGGCTTTGATGCCGGTTGAATGTGAGTGATAAAGAAAAGTAAATGGGTAGTAAATGATATTTTGGAAATGAAGACGTAACAATTATTGCTCAATTTCGTTCATTTGAATACATTTTGTGTGAAGATCGTCCCGTGTCAATGGCCCTTAAAGGGGTTTTGTCATTAGAAAAAAAAAAAATCTATACTTACCTATTACTCTGCCTACAGTGTTCTCACCACATTTTCTCCTGCAGTCCCCCGGGTCACGTCACCACCAGCTGGCCGGATCCTCTTCTTCCTATGGCATTTCGTACATTCACAGGCATTCTGCTTCCTGCAGGTCAGTATACGCTACATCACTATTCCTGAATCCTCTGCTGGGCTATTGCCTAGACGGCGTATGTGCACTGTCTCGCAGTAATAGTATATGAACACTTGTGTCGAGACACTGCACATGAGCAGTCCCGGCAATAGCCCAGCATTGGATTTGGCATTCCCTTCTAGGCAGTCACTAGTGATGTAGCATACAAAATGGTGGTCAGCAGCACAATCCTTTCCTCTAACCTAGATCAGGGAACCTGCACGCCTTCTCACAGTCAGGATCCAATTCAGACCGTCAGTACATATTCCAAGAAAGAATAGTGTAGGCAGCAGTTGATGCAAAAAGTAGAGAGATTTATTCCTCCCACACAGAAAAGACGACGTTTCGACCCACTTACACAAGGGTCGAAACGTCGTCTTTTCTGTGTGGGAGGAATAAATCTCTCTACTTTCTGCATCAACTGCTGCCTACACTATTTCTTAATAGTGATGTAGCATACATTGACCTGCATGAAGCAGAATGCCTGTGAATGGACGCTGCAGAACAGGAAGAAGAGGATCTGGCCAGCTTGCGGTGAGGTGACCCGGAGGACTGGAGGAGCCAGGAGAAGATCGGTGAAGGGAAGATCTGGTAAGATGGCTGCCTGGGGAGGAATAGGTAAGTATTGACTTTTTTTTTTCTAATGGCAGAACTCTTTTCAGTCAACATGCCTAATCTTTCTTTGGCCCAGGGGCATGCACCATGTGAAGGTTGTGCTTACCACTAAATATTCAGAAATATATTATGAGATTGCCCTAGGAATACTCTGGGTCATACAAACACAACTCTAATTGCCAAAGGCAAAAAATACTTATAGGTAGTATCCACTAAAATATAATCTAAATACTTTACTATTCAAAACAGACAAAGACAACATTCAATGATATTTAAAATAAAGGTACAAATGGTGGTGGCAGTGAAATGTGGCCAGCAGTCATCAGTTAGTATCCTGTGTGTAGTTGTGCATGTACACACTAAGACATAGCCCTGGATGGCCAATTTCCAAAAGCCTATGTCGAAATTAATAAATCAGAACCACCAAAACCCTATTAAATTCTAATCTGCCATGTCATTGAAAGCAATGGGATGAAGGAAACCCCCGCAGTGATGCAAGGCTGCTTTCACATGAAACCTCCTCACATCGAGGGGTTTTTAGACGTTTTGCAATAGCGATATCGGGCTATGACTCACGGCCCGATATCGCCCTCGCCAGTGTGCTGGAAGCCTTCGACAGTCTTGAAATGCGCAAGTTTATCATAGCTGGGAGGTAAATCTTAAGTTTTAAGGCTGGTAGTGTAATGGCCCTTATACCCAGCTGAGAATCTCACGATTCCCGCTTGCCCAATGGAACAAGCTAATGGCATCCTCACCAGCTCGTTCGCGCTCGGTCAGCCCGTTGAGAATGATGCAGTCATCAGGCATATATCGTTCAGCGTTTCACATTCCTATGTGTTTAAATGGCACATTAGGTGCCCGAGCTGGCGCTGGTTTTTATGCTGGTTGAAACTGAGTGACAAGCAACAACCTCCTGATTCCCGTTCGTCGTTGGCCCGTGTTTAACGATAATCGTTCCATGTTAATGGGGCATAAGTTTATGCCACTTATTAGTTAGCTTAGTTACAGGAAATAATGGTGCCAAAATTCTGATGCAATTTAAGCCATTCCCCTTTTCTGCAGAAGTCAGAAAAAGTGTCAGAAATTTTCTAAAAACAGTAAATATGCTTTAAAGCATGTAACACAGTTTTCTAGCACATATTGCGCCCGAAAACTGTTGTATTTTGAATAGTAAATCTGCCCCATTATAAGGGGTGGACAAAAATATAGAAACGCCGTACAAAATGCATGCCTTGAGTTACATTGAATTATAAATCATATTTTAATAAGACATGTTGTAAGTGGAGGTAATGTGACATAGGTGCTGCCGTGCAGAGGTGAACATCTGCCCAAGCAACAGGGTACCATTGGTCCAGGGTTTGAGACACTCAGCTGCTGTTACTAGCTGTCTCCAAAAACCACCAGAGCAGGGCAAGAGGTGAAGTAAACAAATTTGGCGGGAAAATTGTCAACCAAGCAGGGGTCAAAAGGGCAGCTGAGTGCTAATGATTAAAATCCCATGCATTTCATACTGTGTTTCCATATTTTTATCCACCACTTGTATATACACAAATAGCAGAGAGGTATTGTGTAATTCAATTTGCATTTAAAACAATAACAGAACAGGATGAGCTGGGAGAGTAAATACCTAATTAGTCAAAAGATAAGACCTTGAGAGTTTTGAGTTGATGTTAGTTTAGAGTCCTAATGCCCCCACTACCCCTACACCACATCTCAGGTGTTATACCCCACCAGAAATCCTTCAGAGACCTTTAATTGTATGTTCAAAGTATCAAGCATGCTTATAGTTTTGTGTTCTCACACCCTCCTGTGTCTTTGGGATGGGTGGCAGTATTTCTCAATCATGCTGCTCCAGTGAAAGTGTATCGTGGGCTGACAAATGGCACCTTGGTAATATTATATCCACGCTCAAAAGAGGAGATAGTTGTAAAATTATTAAAATATACAGATCTCACATATAAAATGGTGATATTTCATTAATAGTTGCAAACAATTCTATGTATAGAGGACCTTGTACGGAGCCTGTGCAGATAGACAGGACTCCACACCTATGGTCCTGGAGTTACAGTATCCTCGTGGGTAGACTTCAGGAGAGCAGCATAGAACAGAGATTTGGGGTCAGAAGGTCCTCGGTATAACGCAATGCAGTAAAAAAACTCAAAAACAGACCAAAAGAAGGAGCTATCCTTGCGCTACTATACAGTGGAGGATAAGATACTGAGAGTTAGAACTTACTTCACTGAGGGGGTTTGGACTACTGCCAACTACTCCTCATGTCCAGGTTCGCCAAAGTGTGGAGAAGGACGGTCATGGTATACAAGCTTCATCAAAGTGGTTTATTAGCAGTACACGGCAGTATTCATAAATACATGTAATGGCAACTGACCCTCACTGAGGCTTGGAAAAGGGGCATAGTATGCCCCAAAATGCGTTGCCCTTACATGTATTGTATATTTATGAATACCGACGTGCACAGCAGTATTGAAATAGGCCCACTGCTGATTGGCAATGGGTTGCCCTCTCTGAAGAGTCACATTTTCTGCTTCATTGCTGGAAGAAAACAAGCTGGTGGCAGCAGCGTTATGGTCTGGGGAATGGTTTGATGTCATCCTCTGAGCCCGCTCATCCATGTGGAAGGCACTCTGAACCGATTTGGTTATGAATCCATCCTTGCAGATCATGTACACGCATATATACTGTTGTCTTCCCTGGGGCAGATCGGATCTCCCAGCAGGACAATGCGACATGTCACATGGCTAGAAATGTCCGACAGTGGTTGGAAGAGTACGACCAAGACTTCCAAGCACTTCCCTAGCCACCTAATTCCCCAGACTTAAACCCAATTGAGCATCTGTAGGACCACCTTGATCCTCCACCCTGCACCCTCCAGCAACTGTGGGATACAGTGCAGTCAGCATTGCTCAAGATACCTGAGACAACCTACCAGCGCCTTATTGAGTCATTCCTGGACGCAGCACACGGCAGTTACCCTGGATATTACAGTTTCCCCCAAAATGAGACCCTGTCTTATATAAATTTTTGCCCCAAAAGAGGCACTAGGTCCTATTTTCAGGGGATATCTTACTATACTTGCGTAGCAAGTTTGGTCCAGGTTCCTCCCGCTGCTCCGATGTGCTTCTTCACGTTGTGGAGGTGGGATTTATGAATTGGACAATCAATGCCGCGGCTCAGCCAATTCATAAATCTCACCTCACCAACGCGATGACTGTGATTGGTCCTTCGACCGCTGCACAACCAATCATGGGTTCATCAAGCGCTGCGTTGCTTGGCTGAGCGGTGCTCAAGAAACAATCAGAGCCATCGCTTCCTGGAGGTGGAATTTATGAATCCTGTAACCAAGAAGTGATCTTCTGTGGGCAGCCGAGGACTGCAAGAAGTGCGTCGGAGCTCCGGAGAGCAGCTGAAGGGACATGGAGCAGGCCTGTTAGGTAATGTATTCCTTTTTTTAATGTAAAGCAGCTAGGGCCCTTGTATTTCAAGCCTTCCTGAAAAATCTGGGTAGGGCCTATTTTCAGGGAAGGTCTTATTTTTAGGGAAACAGGGTAGGTAGTGGTCACAATAATATGACTCTTATGGTAATTTTTTGTGCAAATCATTACACTTGATTGTATAAAAGCAGTGTTATTTATATAGCGTAAAAGGCTTTGCATGTCCATACCACAGCCGCCCCGTACTCACAGCATTGCCATGTTGTGGAGCAAGGCCCTTAAAAGTGCGTATGCTGTATCTGAGGCATTGTCCTCTGCCCTTGAAGTCTGTAATACATCATGTGATTGCCATGTTTTGTTTTTTTTTCCATAAGGCTACCCACACACGGTCAAGCACAATATCAGGCCGTGAAACTCGGCTTAATATCATGCTTGTAAACGTGCAATGTACCCATGGATGTGGGGGGTTTTTCAGGCAAAAATCGGATCTGTGAAATTCTGATCCACTCGCGTGAGTTTCACACGTGATAGAGGATCTGAAGTGTTTCCCATTGATTTCAAGGGAAAAACCTTGCGTCACACTCGCATGCACATCACACGGCATACAAGGCATTAACCCTTTCCAATCCACTGTCTGCGTCTAAAGACATTATGATTTAAGGCTGTACAGCTCCGATGTTGGAAGACGTCCGTCGGGGTTCTCTTACTGTATATTGCCAGCCTCTCTGATGTCGGAACCTATCCAATGTGTCACCTCATGCAGTACTGGCTTTAGCCAGCATATAGCGCCGTTGTATAACGGCAGAAAAAGAGTAAGCCCCCTAGGAAAACCAGGATACAAATTGGATTGGAAAGGGTTAAAGGTCCCATTGAAATAAAGATGCAGTGAAGCTTGTTTTCGTAATAAAAATTCACTATTACTCATAAAATGTACTTCTGGTTTTGAGATGGGTTAAATCCAACACTTCCTGCCCGAGACACGGAAGAGTTATAAACTCCACCAAATAGAATTATTTTTGAAAAGAAGATAAGAGGGAACAGGGTTTTTTTTTCCCACTTGGAACCATATTCAGTACTACTTGACTGTGTCATTTATGACTATCGCCACTAGGTGGTGATAGAAGATAAAGTTCTCGCTATTCTATTCACTTTATCAAATTCAAATGATAACATACACGAATAACGGGGCTCATTCACACGGCCGTATGTGTAAAACACTATGTGTATTATGCAGCATTTTACCGCTGTGTGAGCCGGCAGAGGGCCAGCTGTCGCTGCATAGGGCAACGATTGTGTACTGCGCATGGCAGCGTATCTCACACACGTGAAATTTAGTCCATGTGAATGAGCCCATAACTGTATGTAAGTAACTGTGTTGCCAGAAATAGATACTTATGTATATCCATGAAAATGTACAATACTAAATGATTGCAAGTGGAAAAATAAGGGCTTGTTTCCACTGGCGGTAGTTGGTTAATAATTTCCCAGGCCTAACCGGGTCATTGAGGCTATGTTCACACACATCAGGTTCCTTTATTCCCATGTTAACCTCTTACTGTATTTAAGATCCGATAGCACCCAGCTATCATTCGGTTCATATACATCATGTTAGGACTGATGAGATCCAGTGCCGTGTTCTGGCAGTTACTTAGTTGGCCTCACGTTGGCAGTCTTTGAGGAGGCTGGAGTCTGTACGATTCTTTTCCTAGTTTTGAAACCCTGGTTAAGCCATCACGCAGTTTAATATGGAAGTAATACAACTGCTTCTTAATGTCTGTATTATGGCTGCAATCATCAGTCCTCTTACGGTTCTACAGCATGTAAAAGAAATCACTGCGTTGCCAGCCAGGCGCTTTTACGCTGCGGAAATACGCCTGTGTGATCTGATGCATTGGAATCCAGTGCATCAGATGGTAGTGTGTATCGGACGGCCATGAAAACGGCGGCCGATATACGCTCATGTGAAAAATCCCTTAGGCTCATCACAACTATGGGAAGTCTGACTGCTGCTGCCACAATATGAATGTTATTACACTATGTGAAACTGGTCTCCTGATGCTACTTGCAACAATGACTGCTGGTCAGACAACAAGAGGCATTGCAGGCTGTTGAAATGAAAAATAAAAGGAGACTATCATCAGTCAGCTATTAACAACACTGCATAATCTAAATATTTGCTCAAGGCCCTTTTACACGTAACGATTATCGCTCAAAGTTCGTCCAAATGGCCGAAAATGAGCGATAATCGTTGCATATAAACGTGGGCATCGTACACTTTTCGTTTGAACAATGGATTTCAGTTCACTTAAAATCCATCATTCAGCCACTGAAGGACCAAGAAAATATATTCCATTTGAATGTATTTCACTCATCTTGCAATAGACTGCAGGATGTTCTCCCCACCGCATGTTTATACCAGCCATGAGGAGAACAATGGAATGTGCTGTCAGCTGTTTTCACACACTGGGCTCTGCAAACAACTCCTGGAGGTCATTTTACATGCAACTGAAGATAACGTGATAATGGCCTTTAACACTTTATGCAAATAGAGCGCTAAAACTTTCAATCTTTCATTCATTTGAAAGATGATCTTCGCATGTAAAAGGGTCTTCAGTCGTAGAACTAATAAGAAATGCCAACTCTTGCTTGACCAACTTTGGACCAACATCTTCAGCAATGCTTTACAGAGATTTGGTTTAGCACAGAAGCCATTCTAGGAACATTTTCCTATAGCCGCTTCTTTAATAATTGCTGCAAAACCTGTATGCATTAGTATTTGTTTTGGGGTTTTATTCCAGCTTTTTTGTGTTTATTTTTTTATATTTCTTCCCTTGCAGGTTATTCAGCAGACACTGAATCGTCCACCCAGCTCTGCAGCCCAATATCTTCAGCAGATGTACGCAGCCCAGCAGCAACATCTAATGCTACAGACAGCGGCACTGCAGCAGCAGCATTTGAGCAGCACTCAGCTCCAGAGTTTGGCATCTGTTCAGCAGGTACCAGATATCCAGGGGCATAACTTGAAGTTCCTAGGCTCCAATACAAAAATCTTTTCTTATGTGGTTGAAAAACCAGTAGAACCTTTGCACCTTATATACTTGAAAAGACACACAGTCGCTGCACGGTACATATTTTTACAGTAATGTCCCAGGGAATACATACACCATATAATAATGTCCTACCACAGAGGTAAACCTGGTAAGCCACAGTGCAGGGATAGCTTAAAAAAGTGATGTCAGTTCAAGTGTAATAAATTGTGAAATTTCTGTGCAATGATCATAAAGACAATAATGTTATGGCACACGAGTAATGAACAAAGTTTAAAGGGGTTGTCTCGCGAAATCAAGTGGGGTTATACACTTCTGTATGGCCATATTAATGCACTTTGTAATATACATCGTGCATTAAATATGAGCCATACAGAAGTTATTCACTTACCTGCTCCGTTGCTGGCGTCCCCGTCTCCATGGCTCCGTCTAATTTCGGTGTCGTCTTGCTTTTTTAGACGCGCTTGCGCAGATGGGTCTTCTCTGCTCGGCTCGACAGCAACTGTGTTTTGGCTCCGCCCCCTTGTACGTGTCATCGCGTAGCTCCGCCCCATGAGGTGTGCCGGTTCCAGCCTCCTGATTGGCTGGAATCTGCACGTGACGGGGGCGGAGCTACGCGATGACGCATACAAGGGGGCGGAGCCAGAACGCCGATGATGCCGGAGGGAGCCGAAGGTTAAAGAACCATCTGCGCAAGCGCGTCTAATCCGGCGATTAGACGCTGAAGTTAGACGGATCCATGGCAACGGGGACGCCAGCAACGGAGCAGGTAAGTGAATAACTTCTGTATGGCTCATATTTAATGCACGATGTATATTACAAAGTGCATTAATATGGCCATACAGAAGTGTATAGACCCACTTGATTTCGCGAGACAACCCCTTTAAGAACTTTGGTCATTACTAACTTTTTTGTCTGGAGCAATAATAACTGTTCAGATGTTGCAAATAGGGCTGCGAGAGTGGGTGGAGGATAGGGTAGGCCAGGACACAAAGGTCTATCTGGTTGGTGCTGGCACTGCCACTAATCACTTAGGGATATAATCATTGTGGGGGTGGGCGATTTGCAAGGTTGCATTGAAGATATCAGTAGTGTATTTGAGGGTATAGGGTTTTCTGATATAATCTTTATGGTGCTCCTGTTAACAAAAAGCAAAACAAAATAACCTATTCTTGCCTGTCCCATGTCCCCACAACTGCAGCACTGCACCTTGTTACCTGTTCACCCCGTCAGGTCTGGTAATAAGCTGCCTGTGAAGGGAAGCTACAACAGCCTGTGGCATCCTATATACAGGCTGAATGCACTCTGCAAACTGGGAACTGTCAAGGCTGGACTTGCGTGGATCGGGGGGGGGGTTTAGGCTCTTTTGTTTTGTTTTTTTAACATGGGTAGCATGAAAAATCTAATGGTTAGAGTTGAGCGAACGTACTCTGTCGAGCTTGATGTTTGTTTGAGTATTAGCGTACTTGATGGTGCTCAGTACTCGAATGAGCATCAAGCCGTGTTCGACCCCGCCCAGTTTTTGGCTCCTCCCCGCTGTGACGTGCCTCTTTTGGCCCCTCTCCGCTGCAGCGCATGCCAATGGCAATTTTTTTGTTAGGCGGGGGAGAGGGAGAGACAGAGGCAGAGGCAGACCTAGGGAAAAAAAAGCTCGGCCCCCGGCGTCCCACATACAAAAATGCTCGAGTCTCCCATTGTAGTCAATGGGGCTCGTTACTCCAGTAGAGCTCTTGAATTTTACGAAAAGCTCGACTCGAATAACACGGACCCGAGCATTTGGGTGCTCGCTCATCTCTAATAATGGTTTATCTCAGAAAACTCCATTTAAGCTTGAACGTAGTTTCTGTTTAATTGTGCAGTGTAGAATGATCATAATGATCAAATTCTATGAAACATAACTTTTATAGTATAACTTCCACCCACTCAATTCTGAATACGTGGGATAATAGTTAAGTCAATAGAGTTAAGAAGGCACAGATGGTGTGAAATAATGTGATAGTCACATAACTTCGGGTCACTTTAGCTCGATTTCCTATATTCTTCATGTAAATATTTGTCCTTCTCTCTAGGCAGGTGTGTCTGGCGACAGGCGGTCTGTTTCCCCATGCCCTATTAGTCAGCAGTCCACTGTTCCTCAGTCATCTGTAAGTTTCAGTTCTCACATTTTATTGTCAAACTTATCTTTCTTTTATCTTGCAACATATAAATAACAAAGTAATAGCCGCGTTCATGAATAGCCTGGCACCAAGATCTGGGCATGACTTTAATTGCGGAGATGGAATACTTGTGCTCATGAAAACAACCCAGTTACTGCATGACCTGCGCTAACTACAAATATACTGACGTTGTTTTATATACAAATGAATAATGCAAAAGTTCAGTATGAAACCGTTAAGAGAAAAAGTATCTGGAAGTGGCTGGGAGTCACAATCCCTATGAAAACACAAGCTAATAAAATGCACTACAGGAGAGACGCTTTTTACGGGTTATTTCCTTATTTTTTAACCTTTCTAGTATTTCTAAGTCTTCATTGCAATAAACATAACTTCTATGCTCTTTAATTGTTATATACGCTTAAATAAGTATAATAAAACATATATGGTAAGAAAACATTATAGTTTGTGGCTGCTTGATCTACATGCTGCAGCATCTTCTCCTACCACTTGTCATATGCCTCCAGCCTACCTTCAAGGCTGGAGATGCTGCTAGGTTTCTCAGTTCATTATTCTTGGTTCTCTTACCAACAAAGCCTTTATTGTAACTGGCAACATTAGCAGCATACCTAGCCATTTATACACCCGTTATTGGGTAGTTTGCTCTCATTACTAATTTTTCTTGGATATAAACGTGGGTTTGATAGTAATACCTAGTCTCCCTTTCTCATAGCTTGCTGTCCACTGCCTGCTGACAAGTGTGTTACTGGAGAGGGGAAGGGGAGGAGGGAGGGGGCCTCACATATAGACATCCTGCTGCAGCTAATAACGTGTCATTAGTTGTTGTTTATTCACATCTCCACTGCTCAGTCTTGCTGTACACTGTCCTAGAATTAGCAGTTCTCTGTGCACACTTTGTAAAACACAGCACAGCAGCAAGGCTTCTCCACCAGTTCTGAGAAATTTGAGAATCAGATGTACATACTGCAGAGGGAGAAAATGGAGCAAAATGCAGTCCAGATATAGAGTTATTCCTCATCTATGCACATGACCGCTTATTCTGAAAAGCTAGTTACACTTTAAAGCGACCTTCCAGTTTCTGCAAAACATTCTCTTCTAGGAGGAGCGGTGGAGGGTATATTGCCTGCAGTTGTTCTCTGAGGCTCCGTCAATCTGCCAGGTTTGGGCCCTTTTTTCGACCATCCAAGATTGCTGCAGCAGTTTTCTATCTTCCGAATACACGCTGTGCAATGCTCTCTGATTAGCCAGTGCTGATCACATAAACAGCTCTGGCCAATCTGAGAGTAGATATAGTGCGTTAAGGGTCTAGCACTACCAAAGCATTGTGGAGATTGGGTAGTCTGAAGATTGTGTTGACCAACGGAATCTGGAACTGGCAGAACAATTACAGGAAATGTACCCCCTATGCCCTCTGGTTCTGGGACAGAATTGTGTCCTGAAACTGGAAGGTCACTTAAACTAAAACAGACATTTTTAGCGGACTTGACCTCCTTAGGATACCTGTACATTGTGTGTCCCAGACACACATAGCGCACCCATTTTATCACTGATTGTTGGGCTACACCTTTACTGGCCATTGTTTGCCGTTGCATGCGTTCTATTCAGCTGGGATACACCTTATACTGGTACCCTTGAGCTGTCTCCAAAACTCTCTATTGTAATTGATCCACTTAGCCAATACATGTGTTCCCTGATGTGTACACTTGTTTTCATCGCCACTGGCTGTTCCACCTCCCTTCCTCTACAAGGAAGTCATTCCATGGCTGCTGCTCTCCACATTGGCACCTCGTCTTATCTGACTCAAGTTCCCACCACTTCGGTGATATGTCCTAACTTGGTGTTAAATGATGTAAAAAAAGAAATGCTGTTCATCCATTTATTTGGTGTAGTTTTTGTTTATTATCTGAAGTGTAAATTTAGTTGTATAAGATGACCTCTTTTGCTGAAATCTGAACAGTTTAGTTTGATTAGCTTACATTTGACCTGCATTATTCCTTCTTGCTCCGTTATTTCTGTTTCATAGCTTTAAACTTTTTGTTTTCTCTCAAGCTTAATCTCTCCACATCTCCTCCTCCAACACAAATTGTAAGTCGATCACAAGCATCCAGCACAACGAGCAGCAGTATTACCCAGAAGACAATGTTACTTGGAAGTACTTCTCCATCCCTGAGTGCAAGCCAGGCTCAGATGTACCTGCGAGCCCAGATGGTGAGATTGTCTCTTTTTGTCCAGTTTTGTATCTATTTTTTTTTTTTCCTCAGTTGATTTTTTTTTTCTTTGTCTGGTTTGCTAGGGGCTTCATGTAATATACATATTAAGTATTTATTTTTAATTGATTTTGTTTCTAAAGGTTCAAACAATAGTTCCAATGGCCGAAAGTGAACGATAACCGTTCAGTCGCAAGCCGACCAACGAGAATTATTCAGTTTCTGCAGACATAAAAATCATTGTTGGCTCGTTTACTTGTCGTTCCGTTTAAACAGCGCTCGTGGAGTGTCTCACATAAGAATGTAGAACATTGTACAAGAAGTGAATGATTCTCGTTGAAAGGTTAGGGCTCTTGGAAGGGGAGGACAAAAATAACAAAATGAACACAGCTCAGTGGTCCTGACAGGAGACACCAACCTACCGCCACCACAGAGATCCAGTGGGCTGAAGGACCTGCAGTGATGTCACTACTGTGGGATAAGCCGACAGCAGCCACTAGGACCTGTAATGACATCACCGTCATGTGATCACTTGTGTTGGTGGAGTCAGGGATCACATGACCAGGGGCTGATCACTGTATCCAGGAAGCATATTAACATCTTCATCAGCACCTCTGGCCCTATTCAGCAATTCCAGCAACCTGATTAGTTCTGATTCACAATTCCAGCAACCTGATTGGTTATTAGGGCAGAAGTGCTGATGAAGATGTTAATATGCTTGTAAATAGTTTATTATCATATAACATTGGAAGGTATTTTAAAACTATTTCCCTGATTTTATGAAAGTGTCTAATGTACTGTAAAATGTACTTTCCCAACCCTAACTCACGCACCCACCAATTACAATGACATAAGTCTAGGCTGCAAAACACAGGAAATGTCGTGCACTATTAGCCAGTGTAAAAACCGCAGTGTGGCAGGATGCTTTTGTATGTAGACAATCACACAAAAGATAAAAGGCACACCTAAGAAGTAAAGATGTATATGTTTCTATAAAAAAAAAAGTATTTTTCTGATCTATATTTACAGCATTCAATTTTCATAAGTACTAGGGACAAAGTTTCCATTAGAAGATGAGTTCCACCAACAGTGTACTGAGAACCATATATAAGCTCCATATTCATGATAACACCCGTAGGCCTCCAGACACCTGTCTGATTTATGCACAGGCTGCACATAGCATGTCCTGTTTATCATCTGTTTTGGTGATCAGTGTGCATGTCCTCGTAGCCCTAGAATGGGGCCATGTGCTGTCTGTAGATTAACATGGACAGCACACGACCCCAAATCTGCTAGTGTGCCTTAAAGGGGGATCCTGTCAGCTTGACCATGCTGCTCAAACTGCAAGCAGCATGCAATAGAGCAGAAGGAGCTAATCAGATTGCTAAAAGATTCCGTACAGCTCAAGTTTTATTTATTTATATCTCCAAGTCCAGTGGGCGGTCCTGTCAGTCATTGATAGCTAACTCTGTATGACTGTGTACAGAAATAGCTGTCAATCACTGATAGCTCCGCCCACTGGACCTCAAAGCTCAGAATGAGCAGAGATATAAATGAATAAATTACAAGTTACACTGAACTTTCTTACTTTTACACTTTTTTGCACAAACCTATGTATCAATCTGCTCAGCTTCTCCTGCTGTGTAACGTTCTGCCTGTAGTTTGGACAGTATGTTCCTGCTGACAGGTTCCCTTTCAATGTCTTCAGCATTAAAATGTACCTGTCCTTTCAGGTTACATTTCAGAATAATCAGTTGTGTGTACATGAGGAGTAGAGCACTATTTTTGCTCATCATATGACTTTTACCTAGCATCTTTTAGCAGTTTGCCCTCTGCAGGCTCCATCTCTAAGCTGGTGCCCGGAAACCTTCTGTGATGTCTCTAATAGACAGCAAACATAGAGATGAGGAGATCCTGCTCCCCTTTCTCTATCTCCAACAGCATGTAGGGCATTATATAGCAGTACTGAGCAGTGTAGCTGTGACTTCAGCACTGGAGTTAGGCAGTAAATCAATTACTAGAAGCTGCACCATCACTCTGTATCTCTTCCCTCCTCTCCATAAACCTATGGGCAGAATGTCTTCATAGTCCCATAGTGAACTGTTTTGTATGAAGACAGAGTTTAACCCCTTTAAAGTACAGTTCCTATTTAGGGGTAGGTCCTGACATGGCGGAAGTATTTGCCTTACCACAAACTTACAGCAATTATCAGTACAAGGGGATGGGGTTTTCCAAATACTATCCCTATGTAGCTGAAAAAAACTGCTTGAAAATGTTTTAAAATGAAAAACATAATTGTATCACAGTGGATAATATTTGCTCTTTCTCTGTGTTATCTGTAGCTTATTTTCACTCCGGCTGCCACTGTTGCGGCCGTGCAGTCTGACATTCCAATGATTTCATCATCTGCTTCTTCAACCTCCAGTCAGTCATCTGCCACTCAGGTAAGGAAGTGGGGAAAAAACTCTTCCCACTGCAGCCAGTTTTTACCTTTGTGACACAGCCCCGTTTTTCTTTTTTCAAGGTTTTATTTCTGCTTTTTAACCAAAGTACCAAAATAAAATTGCAACACATTATTCTTTCAAAATATGTTTATTAATTTTCCAGGCAACATTACAGTCTTGGATACATTTATAAATGATGGGCAATGCAAGATATTATACGTCGTGAAGGGGTCGTGGGTGACCACCATGGGGCCCCCCTGTGAGGGTTGTGTGCCCTTCAGTTTCTAAGTTGACCTCCGAGCCACCATCATTGTGTTTTTTGTAGCTGGAGGCCCTGGTAGCCCCCACGCCCCAGGAAGCATTATCAGTAAACTTCTCGGTGGCTTCCCGGTTGGTGGAAAACTGCAATGCAAACCGTTTTATAGGTAAAACAACTGAAAACATGTAAAAATAACGTAGCTAACTTTAGAATGAGTAGAAAAGAAAAGTGAAAGAAGGGCGTTGAAGGGAAAGGGCGTGGGTATGGGTATGTTAGCTGGGGGGGAGGGAGGGGGGGGGTTGGTCTTTATCTACCTTCCTGTGTCGCTTCTATTAGTGGTACGGGATGAAACGGGGCTGATTTGGCTATTAAAGAAGAAGAAGAAGGAAAGGAGGGGTCTGGTTCCCGCTGCCTCCCTCTATCCCCGTCTACATTGATCCATCTGCCAGCCATTTCTGGAAGGATGTGGAACCTTTAAAGTCTACCCAGGGCGCCCATGGGTCGCCGGCATTCACCTGGATCCGATTGGGTTCCAGGTCGGAGTTTCGGAAGTCCTCCATGTATTTGATGTGTTCTACTGCCTCTACCCAAGTTGTCCTCCGAATCGCTTCTGTTTGTCTCCAGTGCTGTGAGATAATCAGTCGCATTGCCATAATAAAATGAATTAAGAGCCCTTTTTTGACCCGAGATATGCGGCTTGGCAGCATGGAGAGGAGGGCCATCTCCGGGGTCAGGACTGTAGAGGACCTGCTGATTTTTTTGGTGCACCCTGGCGATGTCCCCCCAGAGAGGAGCAATTAACGGGCACGACCACCATATGTGCAACATTGTTCCTACCTCTGAGCAGCATCTACAGCAATCCTCCGAGATTTCTGGGAAAATTTTGTGAAGTCTGTCCGGGGTTCTGTACCATTGCGTTACAATCTTATAGTTAAGCTCTTGGCCTTTGATGGATATGGACATCTTTTGGGAGAGTGCGTACGATCGGCTCCAGAGCTCCCCAGAGTACTGTCCTCCGAGCGCTTCCTCCCATCTCACCTCCCATGGCAAGCGTGCCTCCTCCGACCTCCCTTCGAGCAACAACCTATACAGCAGAGATATAGTGTGGGGTGGGGAAGTGGGGGCGACACATAGCTCCTCGAATGGGGTGAGGTTCGAGTCTAGCAGGTTAGGTTCCCTTAAGGAGCCTAAATAGTCTCTAACTTGCAAGTATTGCATCCAGGCGCCTGGCTTTGGTCTGTGATTTCCAATAATGTTAGCCATGGGGCGCATGCCCTCCGGTCCCCAGACCTCTCGGGCTTGTGGTTTGGGACTGTCCGGGAGGAAGGTTAATTTCGATACATTCAGTGTGGCCGGGATTTGAGGGTTCCCGGTGAGTGGTGTCAGGGGGCCGGGTACTTTTGTTATCCTCCTGTTGCTTGTTACTCGCCTCCATGCCCTCATTAAGTTCAGGGCGAGGGGGGATGCCCTCCGTCCTTTCCAGTCTGTTTTCCATGGTACCCAGAATGCGCCTCCCAGGTTTACGCTGTTCTGCTCTAGTTCTAAGGTCACCCACATTTTTTGGTTTGGATGGTGCAGTATGTCCAGGATACAGTTCCCTACTGTTGCCTTGTGGTATAATTCGAGGTCCGGAAGACCTGGCCGTCCTGGGACGCGATAAGGTCTTATAACTTATTCTAGGTTTAAGGCCTCTCCAGACAAATCTAGCTAAGGCCCTCTGCAGTTTGATGAAGAAGCTCTTAGGGATGTCATAGGGTACGGTCTGGAAGACATAGAGGATTCTTGGTAATATATTCATCTTGAGGGAGTTGATTCTCCCGAACCATGATAAATGTAACCTGGACCAGCCTTCCAGTTCTGTCTCAAATATAGATAATAATGGTTTAAAGTTTAAGTCAAAGGTATCTAGCGGGTTGGCTGGGATGTGTATACCTAAGTATTTTAATGCGTCGTCCCTCCATTTAAAGGGTAGGGACTTACTTAGCCGGGCGGCCTCTGCGGTTGGTAGGGATATATTTAGTATCTCAGATTTTTGGGGGTTCATTTTAAAATTACTGAGTTTCCCGTACCTTGCTAGTTCTGCTGTGATTTCGGGCAGTGAGGTGTCAGGGCGCGTTACATATTGTAGCAGGTCGTCTGCAAAGATAGATAATTTAAGTTCCTCCCTATTCCCCGCCATCCCCTTGATGTTGGGGTTCTTCCTCAACGCCGTTGCCAAGGGCTCCATCGCCAAGATGTATAAGAGTGGGGAAAGGGGGCAGCCCTGCCTGGTGCCGTTCCGGATCTGAAGAGGGGCAGACAGTAGGCCGTTGACCCTGATCCTCGCTGAGGGCGCGCTGTATAGGGACATTATCCAAGAGAGGACCCGCTGGCCCAGACCCACCTCCCTCAGCGTCTGCTCCAAGAAGGACCATCTCATCCTGTCAAACGCCTTCTCAGCGTCTATCGCGAGAAGGCACGGGGGTGCCTAAGTCTCGAGCTTTATTGATCAAGGATGTTGTTTTGATCGTATTGTCCCTGCCAGGGACAAATCCGACTTGGTCTGCATGGATGAGGGATGAGGGGATTTAGTCTGTTTGCCAGGATTTGTGCAAATATTTTAAGATCGCTGTTTATGAGGGAGATGGGTCTGTAGTTTTTGCAGTAGCGAGGCCCTTCCCGGGTTTCAGGATTACTGCAATGTTGGCCTGCAGGGCCTGGGGATGGGGGGGGGGGGGGGGGATTGGGCAACCCTGAGATACCGCGTTAAAGGCTGCTAGCATGATTTCAGACAACTTGTTTTTATAAAAGGTTTTATAAAATCTAGGTGTGAACCCGTCTGGGCCTGGGCTTTTCCCCAGTTTCAGGTCCTGTATCACCTGAGTCAGTTCCTGAGGTGAGAGGTCTTCTTCAAGTGCCTCTGCCTCAGGCTGCGGGATAGTTGTATGTGTATGCTGTTGTAGGTACTGAATAGTGCGTTCATTTTGGGAGTGTCCTTCTGTCTCCTCAGGGCAGGGGATATTATATAGCTCAGAGTAATAGGCCCTAAAGGTCTCAAGGATCTTACTCGGGGCGTGGATCTCCGCTCCCGAGGAGTCGAAGATAGACAAAACGTTTGTCTGTGGGGCCCATGGGCGGAGAGCCCTCGCTAGCCACCTCCCACTCTTATTGCCGTACTCGTAGCAGCCCGCCCGAAATTCGTCTCTAATGTGCAGAGTGTGCTGATCAAGTATGGCTAAGATTTTGTGTCTAATGTTGGTTATTTCAGTTAGTAGAGCCGCTGATTTCTGGAGTTTGTTGGCTGTCTCGTGCGATTCTAATTCCTGAAACAACTGTTTAAGTTTGTGAGATCTTTCCCGCTTGAGTCTCGAGCCGTGTGATATGAACACCCCTCTCAGGGTGCATTTCAATGCCTCCCACTTAATGGGTGCTGGGGTCGTGTCGAGTGAGTGTGTCTCTAGAAAGGTCTCTATTGTCCTAGTTATGTCGGCCGAGCATGCGGTGTCTTTAAGTAGGTTGTCGTTCAATTTCCAGTTGTAACCTCTATATCCCTGCGTGATGGGGTTTAGTTCTCCCAGGATCGGGGCATGGTCAGACCAAATAAAGTGCCCTATGGAGCATTTGGGGGGTCCGTCAAGTAGTTTGTGGGAAACGAAGATGTAATCAATTCTGCTGTACGTGTTGTGTACTCTCGAGTGGCAGCTAAAGTCTCTGTCGGCAAGTTGTAAACTCACCAGCATCTTCTTAAGCTTCCGTATGGTCGAGTGCGAGACCGAGGAGCGCCCGGAGGAGGTATCCTGATGCGGGTCCATGGGGGTGTTGAAGTTGCCTCCTGCTATAATCAACGTGTTTTCGGCGAACTTCGACAGTCTCTCGAGAGCCCTGGAGCCGAAGGACGCCTGCCCCTGGTTGGGAAAGTAAAAGTTAGCGAGGGTATAAATTTCGCTTAGCAATTTTAGTTTTAGAAATATATATCTTCCCTCTTCCTCCTTTTCTGTTGCCAGGATTTGAGGCTTAAGGGATCTATGGAATGCTATGGATACTCCTACTAATTTACGGTTTGGATGAGGGGCATGATACCAGTATGGGTAGTATCGGTTATGACAACTAGGTATACTCGTGGCAGTAAAGTGGGTTTCCTGGAAAAAGGCTATTACGATTTTCTTTTTGTGGAGGCTATATAAAATTTGATTCCTTTTACCAAGACTATTGAGGCCTCTAGCATTGTAAGAGCTTACTGTCAGTGACGCCATCTCTTGCCGTCTGGAGGGAGCATCACCAGGGCCCACAAACAAGGAGTCCCCTGGTGTGGTGAAGGTAGACCTTGTGGGACAGGGATTGGAGGGGGGGAGAGATTAGAGGGGGGGGAAATAGGGTATAGAAAAATAGGCAAAACATATGTACACATGTTGAGGTGGGGTCTTAGGCCAGGGAGACCCCGCCTCGTTAAGTAACAATCACGTAGCAAATAAGGCTACGGAGATAGATTAACAAAAGTTGCAGCAACCGGTGCTGCTGGCCTAGATTGGGGGAAACTGTACCAGAATATCAGGCTTCAGCTGCCTCTAAACCCCGGCGTTTGTAACAGAACCCAACGAAGGGTATATTTCGATAAAGGCATCCACGGGCGTTGTCAATGGGAGCTCCGCCAGTTGCAGCTAGGCGAGCATCTCAAGAAAATGGGGTTGCGAGGAGGAGGGATTCTTCCTCCTAGGTTTAGTGCTTCCCTGTAGGGCCTGCCAGGTTTCTCTCGGGGGCAACGAATCCGGGGCGCTCACTTTAGGCCAGTCGGGGATTGCAATCATAGGGAGTTCGAGCTTGGCCAGAAACTTTGGGAGGTCCCCGAGGCCTCTGAAGATGGCAGTGCTTCCTTCTTTTCCTGCTTGTAACTGGAAGGGGTAGCCCCAGCGGTATGGGATGTTCTTCTCTTTTAGTGCTGTCAGCACAGGGCGTAGTGCTCTTCGTAGCTGGAAGGTTCTTCTTGACAGGTCGGGGAGCACCAGGAGGGTATTGTCCTTGTATGTTAGAGGGCCTTTCTCTCTAATTTTCCGTATTAATTCCTCTTTTTCTTTATAAAAATGTATTCGGCAGATAACATCCCGCGGTCTGGCCGGGTCGGAGCTTTTTGGGCCTAGGGACCTGTGGATCCTGTCTATCTCTACCGGGTTGTCGCTGGATCGGTTGAGGATGCCGTTGAAACACTTTGTTGCCCACTTTTCCAGGCGGGCTGGTTCTACTTCCTCGCTTAGGCCGCGAATACGGACGTTATTTTTTCTGTTGCGGTTTTCTATATTGTTCAATTGCGTTAATATGTTAGCGAACTGTGAGGAGTGGTCTTGCAGAATATTATGGTGTTCGACCAGCTGTGTCTGGAGTTCGGTCTGTACTTCTTCTGAATCAGCGACCCTGTGCCCGATGTGCTTTATTTCGGTTTGCAGTGCTTCAATTGCTTGCGTTTGCACGCTCGCTGCTTTTGTCAGCAGGGCGTCTATTTCATTTCTGGTGGGGATGCTTCTCAAGTGCGCTTTCCAATCCCACGAGTCGCTGTCGTCGTCATCTGCCTCTGAACCGTGTATTGAGGTATAGCTTGTGTGGCCATGATTTTTGCGGCTCTTTGCAGGTGTAGTTAGTGTTGGACTGTTATTGTCTCTAGGGCTCCCGCAGGAGGTGTTTCCGGGGTCTTCTTGGGGCAGGGGTTCATAGGGGTTTTCCTTTCCTACGCTTGCTGCTGGTGGGGTAGAGGTAGGGGCTTCTCCCTCTTGGGCCTGCAGGTTCTGGTGCATTGTGTTATTCCCCTCCGTCTGCTGTGGGTCAGGGCTCCTGTTCCCCAGGTCTGTGTCAGTGGGCGCAGGATGCTGGTGCGCTCCCTGGGTCCAGGTGGCCTCCCCTGCTTCCCTGCTTGCCCCCTTTCGGGTTGCTTTCTGTCCCGGGGGGTCTAGTGAGGTGTCTTTGGTGTCTCTGGCTGCGGGTGGCCTCTTGGGAATGGCGCCGGTGGCGGTGGGCGGGGCCTGTCGCGGGACGCTTCTCAGCATTTTGGGCTGCCGCTGTGGCTGTGGGGACGTGTCCCTTCGGTCCCGGGGGTCTGCTGGGCTGCTGTGGGTGCCCTGCGATGCGGCAGGTTGAAGAGGAGTCTTCCCTGGGGCTCCGGCGCCGGGCGGCGGTGAAGCTCCGCCCACCTTCCTGAGCGGCGGCGCCATCTTGCGTCTCTCAGGGGCTGCCGGCCGCTTCGGCAGGATGCCGATGTATGCGTCCAGGGGCCCCGAATCTTCTCCGGTAGTCGTCCCCCAGTCTACCCTCTTCTTTATGCGGCCCATCACCCGGATTGTGCGCCCGTGGATGCGGTAGGAAACGCTTAGAAGCCGGGGCTCGGCGGGAGCCTTCTGCAGGTGCTGCCTACTGCCTCATAGCCTTGGCCAGGCCCCGTAACACATTATTCTAACACTTGGCAATAGTAGATTCCCAGCAGCACAGCAGTAATCTCTCCTATAGAGTCAGGCAGCTCAAATGCAAAACGCCAGTGAAGAGCCCAAACCAGACAAGCTCCAAAAATGCAGTAGTAGATTCCCAGTAGCACGTCGCTACCTTTTCTTGTAGTGGGGCAATAAAGCATTTGTACCTTTCTACATCCCTGTATGCTGCCAGTTAATATCGTTTGTCTGGACTGCATTATTCTAACACTTGTCACATGATTGCTCTTTCATAGTCAAAAACCAAAAACCTAGTGTATACATAGTAAGACTGCAAGTTACACATTTATGATTTTACCAATACTGGAGAAAGTGTAGCATGGTATATAGACACACAGCCCTATTTTTCAAATCTGACATTGTGGTAATAGCCTTCGAATTCTTTTACTTATTCAATTGATTCTGACTTGTTTTTTCTGATACGCTGTACTTAAAAAGATCTAAAATGTTGGGAAAAAAATAATGGAAAAATTAGCATTTTTCAAAGTTTGAAATGTTCTGCTTGTAAAACAGTCATAGCACACAAAATGGTTACTAAATAAATATTAGTTACCATATGTCCACATTTACATTGACATCATTTTGTAAGTGTCCTTTGTTTTTTTCAGGATGTTGCAAAACTTGTTTCTTTCAAAGAAATTTTTTAAATTTTCAAAAACATTAACCAAATCAATTTTAAAGACCATTTCAGTCTTGAAGTTGCTTTCAGGGCCTATAGATTAGGAACCCCTCATAAATTACCCATTTTAAAAGCTGAACACCTCAGAGTATTAAAAACTGCATGTACGTAGTTTGTTAACCTGTTAGGGATAAGAGTGGAGATGACGACTTCATTGTATCTTTCTTGCTGATTTTAAATTTGTAAACCAATTTTGCACCATAGTGGGAGTTAACAGATAAACAGAACTCGGCATTTACTCCTGGGTATTCCTGAGTACCAGAATGCACCTTATGTGGACATAAATTGCTGTCTGGGCACCTAGCAGTGTTTAGAAGGCAAGGAGCGCAAATTCTATTGGAGTAATTTTCAGCCGCCACGTTGCATTTGCAGAGCAACCTGAGGTTATACAGTCCCAACCACCCTGAAGAGACTCCATTTTGGAAACTACACTCCTCAAGGAATTCCTCAAGGGGTGTAGTGAGCATTTTGATCTCTGTGTTTGATGAATTTTCAAACAATACATGGGTTTTGCCCCAAACTTTTAATTTTCATGAGGAGCAATAATAGAAAAAGTACCCTACAACATGCAAAGGAAATTTTCAATTTTCATTTTTTTTAACGTCAATTCTTAATGTGGGAAACTTTTTTAACTACATGTATTTACTCCGCAAGGGGACCTGAACATGCGATCATTTGATTGCTTAGATAATACACTACACTATTTATATAGTGCAGTGTATTACCGCCAATTGTCATTTTTCTCAATGACAGGCCTAGTAGACCCTGCCTCCAGCCACTCAACAAAGCCACCTGTACATTACAGTCTCACAGGCCATTATTTGTCCTCCAGCTGACACAGAATCCTTTATCACCCTGTGATGATGTCATGGGCGGTTATAGATTGAGGGCGGGAGCTACAAGCAGCTTAGAATCTGTAGTCAGCATAATTGGAAACCAATATGGTTATAGTGTATCTCATGAAGAGAATGCAGCCAATAGCTGTGGTATTGAGTGTGTCACTCTGCCATTTGTGAATGGTAGATTGGCCACTTGTGACTCCTCACATCACCGGTACCGACTACGTGACTATTTGTTGACTGGAGGAGAGGCGTTGGCTATCCACTTACTTTAACTAACAATACTGTTAGCTACGTTCTCTTCATTAGACAAGACTAAGGTCTTCTATCACTATCCAATGCCTAGGCTGTTAGTAACAAAATAAGGCCGCTTTCACGTGGCCATGAATCACATGCGAGATTTGTGCTTTGTGAGATGCGATTATGAACCCCATTCTCTTGAATGAAGTCATATATTCGAGCGATGTTTTTCCACATTGCGGTGCAGGAAAAGATCACAGCATGTCTTATCTCTTTGCGATCCTCGGAAAGCATCACCCATTGATTCCAATGGGACCTTTAATGCATTCCATGGCTTTCACATGCCATGCGATGTGAGGTTTCCTATTGAAATCAGTAGGAAACACTTCAAATCCTCTATCGTACGTGAAACTAGCACGAAAGGATTGGAATTTCGCACATGCTATGCGAGGCATTTTTCAAGGAAAAATGCCTCGCACGCGTGGGTAAATTACATGTTTAGGAGCACAATATTGCGCTCAATCTTGTGTTGGTAGTCTTACGAATTGGTATTGAAGCAGTCTAACTTCTTCTGAATTGCTATAGTAGAAAGGCGGCCTATCAGAAGAAGTACCATGAATGGCCACTGTAAAGGCACAATATGGCAGTCAATAAGGGGTTAAAAATATCTTAAAGGGGTTGTCCCGCGCCGAAACGGGTTTTTTTTTTTTTCAATAGATCCCCCGTTCGGCGCGAGACAAACCCGATGCAGGGGTTAAAAAAAACAAAAAACGGATAGTGCTTACCTGAATCCCCGCGCTCCGGTGACTTCTTACTTACCTTGCGAAGATGGCCGCCGGGATCTTCACCCTCGGTGGACCGCAGGTCTTCTGTGCGGTCCATTGCCGATTCCAGCCTCCTGATTGGCTGGAATCGGCACACGTGACGGGGCGGAGCTACGAGGAGCCGCTCTCCGGCACGAGCGGCCCCATTCAGAAGAAAGAAGACCGGACTGCACCAGCGCGTCTAATCGGGCGATTAGACGGCACCATGGAGACGAGGACGCTAGCAACGGAACAGGTAAGTGAATAACTTCTGTATGGCTCATAATTAATGCACAATGTACATTACAAAGTGCATTAATATGGCCATACAGAAGTGTATACCCCAACTTTGTTTCGCGGGACAACCCCTTTAAGTCATATCAATATTAGAAGTGCATAATGCATAAAGATGGTCTCCTCTCTGTTATAGCATCCACTACCAAGTTCCAAACTGCCTACAGGAGCAACTTTGAACAAAACTACTTAAGCTGTGAGAAATAGGTCAAAATCATATGACTTGTCAGGCATAAGCTGGCAATTTTCGTGGCCGCCTCTAAGGCCCAATGTCCACGGGCAAATTTGATTTGTGGAATCTGTGCGGGGCACCTGCAAATCAAGACGCCCACAGAGATGCATGGGCGTCCGCAAATGGATTAAAACATGCGGATTTGATTTGCGGATATTTTAGTCTGGAAAACAAATTATAGCGCGCTCCATTTTTGTGGGGATCCCACACGGATGGCTTCCATTTAAGTCAATGGAAGCCGTCTGATCCGCGGCTCATCCGCGGCTGACACTGCGGTCGTGATGCGAATCCGCGGAAACAGCAGGAGATTTTTAAAAAACAAAACTGCACTGTGCATGTCCAACGGAGGACCATGTACAGAACACCGTACCCAGAATTGGAGGGATCCGTGCGGACACCGCTGCCAGGTTAATGCGGGTAAGCAGGGCTCACTGGCTGCGGGCATGGATGGATTCTGTGTACGATTGCCTGCACAGAATCCGCTCGTGCCGTGGACATGAGACTTAAGTTTGACTGTAACCGGGGGAACACTTCCTGACAGAGTTTATAGAACCAGGTGGATAATGGATCTGGGGCTTTCTGTGGTTTAGACCAGGCTTTTTAGCATCATTGAAAGAATATATGCAGTAAGTGTTGGGCTTTCATCTTCATTCCTACAGCTTGAGGAAGGACCTTTCCTATTTTGTCATGATAGGTCCATATAAAATGGTTTGCGGGTTAGATGTGGAATACCATACGTCTCAACTCCATGAAACATCCATATAATAAATTCGGATTGCAAATCCTTGGAGCCATGTTGTAGGATCTGCTAGAAAACTTTTCCAGAAGCAGGAAAGGGGAGAATTAGAGGAGACCAACTAATTAAGCTGTTTTTCATATCTTTCAAAGGCCATTTATATACTAAAATAACAGTCCAAAATCTTTGACAATGTCAAGTTTTTTTGCTGTTTTTAATTTGACAAGCCACCAGATGGCTTTTAATGATCCTTTTACTTGAGCCAAATTCTTGGCCTGATGTAATGAGCACCGATTGGAACTTGTTTAACTTTTTTCATTCACACAGGCTGAGAATTGATTTATGGGGTCGAATGATCATTATTCCAATAATTCGTTCCCATAGGCCAGCTGCATGCCTCCAATTCACACAGCAAGATGTCCACGCAATTGGCGACTAATTAGGCTGAAACAAAACGGTCAGTTGTTGAACGATCTTTCGCTTGTTCAATGGCTGATCATTGGTCCTTTTATACACCCTCATTGCCAGGCAGATAAATATTTAGGGGAACGTTCGGACCTGATATTCGGGCGGTGTGAAAGGACATTACGTTAAAGGCTCTACTATATGTGTAAGCATTCCCAAAAGTCTAGTGGGGAGAGACTGTTGTGTAATGGTAATCTCAAGATTTTTCCTCTTTTACAAAGTTCACTGCTGTCATACAGACATGGTGTGGATCCAAACCACCATCACTGGGTTTGTGAGGATAGATCTGCCAGGGCAAACTTGCCCCTATCCTCCATGTTATTTGCTGTCACATCCTTAGCAAAACCACTATATCGTGCCACATAATACCTCCATACGGTCATGAAATCTCAAAACATTATAGTGCCCAACTAATACCATGCTGCAGTGCCACCGTAACAACACCATACACTTCTCATATATTATAATACGACAGTATTAAGTGTCTGTTTTTTGAGGAAATATAAAAATTAATGTTTTGCTGTTTTTATGATGGCCCAGTGCTTTTTGCTGGAGGTGTTTTTTAGTAGCGTACAGCTACTTCCTGCTATGATCTGAAAAGTTCTGACAGGAAATATTATTTTCCTGGCACTAGTTATAGCTTGCTGAATTACAGTCACTGTAAAGAAAGGGCATCCAGATCTCGCAGTCTGAGCAGAGACTAATCAGTGCATTATTGTTATGGTATTTTTTATCCACAAATCAGATGTGATAATGCATAGAATTGGGTCTATAAATTTTACAGAGGTGAACTGTATGAGCATTGGGCATTTACAATTATCACTGTGACAGCGTAGAGGTGCTGGCCTTACCGACAGTACTGCTCTGATAGCATGGTCGGGGGTGAATATTGATATGGGTGGTTGATTACTGGTATTATTAGTCTGGAAAATTGACCCAGCAATCATGTTTTTCTCCTCTGGATTAACGGGAGTCTAGTTAGGAAAGACTAAACTTCATGGACAAATATAAATAGAGTATATAATAGTCATAAATGGCTGCACATACAATTGCAAGGATGCTTCAAGTGGGGTACCACAAGGCTCTGTCCTGAGCACAGTTCTTAAAAATTTTTAGAAATGGTCTTGAGGAAATTGAGGGGAAGCTGATCAAATTTGCAGATAATGCAAAGCTAGGAGGGATAACTAACACTAGGGCAGAGAGAGAGAGGATTCAAAATGCTTCACACAAGCATTGAACAGTGGGCAGCGACTAACAGAGTAGTATCTAACAAAGAGAAATGCAAAGTTCTACATCTGGGCAGGAAACATGAAAAAAGCACATACAGAATGGGAGGAATTCAGCTAAGCAGCAGCACATGTGAAAAAGACTTGGACATACTAATAGATCATAGACTGAACATGAGTCAACAGTGTGATGCAGTAGTAAAAAAGGTAAACACAATTCTGGGATGTATTAGGAGAAGCATAGAGTCTAGGTCACGTGAGGTAATTATTCCCCTGTAATCTTCCTCAGGCCGCCTGCAAACAGCCAGGTCGGATCCCACTGCAAGAATTCTCGCAGTGGGATGTGGACCCGTGCCCTGGCACAGCCCTGCGGCTTACCTGCTCTCGGCGTCTCCTCTCTGCACTATGTGCCGGCTGCCACCCAGCCGGTGCGTGCGCATAGAGGAGCCGGCCCGTCACCACTGAAATTTCTGTGTGGGCCTCTGCGAGACCCGCACAGAAACAGAACATGCCGCAATTTGTTTTCCACGTGTCTGTTTTTTTTATGCGGACAAATCAGCGTTATCTAATGCAATCCTATGACAGCTTTCACGGGCGGAAATTCTGCGGAAAATCCCGCCACGGAATTTCTGCCCATGTGCAGGGGGCCTTAGTCAGACCTCATCTGGAATACTGTGTCTAGTTCTGGGCTCCCCAATTTAAAAAAAAGACAGACAAAATGGAGCTAGATCAGAGAAGAGTTACCAAGATGATCAGCGATCTGCAAACCATGTCCTATGAGGAACGGTTAAAGGATCTGGGAATGTTTAGCTTGCAAAAAAGAAGGCTCAGAGGAGACTTAATAGCTGTCTACAAATATCTGAAGGGCTGTCACTGTGCAGAGGGATCAGCCCTATTCTCATCTGTACAAGGAAAGACCAGAAGCAATGGGATGAAACTGAAAGGGAGGAGACATAGATTAGATATTAGAAAAAACTTTCTGACAGTGAGGGTGATCAATGAGTGGAACAGGTTGCCACAGGAACTGGTGAGTTCTCTTTCAATGGAAGTGTTCAAACAAAGTTTGGACAAATGTCTGGGATGATTTAGTGAATCCTGCACTGAGCAGGAGGTTGGACCAGATGACCATGGAGGTCCCTTTCAACTCTACCATTCTATGTTTGTATTCCATTATGTATAAATCTGTCGCAGTCAATCTGGTCTGGTTAATATGATCTTTTCAGAAGGTTTTCACTGTATTTTGATTTTATCAGTTGTTTTAAAGAATGAGTTTCTGATTAGTATACTGTATGCTTTTGCTTAGGTTCAGAATTTAACGCTGCGGAGCCCACCAATATTGGAAATATCATGCCCACAAAACAGTCCTCCAAAAATAAATAACCATGACCAGCCCCTCGCTATGTGTCACAAGACTACTGTAACAAGTTCCAAAACCATACACACTGACTCCTATGAGGCAACCCGTAGAGGAGAGAGCCCTGGATCAGAGTCCCGCTGCACAGCCGTGACACGAACAGCAAGTTTGCATCAGCTGCTTGCACCAGGCATGTTTTAGTAGTATCTTTTTCTTTTTCATGCTTTTGAGTGTGAAACCATAATACACCTTAAGAGTGAGCATTTACAAATCTAATAGCTCAAACTATTTCTGTTCAATGAAATCAAGCAGAGATCTTGAAAACTGTGAGGAATTGACACAAGAAGTTGGTTGGAATACTTACACTTTAATACTTTTACTATACAGTGAATTACCTTTACTTGCTGAAACTGGAATACTCCCAAAATGTATCTCCATTAAAGGAAACCTGTCACGTTGAGCATACAGTAGCTAAGCAGAGGTCTATATATGCCTAAGACTGGCGTTTCGTATTCTGATCCTGGTGCAGTGCCCACTAGAGTAAAATGTGACACATTTCTTAAGAGGCGGACTGACATAGATTTGCGATATAATTTACGCTGTTTTCTGGCATAAAATAGAGTAACTTTGGTCTGATGTGGCCCCATCTTTTTTACTAAACCTTGGCCACTTTTTGGAAATGTGACAAAGATGGTGTAATAAGGCAGAAGATGTAAAAACCTCTGACATTTTATGCCAGGTTTTTAGCAAAGTGCTTTCAGAAATTCCTTCCTAGTTTTGTAGAAAAGCTTTCAATACATCAATCTTCTAAGTTCCTCCTGCTCTATAATCTGCTGCCAACATATTGGACTGAAAGTTCAACATGACAGGTTCCCTGTAACAGAAGTTGTTGTACAATACACTTACAGTATAATGGGCAGATGAAAGAGATGATCTTTGGGTGATCTACTTTTATGTCTTTAGTAGTTTACTCTGCCTTCGCTGTTACCTAATACAGTGCTGTTTTCAAAGGATGACTTCATTTACTGAAGGAAATCGCTGTTCACCCCTACCTGGCCCTATGTGAAAAAGTAACTGCCACTTTAGCTACTAAATTGAGTTTCATTGGTCACACCCAGACATTGTAACAGCCAGAAGGTTAGAGGGTCTCAAAAAGCAGCACATGATACCACATTCTAAAGAGAACCAAGAAAAAGAAAAAAAAAAGTGGGCACCACAATAAACAAGAGGGGGGCTGCTATTGTGTCAATGAGACTACATATAACAAAAAAAGGAAAAAAACAACACACTACATAAAAAACGCACACCTAAAATGAAAAAAAACCCAAATGTATACTTTACTGAGAAATACACTGAAAAACAAGCATAAAAATTATTAAAAGCAAAAAAAAAAATCTATACTGCCCTTACAATAAGGAGCAGAAAAGTCTGTGCAACCAGTGATATATCAAACAATCAACAAAAATAAAGGCTGAACTCCCAATTGTGGATCAACATATATCCTATATATATATATATATATATATATATATATATATATATATATATATATATATATATATATAACAAGTATCTATAATGTAACCAACATATATCCTATAAATTATATAATTTAAAGGATATATAGAAAATATTGTATTAAAAAAAAAAATTAAAAATATATTAAAATATATATTAGAAAATAAAGTTCAAGCATAAACAGATGCCTAAATAACAAAAAAATAATAATTTTGCAAAATAATATGACATCCAGTATTAAGAAATATAAACAATTACCAAACAGGCCGGGATGCTGCCAGGGAGAGAAAAAAAGGTATAGCCCAAATAACCAAAAAGTCTGCACAGGATAAAATCTCCAGGCATATCACTACATGCAGATAGGTTCCTCAGACTTTTCTGCGCTATATTGGTTTTTTGCTTTTACATGTTTTTATGCTTGTTTTTCAGTGTGTTTGTTAATAAAGTATATATTTGTTTTTTCACTTTGGGTGTGCGCATGTTATGTATTGTGCTGTTTTTTTCCTTCTCTTTTCATATACACTCTAAAGAGATTCATAATGTTCCAACCATGTCTGCTGGAAGTTTGTTGCAATCATTCACTGCTCTTTCAGTAAAAAAAATATTTTCTGATGTTGGTTCTGAGTTTTCCCCCCAACTAATCTTAGATTGTGCCCTCTTATTCTAGTGTTTATCTTCCCAATTAAAAGACTTCCTACCTGACCCTTATTTATACCTTTATCATTTTTAATGGTTTTGATCATGTTGCCCTCTCCCTTTTCTCCTTCAGGCTCTACAAAATTAAGTTCTTAAAGTCTTTTAAGAAACCGTATTTTCTGGCGTATAAGACTACTTTTTAACCCAGGAAGATCTTCTCCAAAGTCTTATACGACGGGAATATGCTGTAGAAAAGAAAAAATAAATACTCTCCTCCAGCGGCACTGCTGCAGGCTGTTGCTCCCTTCTCCATGCCGACAGAGCATTGCTTTTTGTATGCGGGGCTTGAATACCCCGCCTCCAGAAAGCTAATGCTCTGATTGGCTAACTCAGCGCGGTGTCAGCCAATCTCAGCCAGTCAATAACGCAGAATTTCCAGTGGGATAAGTACCACATGTCCTAAATGATCCACTGATTGTAGCCGCAGTGAAATGATTTCCAGTGAACATTGAAATCTTGTTGTTAAGCAGTTTTTCACAATATTCATTAAGTTGCTGAATGTACATTTTACAATTTTTTTTTCACAGTATCGTACTCGTCGGTCCAGCCACACTCTTTGGTTAAACGCTCAACAATCCAACTTCACCCAGATCCACCAAAGCTGCCACATCACCAAATGATATTGCAACAGCAGCAGCAGATACAGCATCGGCATCAGATTCAAACCATTACCTTACATAACCCAGCCTTAGAGTCTCCATCTGCCCAACAGTGTGTGCCAATTCAGAGCCCCACATTCCTGTCCCTCCCTAGCAGTGCTCATTCACACCACAGTACCCCAGCCCCAACTCCTCCGCCTCCATCTCCAACGCTCTCACACGCTGCTCAGCAATCTGTAGTAGTGTCACCTTCGCCAGCGCAGTCCCCTTGTCAGTCACCAACTATCATTATTCACCCACAAGCCCTTCTGCATTCTCAGCCGCCTTTGCTTGTACAGTCACCACTTCCATCCAGAGAAAATGCACAGCTACAAAGCACATTGCATCCATCACCACAAGTGGTTATTCCAACACATTCTTCATGTACAATGACTCCAGGAAGCCATACTGGATCATCGCATCAGCAGACAATAGTGTCCAATGCACACCAGTTAATGTCTCCTATGGACCCAATGCAGTCATCACTCCAGTCGTTGCCACCACCAGTAGCAAACTCTCCAATTTTGCGTGCATCTCCGCCTTCCCAGCTCCAGTCATTGCCTCTACAGTCCATGCAGACCATATCAGTACAGCCAGAAATCTTGACACCAGGCCAGGTTCTGGTGCAGAATGCATTACTTACAGAAGAAGAACTTCCTGCTGCAGAAGCGCTTGTTCAGCTGCCTTTCCAGACACTTCCACCACCTCAAACAGTTGCAGTAAAGTTGCACATACCACCAGCACAAGTGGATTCACCAATGGTAAGCTAGCATGATGCTTATATCTTGAAACAGTGGGAAAACAGGAAACTAAACCATTCCTTTTTTTTTTATTGTATAGTAAATAATATACGAATATTAGACTTTTTAATCCCAAACAGGTGCAGCAGATTTCGAGTGAAACTTCCATTAAACAATTGTAGCAAATATAAAACAATGTTTGGCATTTTGTTTTCATGCTCTGTCCAATGACTGAAGCAAGCAGTACTGGATGTTGCATGTTGCGCAGCGTGCTGCAGTATTAGCTTTGCAATAGAGATGGGGCCTCTGACGCAGATGTTATCCTTTCTGAGTACTATGTTGTTACTGTCACCAAGAAACACTGTATAGTAACTTTTCCAGCTCCCAGAAAGCCAGAGGTATTGCAAGTATAATAATTGGTGTGAGGGATTTAATGTGGATTCGCTGTGCCACCCAACCAGTAGATGGATCAGACCGGCAGGGCAGACAGCCGACTATGGAAACCTGGATGCTCACCGCTGGAGGTGTGGCTTGGAATGCAATGCTGACCAGGGGATCTGAAGTAGGAAATGAAAAGTCCCTGCCTATCAACAGCAGCGAATTCGCCCTGACAAGGGCTGCCCTGTGCGGGAACCTAGGCACTGATTAACCCTGTAAGGACTGGTCACCAGGAAGTTAGATAATACCACACCGTCTGCAGAACCAAGGAGTGAGCAAGTTCAGGACCAATCTGGAAGTACTGAGCAAACTGAAGACCATCACCAATTGTAAACACAGGAACACTAGGAGCAGCTGCGCCATGTGCATGCATGAGAGGACTCCTACACCAACACTGCAGCAGAGGCTGTCAGGTCTGAGGCCTCTATATAGTGGTAAAGAGATGACAAACAATCTGTAGCTGGGTGGAAGACGACGAACCAATTTAACCATGGATGTGCTGGGGAAAAAGGCAATCACAGATTCAGAGAACGATGCCCATGTCTGCCGGGCATAACAATTGGAATTTCACCTATTGTGCTTGAATTCATGTATCTTCTAGGTTTAGGCTACAGAATAAAGTTGGATACCTTTGCCTTTTCAATGTGGGCATATTCATTTTAAAATTCTCCTTTCAATTTACTGAATGTGTTTTTGTTGTCCTTTCTCTTGCAAATGTTGGCCAGGGTTTGAATTGTGAGAAAAAAAATAAAGGAAATGTTTTGATAGCTGCGTTGTTCCCAAGGACACATGAAATGATTCTAGCCAATGTTTTCTCCTATTAGGTCTACCAAGTAGAAAATTTGTGTCCCGAAGAAGTGCCAATGGAGCAACAAGAATGTGTACGTGTAATTAGTCAGACGCCCACACCTCCGACGCTGTCTCCCCCCGCACTCCCTTTAGGGAGTGGAGAGGAGCTTCCTGTAGATCATATCATGCAAGGTAAAAATAGCTATGCATATTGCTTGGTATTTGGGAAATCCGTACACGGATACCAATCAGTAATTAGCACATCAGGATCGGTCCCTTTAGCCTCGGGAAAGGTCCATCCTATTTTCTAGGACTACTGGTGAATATTAGTTGTTTTGTAACGAAATGGAAAAAAATATATAATTTATTTTGGGGTTCCGCATCGTTTCCCAAAATATAAACAATGACTATTTTCATACTGTTTAATCTTGTTATGTACAGGAATATGTATGAGGAGTCACTTTAGAGATCCATAGATTGGATTGACTGCTGTGTATTTGGGGTCAACAGAGCAGGGTGTTACTGCTGAAGGAACACAGAACTAAAAAGCATTGACAGAGGGTAAGGCACACCTGAATTTAACCCCTTCCAATCCACTGTTTGACGTCTAAAGACATTATGATTTAAGGCTGTACAGCTCCAATTTTGGAAGACCTCCGTCAAGGTTCTCTTACTGTATATTGCCAGCCTCTCTGCTGTCGGAGCCTATCCAATGTGTCACCTCAGGCAGTACTGGCTTTAGCCAGCATATAGCGCCGTTGTATAATGGCAGAAAGAGTAAGCCCCCTAGGAAAACCAGGATACAAATTGGATTGGAAAGGCTTAAATATTCTGCCCTGCGGAACTCTTACCTTTGTTGCAAATAACTGCAGAAGATACAATCACCAGTAGAGCGGGTAGAAACCCTATAGCAAGGTGATGGAATTTCCTGCACCTTATTGGTGATGGGGTTATTTATTAGGTAGGGAGAAACGTATATTGCATCGGGTCTAAGCAAGATGGGGATTGTGATTCACTGATGTTTCTGGTCCATGGCATTAATAATAAAACATCCATTATTAACATTGCTGAACGTCAGTGCACAGTAGAACAAGTTTCATGTTATGGAGTTATTACATGTTATAACTAAACTGATCTATATTGGAGAAGAAAAGGTTAAATTCTTTATGTAGTAAAATGAAATCTCTTTACTGCAGCATCAGTGGAACCAAGTATGTGAACATTTCAGGTTGCCCTACATAAGTTACTAAACTTACTTTTAGACCGCATTGCTCATAGAACAAAACTTGATTTAACCCCTTAAGAAACAGGCTGTTTTGTACCTTAAGGACCAGACACTTCTTAGGGATTTTACCCATTTGGCGGTTTTACTACCCTATTTTTTTTCCTTTTAGCTATCAAAATTATTTTTGCTGTGTTTTTTTTCTGTGACATATAGGGCTATCTTTTGCACTGCTTATGTAATGTTTTGACAGGCATTAGTTGGTTATTGTCCCAAAATGGTTGAAATCAGTCCTTTAAACCAGGGGCGGACAAAGAGTGCAGGTTGCCCCTGTGCAAAGAAGGTCCCCCCTCCTTACCCCACTCCACCCAACAAATTAATGAAATATATACATGCAGATAAAAACACACTTTGTTAATAAAAAAAAAACTCTACAAATCGAAAGACCACACTGTGATCACATATTACCACTCCATAGTAATAGAATACTAGTAATACATACCATCATAGCAATGCTGAAAAAACACTATAAAGAGACCAATATTACCAATAATACTATATGAAGGCCAAATAATACCCCTTCACTATGACCACATAATACTACCATACTGTTACTTACAAAATGCATAAAAAGACCAATATTTCATCCCTATACATCGATCTTATAGTGGTAGATATTCAGGTGCTCTGCAGACCGTGTAAGTGATTACAGTTATATCCAGTGATCACGGGTGATGTTCCCTCTGACTGTGTTTGTTTATATTCCCTTATCCTCTCCATCTGGCCCAGATCACCATGACAACTTCTACCGTCTGCAGCTCTTTTCTGCAGAATGTTACAAATAAACATCTTTGGCTCCTCAACTTTCCAGAATGCTCCCTATGTTTTTCACACTTCTACACAATCTCCTTAACTGTAGTGCCTCTATTCAGCCATTAGACCCAACACAAGAATGTCCAAATGAGTAATAATGCCTCTGTTTAATGCCTTCTTTAGTAATAATGCTGCCCCTTATTGCACCATGATTAAAAATGCCCTTAATGCTGCAGTCAGTAATAGGGCTCCCCATTGTTGCCCTCTGTCAATAATAATGATCTGCTGTGTTGTTTCTGTCAGTAATAATGCTCCCACTTTTTGCCCCATCAGTAAAAATGCCCCCTTTGATCCCTACTATGCTGTAAAATAAAAAATAGTATACTCTGCTTCTTTGCACTCCAGCTGCCCCGCTGTAGTGAGTCATGCCTTCCTGACTTTCGGGTTGCGGTCACATGTGAACGCTGAGGCCAGGGATTGGCCACATCGATCTCATACCGTATCATGTGAGCTCACAACCAGACGTCGGGCAGGACAAGACCAGGGGAAAAGAAAGGTGGTGAATATACTATTTATTTTGTAGCCTCACCAGGCCACCTTGTAAACCGGGGTCTCATGGGAGAGCCCATAGCAGCCACTATGCCTGCTACTGCGGTGGTATTTGCAGGCAGCCCTAAGACTTGAGCAGCCCACTGGAATCTTTCAAGGGAATGGCCAATCCACCCCTGGGATATGGCTGGGACTTTTAATTTTAATGGATGAATGGCAGAACTACCGAGTCAGCAGGCGGCGGGCCCACAAACCCTCTTCAATCCGTCCCTGTGTAGTTGAACTGGCTGGACAGGTGGTATGTACGCCCCTGCTTTTGATCATGTTTCATCCAAGGCACCTGGCCAGCTTTACCCTCTGTAAAGGTAGAGAGATTTGAGATGACCCGTCGCTCACAATGAAATAAAGTTTACATAAAATATACTGCTGTCAGTTGTACTTGTTACCAGGTGAAACTTGTAATTTGTTACTTTAGGTAAACTTCCATTATTATGGGTGGGAAATAAGGATGATGATGATGTTTCCAGTTCAAATGTACCACTAATGTACTGTTGCCTGTCTTAAGACAGATGTAGATGGTAACATACAGATAAAACACACGCTTGTACTTTGTTATAATGATACTTTTATACATTCCAGGTCTCCCAACAGCGGTGTCTTCTGTTAGTGCCTCAGTTATTAAGTTCCCGTCTGACAATTCATATGCCTCCATCCCGGCCCCTCCGTTGCTTCTACCAGCTGCTACTACCAGAAGCAATAGTACACAGAAGCCTAACAGCATTCCCGGTTTGGATAGCAAGCTTCCTCAAGCCATAGTGAGACCACAGATTCTGACGCATGTCATTGAGGGATTTGTCATCCAGGAAGGCCTCGAACCGTTTCCTGTAAGTGTAAGCATCACAGTCATGAGATAAAACACAACCTACCATGTATTGTAAATCTGGTTTCTGTAGCGCACCATTCCCCAGTTTTCTGAATGCAGTCAGCATTCTAATTACTTTAACAATGTCTGGATCCATCTATTCTAAAATACATTTAACCCCTTATTGACCAGATTTTGGACGAGTTGTATTTTTTTTTTAATGGCGCCACTCTAGTGTACATATAATGTATTATTAAGTAATTATTAATTTTATTACATTTTTGGGGGGCGGGAGATGGAAGAACCCCACCGAAATTCCACCCTTGTTTTTTGGGTTTTGTTTTCACAGCATTCATCACTTGGTAAAAATAACTTTATCTGGATCAGCATAATTACTGCAATATTATATTTATATAGATTTTTTTTTAATTGTTTACTACTTTTTCTTTAAAAATGGGGGTGGAGTGGAGTTATGAGGCAATTAATTCTGCATTCCAAGACCCATAGCATTATTATTTTTCCAGCAATGGAGCTATGTGAGGGTTTGTTTTTCGCAGGGAGAGTTGCCGGTTTTACTGGTACCAGTTTGAGGTACATGTGGCTTCTGCATTGTTTTTTATTTTTTTCTGAGTTGAGCAAAAGTAAAATAACAATCTTGGCCTTACTTTTTAAAATTATTTTATGACATTCACCAAGTGAGATGAATAAGACAATATTTTTATTGTTTTGGGTCGTTTAGAAAATGGCAATACCAGTTATGTGTTTTTATTTTTGATTTTGTGCATTTCCAAAGGGTTTTTGTGAGAAATTTTTTTTAAAACCTGATTAAGTGAACTTTTTTGGACTCTCAAAAAGACTTGAAGATGTGATTGTTCAATCTCTAGGATAGTACACTGCATTACTTATGCAGTACATCCTACAATGTCTATGACACCATCCTTTTAGACTTTTCCAGAGGTGGGGTCTAATAGGCTGAGTTACATGGCAGGCCTCTGGATGCCATGGTAACCTATTGGTACTTTGCAATCAAATTGCGGGGCGCCGATGGGTGACAGGAGAAGCCACCTCCCCCTGTCATCTGCTTACATGCTGAGTTACTATTGGTTGTGGCACGTAATGGGGTTAATCTGCTAGATTTGAGTTTTCTCTGTTCCTGGCTGTTACAGCAGTAGCTTGGCTGTCAGTAGTCAGCCAAGCGACCACCTTAGGGTGCATTTAGACGGGCGGTTTTCCCTTGCGAGTTTTGTCCCATTTATGCAAACTTAAAAAATGCTCTCTGTTTGGCTTCAAATTTCCCCAAGTAAACTGTGAGATGAACAGCCAACTAATGATAGGCGTATAGTATTGTATCAACAATCATCCTTCCCCATTGTACAGGCTATCTGCCCATGTAGACAAAAGGAACAGGTGCTGACCAACGTGCTCATTGTCTGTCAGTGTTCATTAGGACAGGCAGATTATTTGCCTGTGTCACAATGCCATAAAGGGAACCTGTCAGCACCTTTTAGCCCCATAAACTAACAGTTCTTCTGGGGAGAATGCCTTTCAGGCTTAGTTTATGTGTTACGGTATCCTACCCGATGATACGCCAGCCAGGGTTGCCTTAGAACTTACCCACAACCCCTGTACCTGCCTACTTGCCTCCACTCCTGGCTAACCCCAGGTGGGCAACTGCGTGGCAGTCCCTACTCTCACTAGGGAACGAGGAGGGACGCTGGCGTACCAAGATGGAACAGGGTAAAATACCGACAGGAAGGGCAGATGAACAAACCAACAGAAAATACAAGCAGACCGAGGCAGATGGGAAAACCTGGCAGATAAAGCAAAAGCTGACAACAGGAGACTGACAGAGGCAGGATGCTAGCACACTGAACAGAAACCAATAACTGGCAGTGAATGGACCTCACTGCCAGCCTTATAAATAGAAGCCTCTGCCCAGGGGCGGAGAGGGGGAGGCGACACCTCCCAGCAGAATCCCATAACCAGGGACTCGTGCATAGAGCTGCACTCACAGGTGCGTGCCCACGTCACCGCCCGGACCCACGAGCGCGTGCACCACGCCGACCAACCTCCCGCGGCCCCGTCAGCCGCTGCCTGGTAACATTATGGTGCTCAATGTGCTAAGATTTTCCTGTCAAGAGAACCTTCTAAAGGTACTTGGTTACAGAAGGGACTATTTGTAGTCAAAATCCTCTTGTTAACCACAGGATACATCTGTACACCTTTAGTAAATACCCCCAGATGTGAAGCAAGTCCAAAGAGGTAAAATTAGTAAATAAGAAACGTTACAAAGTGTTGAATTGTTATATGTCATTGGTTTTGGGCCCAGCTTGCCTAATGGTAAACTTGTGCTTACTTTATATGAAATACAACCTAGATTTTTTTTGATTGATTCTATATGATTTTATGTGTGTGTTGTGCCTCTGTCATCTAATTACATGGACGTTTTGCTTATATAATAATACCTAGGTGGTAAAAAAGTACAAATGATAACCATCGTCATTTACAGATGGGGAGAGTTGTGCAAAGACAGACTTGAAAAAAGGAGCTTTGTCTAACAGATGTTGATTTGTGACATTAGTGCCTTGTTCTCTACAGGTAACAAATAAAAACGCACCATTTTATATTGTAGGTGAGTCGATCTTCCCTTCTGATAGATAAAGCTGATAAAGGGCATCTGCCACTGGATGAGCAGAGTATGAACCTGACTGACATGGAGTCGGACATTCAGAGCACAGCTAAGCTTCCAGACAACTCCACTGACACAGATGTAGATGACCTTACGGCTGAGGGTCAGTGGTTATTGTTTTATTTATTTGTTTTCCTTTTTTTGGCATTGTCATAAGATGCTTTCCATGTAATGGTACAACCAGGAGTTTACTGATTCCTACTTCATCTTATAGAAGAGCGATACAGACAGACGCCAGTACTCTGGAGCTCTTAGTGTATAGAGAATAGTTTTCTGTTTGTGGATATACTTCCCTAGAATTCCATTCATATAATTGTTTCCTCTCATTTAGAAACAAGACTCTGACTAAAGTGTTCCTACCTCTTTTGATTACTTAGTTGTGTTTTAATTTGCCCCATTCAAAAAGTACATTTGTAATTTTATCAGTTCAATATGGAAATATTACTATGTGGGATATGAAATTTACTGTAAATTGTTTTCCCGTTACTACTGGGCATACAATTCTTAGTTCACTGCATATTTACTGTAGGAATGTTCTTTACAGACTGATTGTGTCACATCACTTCTTTGTAGCTTCTAGTATTTTTAATAGCTTTATAAAATGAACCCACTGATAAATCATGTAGACATCTATTGCTATATTTATTACCTTAGCAAGTTTCCTTAAAGGGGTTGTCCCGCGCCGAAACGTTTTTTTTTTAACCCCCCCCCCCCCCCCCGTTCGGCGCGAGACAACCCCGATGCAGGGGTTAAAAAAACAAACCGGGTAGTACTTACCCGAATCCCGGCGGTCCGGCGTCTTCATACTCACCTGCTGAAGATGGCCCCCGGGATCCTCTCTCTCTGTGGACCGCAGGGCTTCTGTGCGGTCCATTGCCGATTCCAGCCTCCTGATTGGCTGGAATCGGCACGTGACGGGGCGGAGCTACACGGAGCCGGCATTCTGCACGAGCGGCCCCATTGAAGACAGCAGAAGACCCGGACTGCGCAAGCGCGGCTAATTTGGCCATTAGAGGCCGAAAATTAGTCGGCACCATGGAGACGAGGACGCCAGCAACGGAGCAGGTAAGTATAAAACTTTTGATAACTTCTGCATGGCTCATAATTAATGCACAATGTACATTACAAAGTGCATTAATATGGCCATACAGAAGTGTATAGACCCACTTGCTGCCGCGGGACAACCCCTTTAATTAAAAACCTGCGTGTTTCTGCCATAAGGCTTAGTTCTGATGTCTTCTTCCAGTAGCAGGATGATGCTATACAGATGCAATCCCCAGCCATTTGAAAGGCTTCTGTGACCCTTAAGAAGGCACAGGTTGGATGTGGGGAGTTACACCTCTGATCGCACTCTTTTAGTTGTGTACCTGTTGGCTTCATAAATAGTGCAAAATCTATAGTTTAGTTTGACAGTAACCACTTTCTCTTTAACATTCAACATCCAAACATACAAAGTAATAACAAGGCACCTGCCTTTTTTTTTATTCGCTTCCTTTTTTTGTATCATAAATGCTTTGGGTCTTTTAGATTTTCATTACTTAATATGTATCTCTTTTGTTTAGTGAACGTATTTCCTAAATATGTTTCTTAAAGGGGTTCTGTCATTAAAAAAAAAATTCTATACTTGCCCTAGACAGTCTACTTACCGCATCTTCTCCCTGACTATCTTCTCTGGTTTCCTGCAGTCCCCCTGGGTCCCCTCACCTCCAGCCATCTGGTTCCTCTTCTTCCGGTAACAAAACGTCCATATCTCGCATTCTTCTTCCTGCCTGGCAATGTGCGCTACGTCACTAGTGACAAAGCGTTCACACCCTAGCAGGGAGTGCCGAGCTGTTGCAGAGACTGCGCATATGCGCAGTCTCAGCAATAGATCAGCATTCCTTCCTAGGCAGTGAACATTACGTCACTAGTGATGCAGCCTTCATTGCCAGGCGAGAAGAAAAATGCAAGGAATGGACACATCATACCAAGAAGAAGAGGATCCGGACGGAGGTGAGGTGACCTGGGGGACTGGAGAAGATCGACGGGGACAAGATGCAGTAAGGAGTCTGCCTAGGGAGGAATAGCTAAGTATTGATTTTTTTTTTTAATTATTCTTGAAACGGTTGTCTAGGGTCGAGACAATTTTGAAAAAGGTATCCAAACAATAAAAGCAGTGGTACTTACCTGTCCTATTCTCCAGCACTGCAGCCCTCCTGTCCTCCCAGTCTTTGTTTAGGAATGGCTACCAGCTTACTACTGCAGCCTGTCAGAGCCCTCTGCAGTCGGCTGCCATTCTCCTGGCATCACCACTCATATGCTGGGAGCCTTGATGCCACGACCACTGTAGCTAACCGCTGTAGCTTCTGGCTGGCTGCAGAGGTTAGGTGGTAGCAGTTCCCAAACCAAGACTGGGAGGATTGCAGGCTGCATCGCTGCATAACTAGGGTGAGAACAGGTAGCTACCACGGGTTTCATTGTTTTAACAAATTTGCAAACATTTTTTAAAAATTGTTTCGCACCTTACAACCCCTTTTAATATAGACATGTTGACTTGACGGAGTAGGCTGTGAATTGTGACATAGTCTGTAAAGTCTATTCATGGAAACTTCATAAGTATTCACAGTTAATAATGCAAAGAACTGCTCTTTTTGCCCAAAACATCCCCATAGTTTTTATGCATTCAATTAGTCTACTTGCCAGTGGATATTTTTTTTCAAGTAAAATGTAATTGTTTGGGGGCAGTGTTGTTTCTTACTTAATTTTATGAGATATTCTCCCTAATCCCAGTCTTAATGGTGTACCCCCAAACAGAAGTCTCAAAATCAAGGCCCAGGAAAAAGCGCTTCTACCATGAAGATCTTACAGTGGAATTTAGCAGGTGAGGTGCAGGCAGGTAATGCTGTGTTGTGAGCTCTCAGGTGGTTCCAGCAGGACCCCTGCTTATTGCTAGGAAAGCAGGACATTATCTTCAATGTCCGTGTCATTTTTGAGACAGGTATATAGCATGCAAATTGCATTGAAGCAATGGTAAGTATCTTCCTCTAGCATTCATGTAATGGTAAAATGAGTTGCAATAATAGGCAGCAATAAGTCCATTTTCGAAGTGTTCTTGTACGGTACATGCTTCAACATATCATTAATAGTTGACACTCTACTATACTAACATATCATTAGCTCTATTTAATGTGGCCTTCATAGTTGCTTGAGGTGCTTTTACACCTAATGGGTTATCGTTTAAAGGAGCTTATAATTAGAGCATTAGGGCCTTAATGTAAACCACCAATGGGCTTGTACAGTGAAACTGGGTTACCAGGATTAGTTAAATATGAAAACCATAGTCATCTGAAGCTGCCGGGGTCAATATAAATGCTTGGCTTAGCGCTCGATTGAGACAGGTGCCATTTTACTTGAGCCTTGAATATTGGCCTTGTTCTTTTAATTATTTAACCACTCCAAAATATGTAAAAATTGGAGAAACAGAAGCACGCAAAGAAGTCCTCTTACAAGCATCTATTAGCCTGGATGTAATTATGGATCAGTATGCAGACCATGAATGCTCCATGGTGGATGAAGAGGCCTTCTTCCCACCTCTGTTTTTACTGCCAACATTGGCTGTGCTGCCTGATATGGCCCCGGCCTCTTCTGACCTGGTGGCCCTGGTGTCTTAGAGCCACTGTTCTGCTGAACAGCCCACATCCACAAAGCATTCAACACCAAACATGGTGCTCTTCCAGCTAAATCAACCGTTACCTGAATTTTCAATGCATCCTGTCCCAAACGCCTCTCCCAATGACCGAGGAGGATAGGGTAGCTTTTTTCAAAAACTGATGACATTGCCCCCTTGTAAGGGATCTTAAAAATACTGGCTCAATATCTTAAGACCCCATGAAATTCAGAAATCACAACTCTCTAGACTGCTACACAACTCCTCTGTTCTCTCCCATTGCTACAGTTTACTACACATTGCTGCTCTGCCTGCTGTGCCCTAGTGTAGATCTGAGCCTCCTCTCCTTCCCCAAATACTTTTGGAGACCTGACATAAAGGTCATCCTCTCTCCATTCTCAGCTAAATAAATGTTCACTCCTGGTTCCTAAATCCATGGATTACAATTTTGGTTCTATTCCTTGGACTGTTCTTCTGCTCACCATGTCTTCTTGACATGTAATGTTATCTAGTGTGTTTCTCATGCCCATTTTCTAGCTTCTTGTTCTAGCAGAGTGCATGGCACTGTAGCTCCTACATACAGTCTACATTTATAGCTTTAACTGTGTCTGATTCCATGGATCACCTTGCACTATTTCCCGGTAGGTCAAAGTAATCTCTGGGGGGAAGCTATAATTACAATTTCTATCATTTCTTCTAAGCTTTAAACATGTAAAGGGATTTCTGAGTTAAAATATAGCTTTTTTTATGGTGCCCCTGCTAAAAAATAACAAAAGAGCCAATGCTCACCCTTTCTCGGACCATGGAGCTTAAGTGTTACACTTCCGTTCTCCCTGCTGGAGCTTGATTTACAGGTTGCTTTCAATCTCTTAACATTATGTTAGACTGCTGCGGCCAATCACAGACCTAAGTGGTCAGCCCTTGAGGTCTGTGATTGGCTGCAGCAGCCTGTGACATTCCATTCACAGTCTGACTCTACAGCTTAGGAATGGAGAGCAACGCTGGAATTTCCAGGACTTGGGGACAGGTGACTTTACACTCTTTTGTTGTTTTTTTGAAGGGGCAGCATAAAAAGTAATATTCTAACTGGAAAAACCCCTTTAAATATTTTAAACTAGGCTCCATTTTTGAAAATGTAATCCAGTATCTAGTATGTTTTTCTACAATGACAACTACTGTATACTACCATATACATTGCTTTCATATAGTCTCTGTTTCCAGTTATTTATTGGTTCTTATATGTGATACAGTATGCCATCTAATACATTATACTCAAAAACCTTAATTAAAATAGGATCTGAAAATCAATATGACCCCTGTCTTTAAGGGGAGAAAGGAAGGGTATTTATAACAAAAAACAGACCAAAGTGCAAAGACATAACAGAAGAGATGAGGAAAATGGTTGGGAGATGGGGAGGGAGAGTCAGCTCATCAATTGGGAGAAGATCACCCTCAGAAGTGCTTAAATCCATTCACATGTATAAGCCAGATATTTTTACTTTGATAAAAAATGCATTTTTTTCCCGCCAACTTACATTCTGTGTACAAGTAGATCCTGTGTTGATTTTATCAAACTCCCAAATAATTTGGGGTGAACGAAACATTGGGGCAGTGCCATATAGAATATATGGACAGAAGTATTTGGACACTGCAGAAAATCAGCAAATATGCAAATACTGAGTTTGACGCATGGTGTGCTGGGAAGGACATGGGTAAAATAAAAAGCTGCTCATTCTGTAATAACTATTCATTCATCCAATCGAACACTTGTGGGATGTACTGGAGTGACGGGTACGACACCGCCATCCAAACGACAATCTTTTCTCACAGCCTTGCAGGAGGAATGGTGAGCGATTCCTGCCCAGACTTGGAGAACTTGTGGAAAGTCTGCTGCGATGTGCTGTCGCTGTAATACAAGCAAAAGGAGGGCCGACACGTTACTAAATACGATTATAAAGCACTTTATCTGAAAAACATGCAGTGTCCAAATACTTTTGTCCATATAGTGTATGTATGTAGGTACTTCCTTTCCAGTTACACATCAGTTCACCTTCTAAACTGTCAAAGAGAAGACCAGAATGTTCCAAAAAAGGTGTTTAATATTGTCCAGATATAGAATCTTGGTGCTTTCATACATAACATTACAATTGGAACAATTGCAAACCCCAGGTCAATGCCCAAAATGATAGAAGCATTGCTTAACACTGGTGAAAAGTTGTCATTCATCCATGAAAATAAATAATATAGAGTGTGTTCCCTCCCTGTATTCAATATAAGTTAATGCCGGGACTATTGTAACTTGTGAACATAAATGAAGAATTTATGATTTTTTTTTTTTTAAAAGGGGGTTGGAAAAAACAAAAAGGGGAAAAAAGCTTGGTTACTAAGGGGTTAAAGAACATTAAGCAAATATATTGACATATATATGGCCAGCCTTCAATTACAGAATTGTCACTATGTTATTATAAGCTATTAGTTTAATAGGAACCGGTCACCAGTTCTGAGGAGTTTAAACTAGTTGTAGCTACAGATCAAAAAACTAGAGCACATTCCTAAACGTTGTGTTATAGTAGGTAAATCCAGCATACCTTGAAAAATAGAAAAAACTTCCCACACTGGTGAGCGGGTCTGGACCATGTCTTCTACCAGCACTGCACTCCATAGTTGGCCCCTCTCTCGATGAGTGACGTGGATGACATCTACGTCCTCCAGATCTTAAATGCCGTCCTCCTGGAAGTGTGATCCTGATACGTAGGAGAGATGGTTGAATCTGCCCACAATAGGGCTGCACAATTTGTGCATATGCTGGTTCATGGTCACATGATGCATGAGTAAGAAACGGACAGTCCCAGGGATGATGTAGAAGACATCATCCACATCACTCATCTAAATGGAGTCTAGGTTATGGGGGGTGCTCTATGGGCAAGAGAGAGGCTCATCCACTGGACTGTACAAGCACTATTAGCATTCAGCATCAAAAAGGGCCAAAATGGTACTAATAGAAATTGTTCTGCAAACAGTGAGCCTTCGTGCAACCCATCAACTGAAAAATAAAAAATGGTGATAAAAACTAATATAAAAAAAAGTTGTTTTTTATAGTACAATTTTTAAAAAACTATATAAATTTGGTGTCACCATAATTGTATTGATCCACAGAATAGCGTTAACATGTTGTTTCTGCATCATATATGCTGTAACTCCCCAAAAGGCACAGTTGTGTTTTTTTCCATTTCACCCCACTTAGAGATTTTTAAATGTTTTTCAGTTTATATGGTACATGAAATGGTGCCATTGAAACATACAACTTGTGCCACAAAAAACAAGCCCTCAACAGAAAAATAATATTTAGAATTTTTTAAGTGGGGAGCAAAATCAAAAGAAATGGTCATGTCCTGCAAGGGGTTAAAGGCTGTCTATAATACGTTTGCAGTGTCCAACAGTATAAGTAAATCCCTCTGCATGGCCAAATGTATAACCCCTAACCTGCATCCCTATGTGAGCTTGTTGGACACCTCATTCCAAAACCACGAGTAACAATATGTAGTTGAGTCCCCTTTTGCTGCTTTAACGGCCTCAATTTTTTCCGAGAAGGCTTTCCACAAGATCTTAAAGTATACCTGTAAGACCTCGTGCCCATTGAGACAAAAGAGCATTTGTGATGTCAAGCCCTATTGTTGGATGAGAATTCCTGGCTCACAATCAGCTTTACAATTAATCCCAAAGGTGTTTGATGCTTTGTGCAGACAACCTGAGCTCCTCCTCACCACACTCATCAAAGCTATGTCTTTATGGGCTTTGATTTGTGCACAGGGGCACATTTATGTGGAAACAGGAAAGGGCCTTCAATAAACAGTTTCCACGAAGTTGGAAGCAAACTAATGTCTTTGTATAGTGCAGTATTAACATTTCCCTTCATTAGACATAGGAACCTACTCCAAACTCAGCTCTAGAAAATGATCATTCCTTCAGCACATTTTTCAGTAGGCACCATTCTTAAGTTGCAAACTAGGTCTTCTCCTTAAGGAAGTAAAGTCTAGTGGTGGAGCACTTTTTGTCAGATTCCTGGTAGTTTGTCAGTGCAGTGGTTAGCTCCTTCATCTCGGACGGTCTAGGACAGAAACTGTTGTGATCATCTTCAGCAATGTAGGGCAGATAAGGTGTAAATGTCTGCATGCATGGTGGTGTAGGCCAGTGAAGAGGTCAATGTCTGTATCCCTGGAGGTATGGTGCAGTGAAGCCAATTACGTTAGTATTCCTGGTGGCAAGGGCAGAGAAGTTTCCACCAGTTTTACTCACCCCTCAAGGCGCTCGTGTTTTTTTTGTAAGCGTATTTTGACATTGTGTCTGCAGTCTGCCCTTGGCGCATGTGGTAAATTGAACCATTGACCCATACTCGCCCCCGTTTGGGTGGTTTCGGGCATAGTTTGCATTTTTCACTGTATAATATAGCAGAAGAGACTATGCTGTTCCATGCAGAGGCATCCAGTAAGCCTCCCAATAGGGGATGGCTAAGCGACATCCATTATAAGTGTGCATATGAGGTTTCCTTCATAAATGCTTTTGATGGAAATGCAAGGCCTACAGAGTGTGAAAGGAAAATTACAGGAACACCGTTCTTTCAGCTGTCTGTTCCCTTCTGCCACACAAATTCAGGGAGCCATAGTCCTTTCCAGTCATAGGTGCTGCCAATGTAGTTTTGCGAGTTTCATAAATTAATACCTGGTTTACAACAAATGACATTAAGATTGTGAACTGTCCCTGTTAACTGTCCCTGTTAATGTCTGTCGTTACATCACATTTACCCTACTTGGTTGACTCAAATTTTAATTTATGGAAAAATAGTATATTTTTGGTACTTGAAATGTACAACTTTTGTTTTGTTTCTTGTTTGCTTTCTTTCAGCAGAAGGTGTCGATGTCGACGAGCTGGAATGTGAAGTGTTGGAGTGTGAGTTTTGTGGAAAGAGAGGCTATCCAAGCAAATTTCTGAGATCAAAAAGATTTTGTTCACAGTCATGTGCAAAAAGGTAATGTGACTTGTGGGAAATGATCTGTTGGGTAAAGTTAGGGCTGCCAGAATGCCGAGAGGCAAAAACGGCTTATCCCAAGAAAAATATTTATCACTTACCACAAAATAGGTGATAAATGTATGATTACTGTGTCTCTGTGGAATGACATGACAGTGATGCATGCGCCCTTTTTGTTCATCCATAGTCTTATAGGGTTGACTAAAACAGCTGAATGCAACCCTTGGCTGTTTCTTAGTCCTATAGACATTAAATGGATTTGCAGTGCGCATACCTCACAATTCATCCTTCTCATTGCAGTCATAGTAACTTAGTATGTAAAGCCAAAAAAAGACACACATCCATCCAGTTCAACCTATTACCCCCCCATGTTGATCCAAAAGTAGGCAAAAAACCCCAATAAGGTTGAAGCCAATTTTCCCCATCTAAGGGAAAGAAATTCCTTCCTGACTGCAATCTGGCAATCGGAATAATTCCTGGATCACTGACCCTTATAATGTTTTTTGGACCATAACCTGTGATATTGTAACATTCAAGAAAGTCGTCCAGGCCCCTATTGAACCCTTTTATCAAATTTGCTGTCACCATGTCCTCAGGCAGAGAGTTCCATAGTCTCACTGCTCTTACAGTAAAGAACTCCCTTCTGTGTCAGTGTAGAAACCTTCTTTCCTCTAGATGTAGTGGATGCCCCCTCATTAGAGTCACAGTCCAGAATATAAACAGATGATGGGAGAGATCTCTATTTTGTTTTCAAAAGCTGAGGGGCGACCTAATAACTATGTATGAATATATTGGGGAACAATACAATCAGCGGACCCTAGCCGATCACCTACTGATGTCTTATCCTGAGGATAGATCATCAATAGAGTGAGCCGAAAAACCCCTTTAAAGCCACAGAGCTGACCAGTTCTTCAGGGGGTTAAGACACCTTATGAATGCTCTAACATTAAGACATATTCTCATAAATGCTGTAATGCTGAGTTTAGATTGAGAAGTAGCAACAAAACCTTTTCATTCTGTGCATTCCTGCAGTTGTACCACCATGAGTGATTTACATGCAAGCATGGGGCTACATTTCTGAATATTTGCTAACGGTGCTGTGCATAGTATATACTACACCAAAAATAATAAATTGTGGTATAAAGCCCCATTCAGATGCTAGTATTTGGTCAACATTTTTACATCAGTATTGGGAATGGAACCTACAGAGAAAAAGTATCATGGAAAAGTCTGTACCTCTCTTGTATTTTGGATCTATTCCTGGTTTTGGTTTACAAATACTGATTAAAAATACTAACTGTAATACTGACGTGTGAATGAGGCCTAACATTACCTTTAAAAAAAAAAGTGCTAAAATAATTCTGAAAATGTTTAAACATTTGTGGATTAATTTTAGTAAGCAAATGCAAACTTTCAGAAACCCCATTACTATGTGTTCTAGCTTATACTTCTGCATTCCATCATATTTTATTGGCAGTCTGCATTCTAATCTGAGGAAAATTCTTTTTTTAATTTTTTTTTATTTATTCTTTTATGAGTTGTACACTATGTTGACAAAAGTATTAGGACACACACAGAAGGTGATGACATTCGATTTTATTTAGACCTTTCAATGCAGTGTTGGACTGCTTTTGGCCTCAATGACTTCAGTCCAAATTCCGATAGATGCGTGGAAGGATTTGCCTCCATTCCTTCAGAAGAGCTTCCTATAGTGATGATCGTGTTGGCATGCACAAATATGGCATTTTAGTTAACCTCAAAGATGTTCAATGGGATTGAGATCAGGACTTTGGGCCGGCCAATGAAGTTTGCAGACGTTCTGTTCCTCAAACCAAGCCTCAACACTGCATGCGGTATGACATGGTGCTCAGTTATGTTGGTAGAGACACAGAGCTTTACCAAAGTATTGCCACAGGGTAGGTAATGCCACATTGTCCAGAATGTCTATGTACCCATTGACATTGAGGTGGCATTCTGATGGTTTCTCTACTGGGATATACCTGCGTGATACTCCCCTTCTATACCTATTGTTCGCACACCCGATGTGCATTTCCCCTTTACCTGGCAGCACAGGATTGGTGGGTGTCCCAGTACTTGTGCCAACATGGTGTATGTTGTTCATTTGTCAGATGATTTACCAAAAATTATTTAAGGTATAACGTAAGCGGTACAAAGCGTCTTGGGCTTTTCAAGGCTGAAAAAGGCAACAGATGGAGTAGAAAGTCTGAAGGAAATCTCGGAGGACGTGGAAGGCGTCCATACAGCTCTGGAGGGTCAATTCGAGACCACTACTTAAGACAGGTTTGTAGAATAAAGTTTAGCAACATTGACTCCTCACATGATCTATTTGAACACAGTTTTATCCTATATGTGTGTCTTGCAGTTCCCCACTTCATATTCATGTATTGACACTTCAGAGGATCCCATCCCAGTGCCTATGACCACCCGCCTGCGGCGGCAGAGTGAAAGGGAGCGGGAATTGCGTCGCCTTCAGTTGACGAAAACATCCTCACTACCTGAGTCACCACTTGATACACAGACCGAGCCATCCCTATGGACTGTCGAAGATGTGTGGGCATTCATACATTCGTTACCAGGTATTTGTAGATGTTATTCTTGGGTTCTATACTGGATAAACAGAAGATTGAGTGATAATGTAAAAGAACCTTTTTGAAAAGTTATGTCATCTTTTCCATCACAAGTCACACAAAAAAACTAAGGATTTAGACATTTTAGAAGTATGTAATGACTGAGTCGTGTCGTTCACTTCTCTTCACCCACTACTACTAATAATCCTTATTTGTATAGCGCTAACATATTCCGCAGCGCTTACAAAGACAGGTGGAATACAGAGAGACAAAAGTACAAAAATTACAGAACCACGGTTACATAGTAATCAGTTGATGGAAACAGTAGGGGTGCGGGTCCTGCTCCAATGAGCTTACGTACTACAAATAATGGGGTGATACAGAAGGTAAAGGGGCTGGAGATGTGCACGGTATGGCGAGGTGGTGAGTGAGGGATGCTATACATATAGACAATGGTCAGACATATGGCCGTGTGACGGCAGAATCGGTATGACTGCAGGGGCAGTTGATGGTGGCTAGCAGGGATTGCAGTCAATAGGTCAGGAAACAATGTTATCAGGCGGAGTACAGAGGTGCGTTTTTAGAGCACGCCTGAAGTTTTGTGAGTCCTGGATTGCCCGGATAGCCTTTGGCAGTGCATTCCAGAGGACTGGTCCTGCCCTGGAGAAGTCCAGCCTTAAGACACCTACACAGCTTAGTCAACTGTCAGATGAATGATCATTTGTCTGACAGCTGTTTCCCCCATCTCCCCTATACCCATTATTGTTCATGTGTTTAGAGGGGTAAGCCATAGCGAGACAGCTTTTGTTCTGGCTTATCTCCTAGGGAACAAAAAGGATAGATCTTGAAATTCAGCGTGCCTGATCCCTCTTTCTCTAGACATTATCTGCTGAAGAAAAGTTTAGCAGCCCTTATACACATTAGAAAGTCTTCTTGCACTGCCGTATTTGGTGGTTTTGTATGACGTTAATTGCGGAATTGACTACAATGGAAGCTGTCCTCATGAAATCTAAATGGAGCATACTGCAATTTTTCCTCCGCGAGTAGAAACTGCAATTAGTTTCCACTTGTGTGCAGGAAGAATCACTTTTCCATAGCATGCTATGGACAGTATTTCCTGCGGAACCTGGAGACAGACGCCCGCTCCGGATTCAGCAATGCAAATCCGCCAGTGTGCAGGCGGCCAAGATCAGTAAATTTTTGCCTCTGGTTGTTTTCAAACTGCTTCTTAATTCATGCCATGCATAGAAAAAAGAATAGACACGTGAATTCTTGCCATGGATTCCCCAGTGGGATGGATCCATGCTGCTTGGTCCCGTTGAACAGGGCTAAGTCTGTGTGCCGATCTGCGACATGGTAAACTACAAAACCAAGGACGACATGCAATGGCCAGCCTTGGATTTCTGCACAGTCTCCATGGCTGATATCTCCAAAGGAAAATAATCAAAACCTAATTTTAATTTAGTAACGATAAACAGTTGTGTTCGCTGGTATAAACTCATTAAAGACCATGGAGAGAACAAGAATGTAAAGTGCTGTTCACACCTAACATATTTCAAAATGGGTGTGATAGCAAATCCAATAATATCCCACAGCAAGCTTGCATTAATCACTACGGTACCACAAAGGGCATCCATACTGACAGCAAATGTCTTCTGTGATGTGCAGAATATATTTTCTGAGGTTTTGTTGAAAGCTTCATGATCAGCTGTCATTACTGGAAGCGTGCAGATAAAATGTAATATTACCAAAATAGGTGTCTTTGCTATATACGCTTCTGTCAAGTCACCTTTGTATGTACAGAGGTGTGCAAGAAAAAATTGCATCACATGCTCCGTTTAGACCTCATGTCCACGGACGGGTCGGATTCCGCATGCCGTAGCCCGCAGCAGTACCTGACCCTGCCCGTGGTCGGCGGCCCTGCTTACCTGTCCATGTCTTCTTTCTTCTGTACTGCAGATGTGTGCGGAAGTGTCAGCCGCAGTACAGATTTTTAGAAATCTCCAGCTCTTCCTGCGGAATCTGCGCCCCGTCCATTGACGTCAATGGAAGCCGTCCGTGCTGGAACTAAAATAGAGCATGCTGCAATTTATTTTCTACATGCGGAATCCAGAAAACAAATCTGCATGTGTAAATTGAAGTGCGGACGCCCATGCTTCCCTATGGGTGGCTTGAACTGCGGATCAAATCAAATCTGCCTGTGGACATTGGGCCTTAGGCCAGTCTCAAACCAACAGATTTGAATCGTGGATTCCACGATCACCGCATGTGCGTATGATACGCAGTCATTGAAATGTATTGACTGTCATCGTTTCGCTCACACTTGCGGGTAGGAATTGCGGATTCTGTGAGCAGTAGAAAAATCGCAGCATGCTGTATTTTACCGTGGATTACACATGTATGAGCTCCATTGAGCTCTATGGAAAGGTTTGATCTTCAGTGCATATACAATTATATTGCATATGGATGCAGATTTGTAGCACGTTGCTAGGAGACCAGATACAAACGGAATAAAGAAGGCAGGAATTTGAGGACAGACAATGCAAAGCAGTCTGGGGAGCAGCACACCCATCCAGCCTGCTGTCTGCAACCTCCACTTATTCCTCTGGGCTCTTCCTCCACAAGAATAAGTTGGTTTTTTTTAAGTGGTTTGTACTACTTCCGAAACAAGTAGTATAAACCAGACAAGCTTAGTGAGCAGTATCCCTCTGCACAAGATAATGTTGCCTGACCGATAGAAGGGTGTTTCCAGGGGGTTGGGTTTTCTGACGACATTCCCTGCTTGTGTTCGTTCTTCCGCGCAGACGATACGCTGTCCTTAAATATACATCCACGCAGAAAACCGCACACATACACGATCATAGGCAATTCGCTTCTGCAATCATACATACGTCTTTTCACTGATTCGTTCGCGTGAGCCCGACCTTAGTGTTTGGTACTAAGAACAATACATAAGTTGCATAAGACCTCTGTGTACTGTAGTAAATAGACAAATAAATATTTTAAAATTGAATTAATCCCTTAGTGACGAGTCTATTTTTTGCTTTAAGGACTAAGTGATTGTTATCACGACATTACAAGAGCCAAAACTATAGCCGTATGAGGGCTTGTTTTTTGGGGGACAAGTTGTACTTATTAGTGGCACCAATCTGTGGTACATATACTGTGTTGTAGAACTTATTATGTTTTTGGGGGAGAAAGTGGAAAAACCTCTCAAATTCCACATTGTTTTTGGCTTTTGTTTTTACAATATTTACCATTCAGTAAAAATAAAATGATCCCTTTATTATCTGGATCTGCATGATTACCGTGATACCGAGTTTATATAGATTGGTTTTACTACTTTAGCACAATAAAAACACATTTTTAAAGAGAAACCATTGCATCTGCATTACTGCATTCTAAGATCGATTTCATTTTTATTTTTCCAGCAACGGAGCCGTATCATGTCTTGTTTTATGCAAGATGAGCTGTAGTTTTTATTGGTACCAGTTTGAGGTACAGGTGACTTTGGGATAGCTTTTCAATGCGTTTTTTGGGAGGGAAATAAAAGGAAAATAGCAATTTTACTGCATTCACCCTGTGCAATAAATAACAAAAATTTCCATTGTCTGGGTCATAATGAATGTAGTAAAACCTATTATGAGTTGCTTTTTTAAAATTTTCTTAGTTTTTTTAAATGTATTTGAAAAGGGTTTTTGTAGGAAAAAATGCATATTTTTTGAAACTGCATTATTTTTGTTTGAATTAAACATTTAGGATTGTTTTTTATGCTATTTTTTTAGTCCCTCAAGGGGATTTGAAGATGCGATAGTTCGAAGTTCGATTGCTATGATAGTACATTGCATTACTTGTAATGCATTCTACTAACCCTTTGTTTTGTTTTCGCCTTCCTCTGGATCAACATTGAGGGGTGGGGTCTAATAGGTGGAGTTACATGGCAGACATGGAGGCCTTTGCCAGGCTTCCAGTTGCCATGGGAACTCATTGGTACCTTGTGATCGCACTGCAGGGTGCTGATATCTGACAGAAAGCTGCCCCTGTCATTTGCTTACATGATGCAGTTATTATCGATTGTGGCATGTAAGGGGTTAAACTGCTAGGATCTGATGTTCATCTGCCACTGACTGCTAGAGCAGAAGCCTGGCTGTCAGTAGTCAGCCAAGCCGCTGCCTTAAAAAAGATGTCTGTGCAAATTAAAAGTAAAATGGTGTATTGGCCGACATTGAGGGGTTAATTTATGTATATATTTAACAGCTCACGGGAAAGATCTCTGAACATATTATTAAACAGCATGTATGCAAGTACTTGGATAAAAATGGAGTAATTAACCAGAGCCGGCATGGGTTTGTAACAAACAAGTCATGCCAGATGAATCTAATTTACTTCAATGACAGAATCAACGACTGGGTTGATCAGGGAAATGCGGTGGATATAGTTTATCTTGACTTTAGTAAAGCATTTGACAAAGTATCTCATACCATACTTATTGAAAAAATGACCAAATATGGGATTGACAAGGCAACTGTTAGGTGGATTCACAACTGGCTGAGTGATCGTACTCACAGAGTGGTCATAAATGGCTGCACATCCAAGTAGAAGAATGTATCAAGTGGGGAACCACAAGGCTCTGTCCTACGCCCAGTGCTGTTCAACATTTTTATAAATGATCTGGAGGAGGTATTTGATGGAAAACTGATCAAATTTGCTGATGACACAAAGCTGGGATGGAAAGCTAACACTAGGGAAGAGAGGGAGAGTATTCAAAAAGATTTAAAAAAGCTTGCACAGTGGGCGGCGACTAACAGAATGGCATTTAACAAGGAGAAATGCAAAGTCCTACATCTGGGCAAGAAAAATGAAGAAAGCACATACAGAATGGGAGGAATTGAGCCGCTCTAAAGCGAGCGTAGAAACGCGTTGAGCCGTATTTCTCTGTGACTTCACCAGTCATTCAGAGCCGTAGTTCTCTGCGACCTCTACATACGACTGTCACCAGTCATTCAGTGCAGGAACTCTGTATATGCGCTAAAGTTATCCACTTATACTGACCATGCTATTGTGACCATTATCTACATTGGAGACATTGGATGCATAATTCAAACTTGCACCTAAATATATCTTCTCCTCTTTTTTGTGTTAATGTATGTTAGTACTGTTAGTCAGCCCGTATATGTTTTTAAGAGTTTCTAATAAACTATATTCTTTTAGTCTATACCTGTGAAGAAATTGAGCTAAGCAGCACATTTGAAAAAGACTTGGGTATACCAATAGATCATAGACTGAAAATGAGTCAACAATGTGATGCAGCAGCCAAAAAGGCAAACACAATTTTGGGTTGTATTAAGAGAAGCATAGAGTCTAGATCACGTGAGGTCATTATCCCCCTCTACTCTTCCTTAGTCAGACCTCATCTGCAATACTGTGTCCAGTTCTTGGCACCCCACTTTAAAAAAGACATAGACAAACTGGAGCAAGTTCAGAGAAGAGTTACCAAGATGGTGGGCTGTCTGCAAATCATGTCCTATGAGGAACGGTTAAAGGATCTGGGAATGTTTAACTCGCAGAAAAGAAGGCTGGGAGGAGACTTAATAGCGGTCTACAAATATTTGAAGGGCTGTCACAGTGCAGAGGGATCAGCCCTATTCTCATTTGTACAAGGAAAGTCTAGAAGCAATGGGATGAAACTGAAAGGGAGGAAACACAAATTAGATATTTAAAAAAGTTTCTTATAGTGAGGGTGATCAATGAGTGGAACAGGTTATCACGGGAGGTGGTGAGTTTTCCTTCAATGGAAGTGTTCAAACAAAGGCTGGACAAATATCTGTCTGGGATGACTTAGTGAATCCTGCATTGAGCAGGGGGTTGGACCAGATGAACCTGGAGGTCCCTTTCAACTCTACTATTCTATGATTCTAGGTTTTATGCTGCTTGCTTACTGTTTTCAATATCAAATACTAAATGGAGCATGGGATGTAGTTATTTAGTACACCTCTGTGGCTCTCTGACTATGTAGACGACAACTCCAAGAGTTCAGTGAGGCTGAGTGTGAATCACTCACGCTCATAAAGTGATTGACTCAGATAATTAGGAATTCTTTATAATTCTCTGTAATTGTAGTTCTTGAATGCCTTTTTTTACTGCCTACCTTACTGGTACCCACAGCTTACCACTTTTTATATTTATCCAGGCTGCCAAGAGATTGCTGATGAATTCAGGGCACAGGAAATCGATGGACAAGCTCTTCTTTTACTGAAGGAAGATCATCTAATGAGCACTATGAACATTAAGTTAGGACCAGCCCTTAAGATCTGCGCTCGTATTAACTCCCTAAAGGAAGCATAGTCTACTACCTGGCGGCACTGACTCTCTGTACAGTGAAGAAACAACGGGGTCCGCAAGTAGATAGTCAACACGTTAGATAGCTTCTTAGTCATGTGTTCCTTGAATCGGTGTAAGCCAATCAGCTGAGGTTTGTAAAGCTTGATGGTTGCAAGGAACAGCCGTCCGCTACCCTATCACCATGATTAGATTTTATTTTAGTGTCCTCCAATTTTTTACGAGCCGGAAGCGGTCAGGTCACGGAGATTCTGTAAAGGAAGCTGCTGTAACATTTCTCTGCATACACAAACTTCCAGTGTATGTTTTCTACCACTTGTATTTTTTTGTCTTACTGAAAATGACTCAAGTATTGCACAGATTTGCCAATGTACTTTATGATGTAATATGAAAGCTCTGTGTGTGATCCATCATCCAGGATTACTCCCCTTCACTGTATTATTACATCAGTGGTCTTCATTCTGTGAAGGCATGTTTGTCCTGGTGCAAGGATGCTGCAAAAATGAAGTTGCATTGGCCGTAATGAAATCCACTTTCCTCCTCCCAAAGTATACAAAGTAGCAGGTATGATGGATGCCGTTTATGTGACAGCACTGGCTATGAAGAGACAGACTGAATGTGCTTTCGACACGTATAGCAATATGGCACTTGGCTTTTGTTAAGGATGGAATAGCAGTGAGGATTTTGAATATATGCAAAGGCGGTTACGTTCACGTAGAAATATTTTAGCTGGAAATGACAAATTTTAAATGTAATTCTCTTTTTTAGCTTATTTATTACTGTGTTAAAATGGACTTTTCACAAAATGAATTGTGGGATCTGTCATCTGATGTATCGTATAGACGCAAACAGTAAAGAACGGGTGAACGCAGATCTTCTGTTTCTGTTGAATAGCAATGCCAGGAGGTACAGCAGTGTGATTTTTGCAGGGTATACAACCCTATAAGCGTTTGATTACTTCTTAAATATTATAGCGTATCTATACATAACACTGTGTGTACATATTACATATATAAAGCTATATAATAATGACGTTTTTCACAAGCAATTATTATTTCACTTGTTGATTTTCCGCTGAGAGCCTGCCTCCATTTGGGGGTAATATTTCATAGTATGTCATTGCTGAAATGTTAGATTCAGCCATAACATCTTATAACAAATACAAATTGCACAAGTGGCTAAAAGATGTTTCGGCCCCATGACTTCAGAATACTACCTGCCTGTAATGGCCAAAGGGGTAAGCAGAAGTCTTCAACTACCTTCAATGTCTAGTTGCTCATAAGCTATAATACTGCACCTTTAACAGTCTATAGGGCCTTGTTTATACATTTCAATGTCTCGTATTTCACATATGGCATCTGAGAGAAAGAAAGAAAGGGCACCATGCTCCACTGGATGCCGTATTACAGGGGCACAGCCTGAAATTCTACTAACAGACATCAGAGCGTTTTTCGCCAGGAGCGTATGACGTCTGTCTCGTGTCTTGCTTGCCCATTGAAGACGGCATCAGAAGGATGAAACTTGATAAAGTAGGCACACATATAGCAGAGAAGCTGTAGATTTACAGAGAATTACAGTGAGCAGGCCTGTGGATAAGATTTTAACAAACTTCATCCACATTCTGCGTAAATCGACTTGCAGTGCGGAATTTAAATCTACAGCATATAAATTTTAGCTGTGGCTTTTCGGTGTAGTTCTCCACCACGTGTGCAACTACCTTAAAACTTTTTTTTTTTAAATTCAACCAACAATGTGTTCCGCATGATTAAAGGGTTAAGGTGATGATAACTACTAAGTTTCATCTTAACTACTAAGTGTACCCCAACTACTGTGCCGACAGCTGCTACCAACATTCTTCCTGCCCACTCTCCAACAGACTGAGGCTACGGGCGACCTCAAAGTAGTATTTCTCAATTAACCCTACTGAACAAGCCATGATTTCAGGTTATCTTGTGTACAGCACCCTGGTGGCCATTTTTGATACACTGACCGTAATTATATCACCTAAAGGTATCTTTACAGGAGGCAATTATCACCCAAATGATTTTGGAAACAGCGAATTTGGGCGATAGTCATCCTGTGCATACTCTGCCACCGACAGGGTGATGAGCAGGAAGTTGCTCACCTGTTGAAGTCGCTTGGTTTTGAGCTCACCCAAAAGCCCAGCGACTGCCCATGTAAACAGGCAGTTGTCCAGGCAACTGCCTGTTTGCAGTGAATGGCGTCCGGAAGAGGTCTGTGGCCACGCCACTTGCATTCTCTGAACGACTATCCTTCATGTTTGAAAGCACAGGATTGATTAGTCTGTGGGACAGTCGTCCCTCGTAGAAGGTACCTTTAGGAAATCATGAACACATGACCTGTTGAGGACTGGAAGCAATGCACTAAACCACTGCTTGTAGATAAGGAATCCTCATAGCAAGTAGCTCAGCTGAAATGGAGCAGTGCTGTTAATAGACATATACCCAGGGAATAGATTGCTGTTAAAGCCATTTCCTAATAGATTATTATATATTATATCTAACTCCAAAGCACTTTAAACAAAAGATTTTTTTTCTTTTATTTTAAGCTCAGTGTTAGAAATAAAGATGAATATAATTGACAGAAAAAGAGCCTTGTGCTACGTGAAGAACATCTGATTATGACTGTATGGTGAGGTCACACTAATGAGTGCAAGTCTTCTAGTAAAGTGTTACTATTAGCCTGCCGAAGACTAAGGTACAATTATATGACTGTATTCCTATATAAAAAATATCTTGTAATTATGTTGAATTTTGTAACATTGATAAATATTGTTATAAAACTTCCAGTATTGTAAATGTAAAATGAATGCTGTTATTTTCTCATGTAAAGTACTTATTTTTTTTCTATTGATCTCCAGTAGCACAATGAGATGAGGCCTAACCTCTGCTTGTAAAGACTTGTCAAGAATGTCAGCGAAGGCAAGAAAGTATACACTCCAACAACCTTTCTCTCTCCCACCCCCTTTCATGCACATATATGGTTAGTATCACATGTTACTGATTAGGTGGGGTGTAAGCCACTCCTGGATCCCTGCTGGTCTCCCTAAGAGCAAAAGAATTGAGCATGTTGAAATCCAACTGCCTGATTCTAATCTCTCCCAACATCTGTCATCAGAAGTTCCCTACACAGTAGATGCATATTGGCCAAACCCAACCGTTACCTAATGTGTATGGCTAGTTTAATAGATATTAGAGTAACTGAAAATTTGTTACGTTACACACCCTATCAAATGTATTTAATTGGCGCCCACTCCACCTTCTTTCTGTTTTATTGTGTGACAATGCTGACCTGCAATCATTCTGAATTCCATTATTTTGTACTTTTTATTAACGTACATGTATCACCATACTATAATGTCCTTCATTAGGGCAGTGTAATATAGGGTGCGTCCTGCAGTACTAGAAGTCCATGCTAGTTGGCTTCTGCCAAGATTTTTTGTGCTGCTTGGTCTCAGTACATTAAAGGGGTTTTCCGAGTAAATTGGTGGCAGTGGGAGGATGCAGAATACGTTAAAAAAATAAACTCTGTACTCCCCTACCGCAGCCTGATGCTCTCCTGCTGTGCATACACACTCCAAAAATCTTTCGCTCTCCCACCCCCCACCGGTCGTCTGTTGATCAGCACTGCAGCATTCAAGTGGGTTGTTTATCCACATGATTGCTGCAGCCAACAGAAAGCCCAACGGGGACGTCGCTGATGACATCCCATAAACCTGCCCGGGGCTTCTGCATTAGAAGCCCATGTGACAGGTTTACAGGACGTCACCTGTCTGATACCACAGCGGTCCACCACCATGGGGACTATATTTTATGCATTTTCAGGCATGGGGTCCCTAAACTATATAAAATAATTAACTTGGATGACCCCATTTAAGTTAAAAAAACAAAACAAAACCCTGGAGATGGCAAAAATATTGGTGCAAATCTATGGCTGCATGTTGGTATGCATTGGATTTTCTGACTGTTAGATTGTTCTAAATATGCCACATTTATAACTCCAGCAATCCCCATTATTAAGGCTGGCATAAGAATTCCTGGTATGTGTATCACAGTATGTGTGGTTTATTGCATGCTTATGCAGAGTGGTCCAATTCGTGTTATAGGGCCTACATGGCTACTTACTGCACCCTGTGAAAGACACCTCTTTAGTATGTTACATGACCCCTATTGTCTTCTGTACTGAGTTACTCTTCTTTACGGTATGTGGTGTAGAAATGAAGACAGACAATGTAAGTGCCCCATCAGAGAAAGTGAACCCCACAGCACTTGTAATGGAACTAGAGACAGGAGTTGAGATTACAACATCAGATATGGTGGCGTTCTATGTTCTCTATAGATGGAGTCCCCTATAGTTCCAGTCCCGCAGCAGCGATGTGTTTAAGAGATGATACACTTTAGTATATGCAGGATTAGAAGTCTACTAGTTCTGGAACATTGGGTGGAGCAATCGCTCTCATCATGGTCATTGTGTAGGAAGGAATCCAGACAAACAACACTATATATTTTTTATTAGAATATTTTTTTTTGTTTGCAATAGCAACATTGTGATTATAATCTAACCGGCCCTTTTATAAGTAAAACAAGGATCACAATAACTCTCAGGTCAGGCCCTGTGGAGAGCATACCTCATTCTTACCAGCTCACTATTATCCTAAAAAGAGAATCATGGAACCCAAAGATCCAGGGGACCGTGAAACACCCCCCAGAGAGTTATAGCTCAAGGGGAAAAACTTTCTTCCCGACTCTAGATGTGGCGATCATCTACCGCCAAGAATTTTATCTAACTTGCTGTGTATATACATGTATGTAATTATGAGGTCAGAGAAAGTTGACGCTGTAAAGAAAGACACGCAGAACTTAATCCTAAAAGCTTAGAATCTAATACACACAGCTTAGAACATCTAACAATGAGTGGGTTTGTGAGTGAGTTACATGCTCTGGCCCTGATCACATGATAGTGACATCAAAGGTCCTTCATACCCAGTGAGGGAGTTACATGCTCCGCCTCTGATCACAGGACTGTGACATCACAGGTCCTGTACGCACACAGCTGCTGTCCAGCTAGGTGTTCGTTAGTATTCCATAGCAACTGATGTCGCAGACAGTTTGTCGTCTGCCCGTAATCTGCACAAGGATGAAGGACCATCATGTGATCAGGGGTGGAGCATGACTGCTATCCACACAGGTCCTTCATCTCTAGTATTGTGCTGCTTCTGATCCCTGTTGTATGGGATGAAAAATGGATGTAGCAGAGCTGTGTGACGCATTGCATCACCAGAAACGCTGGTACTATAACTTCCTGATAATTACTAGTTATTCTATTATAGTCTAAAAGTACCTTTTATATGGGGGCAATTAGTGCTAGAAACTGGTAATTCAGGCAATACTCGTACATGTCAACGCAGCCGCTGATAGAGCACTGTGCGACAAATTGCTCCCTTATCAAGTCTCTTGGTTTTTAGTAGAACTGAAAACTAAGCGCCTGTCGGGCCGTGTAAACAGGAGCTGCTCAATCTTTGAACGACTCCTAATTACTGTGAATGGAGGTGGGAGGGCCGCAACGATCCCCAACCGCTCTGCCTCCATTGACTTGAACGACTCTTGGTCCTATGTAAAGCACAGCAGTGATAGATGCTAGTATGGCTACCCATATAGCTTAGCTAATGGTCAGCCAATCCTCTCGACCGGTATGCAGACTCAACGGAGCAAGGCAAAAACTGATGCCTGATCCTCGGGTACAGATTTATCTTCAGATGCAACATTAGCTTTCAACACCACCAATCCTGAGAGCTGCTGCAAAGAGCAGTTCATACCCTGGCAGACTCCAAGTGCCCATCTTTTACATGATCCCCCCCCATTCTTTTGAAAGGGCGGCATGTAATACCATATGTATCCTGGAGAGGCCGCAACTTCTCCCAGAGATGCAATGATAGTTGCTTGCTGGGGGTTTGCTCAGCAGATCACTATAAAGACCACATTTAGAGAAAAGATGGCCCTGGTGGGACAGCACTAAGTAAGGACGAGTATACACGGCCTATTTTGTGCTTTTTGGCTGGGAAATAACAGTACCCAGAAGTACACATTTTCTATAGGATCAGGTGAAAGAGCATTTCTTAATAATGTCATTATTTTAAAGAATCATTTGCTGTGATTTTTTGGGTGGCTAATAGTGCCCTCCAAGGCATTCACAAAATGGAAGTAGCCATTGCAAGAGGTATGGCTTATATAAAAGGACAAGACTAAATACATTCAGACTTCTTAAATTAATATAAAACCGCAGAAGAGATCCCTCAAACACCACATCAGACTACCAGCAAGACTATATACTTACCCTTCTTTCTCCCAGCTCTTGGCATTGCTGCAGTGGGTGGAGCCAGGAACCAGCGCAGCAGCACATAGAGACCGCTGTTTAAGGCATTAACCCAAGGGTGTACGAGGCACTTAGGTTCTGGTCAAATATAAGGCAGTCTAGGATATTTCCACATTATTATACATCATATACAACCTTTTTTTTGCATGTCTTCTGGATTTTTATGTCAGAACCTAGCCTGGCATTACATCCATCAGAATTCCAGGAGTAATACCTACAGCAGCTGGTTTGTTCTTCTCCAGTACCATACCTGGTCTTGATTCCAGGGACAGGCTCTCCTGGTGAATCCTGAAAGGCTTGCAGAATCTCTTCATGCTAGGCCTAGCAGGCCCGTCATTTCTTATTTGGAGGTACTTCTGTATAGCACAACTCCACCAGGTGAGAGCAATAGCTGTTCTTGCTAGATGTTTTGGTTAATTCAAGTTTTCTAACTAGATAGGGCTCCTTTTTGTCCCCCATCCTTTTTTTTTCTCTTTCCTGAAATTGTGTAGAATCCCTAAATATAATCTGACATCCCTTATTTTAACTCCTTCACACTGCCAATTAACATAGCTTCCGCCTAAGCTTTGTGCAGCAGCAATGTAACTTTAGGTGACACACTCACAGAGGGTAAAACACCTGAACAAGCTCTTATAATGGCCTGTTCGGGTTGAGTCATCAGGTACTTTCACAAGCAGCGGCCTTTGGGACAGATTTTGCGCTGTGGATTTTGGTGCGAGTCTGCACCAAAAACTGCATCAAAATTCATACCAATTGGTGCAGATTTTGACACAGATCCTCAACTGATTTCACCCTTTGAAATGTAGAGGTGATGTTGCTGATAAAGGTCAAAATCTACACCAGTAATATAATGCGAATTTGAGGAAACAGAAAATCTTCACCAATTCCGCTGTGTGTGAATTAACCCTTACATTCATTAGTTATTACATAAATTAATCATGAATATATATTCATATATTTAATTTATAATTTTTAAAACGCCAATTTTAAACATTAATGTTAAATTAGTAAGTCTCCTAAATTGCTCAGAAATGTGAGAAATCAGACATTTTTCAAATGTGCTTCCAAAATAAAGTAAAGAAGTGGAAATATATAGCTAATAAAAAATGAGTACAATAAGTGTCTAGATTACTTGTAGGTGTAAAACTTTAAGAGAGTTCTTCTCTGTTAGTGACACATGCATTTTTGGATGTCAAGTCAATTTCACTTTAACGTCTTAGTAAAAAGAATGAAGATATAGAAGAAAAAATAGTGACACATGCAAGATTTCCCAAATTCAGCCCGGTCATTAAGACATAAATCAGCTTGGTCTTGATTGTGTTCAAAATAACGTATCAGCACATTTGAGCCCTATGAACTACGTTATGAGGCTCAAAGATGATGGAACGGGGGGGTCCAATGAGCTAGTTTTTTTGGTTGTTTTTAGGGTGAATACCCACTTGTGGTTTTTTATATCGCTGCCCTTTTTTAACACGATTGTTAATGGGACTTTCGCATGTTAAAAAGGCATCGCATAAAAACTGCAAAGCTCCAACTTGCGATGCGTTTTAACATCAAAGTCCCATTGACAATTGCGTTTGAGGTCAGGAATTTTCCATGGCCATCAATTTATATAAGTTCCATACTCGTCCATTTGGATGACAATGTTACACTCCATTATGGTGGCACTGCACTTTATTATGAACAGATCATATCTTTGATGTTGAATAATGTAAACTCACCATCAGCAATGTTACATATACCTTCCCAGTTTATCTTGTTATGGTAATCATGTGGTCACTGTGGACCAACTGGGGGTGCTATGTAGATTATGCTCCCTACCTGCAGTTAACACAATCTAAGTGACTTCTGTCCTTTGATCACTGTATTGTTTGTTCTAATTGACAGTGCTTGATGCGGAACAGGGTATACTTACCATTGGCGACGTTGTATAGGCAGTCGCCATGACAACCATACCTCATCACGTGACCGAGTCACTGTGGTCACATGACGCGACAGCTGATTGGATCATCACACTGAGGGCCGCGTCATCACGCTCGCCACGCACCATCTGCCGACTGTGCTACAAACGATCTCCTAGGTAACGTTAGATCTAGCAGAAGTGTGTTACCATGGGAGCAGGTAAACTCTCTCGGTTAGGTTTCTTTCACAGGAGGGGGGACAACAGAGGGAGGGAGTTTAGCAGCCATGCTGCTAAACTCCCTCCCACCTATGGCCGCGCCATGGCCTTCCATAAGAGCCCGTGCAGTGACTGGACGTATTCCAGTCAAAACATAATTCCAGAACTATGTTTTGGCTCCAATGTAAAAATGCCCTGCACTATATTGGCTTGGCCGGGCGTTTGTACGTCTCACCAATAACGCCCATGTGATCTGATGCATTGGAATCCATCGCATCAGATCACAGCGCATATCGTCCGGCCATGTAAATGCCAGCCGATATGCACTTATGTGAAAGAAGCCTTAGCCGCATAAGATATCTATTAATATCCGCATCTGCACTGTCCCTCGTCATTACAGGGGGCATTACTGAGGATTAATAGGCACACTTTGAATCGTTTATGGATATTACTGCACGGGATCGTGCGTTTTAGTAATGTGAACAATATACACAGGGGGTGTTTCTGTAAGTACTTGGATGTGATTGGTGGAGAACGGACCCTCCTGCTATAGAGGAGGGACAACACACGCTTAAAAGACGGCACACTATGCTAGTCCCATCAGAAGCCTCCAGTCTACCACTAAGGCCTCATGTCCACGGGGAAAATAAGAATTAAAATCCGCAGCGTTTTTCCCGCAGGCAGACCCGCGCCCAATAGGAATGCATTGACCACCCGCGGGTAGATAAATAACCGCAGATGGTAATTAAAAAATTTCTGGAGCATGAAAAAAAATGGACATGCTCCATTTTAGTGCGGATCACGTGTGCAGGAGCTCATAGAGCACATAGCTCAATTGATCTCCCGCATGAAAAATAAGAGACAATTGCAGTGCATCCGCAGCCCAAATCCGCAGCGGATCTGATTTTCCCCGTGGACATGAGGCCCAAGGCTGAGGGTTATGCTGCCTGACCTGTTTCCTTTTATTTCATTTTGATTTCGTGTTTTTGGTGGTGTTCTTCACCATTTTTATGGAGCAGTTTTTGCATTAGTACTTAGGTGTCTCCCTGCTTTATCAGCAATTAGAAGCAGGTTCCCTCACCAGATAGATCAGTACTACTTTTGCTGTTATTAGCACAGGACAATATCTTGTCATATTAGGGATCTATCTTGAGGGTAACCTCAGCCTAGGGATACCTAACTTTTTTAGAGGGTCAGATAGCGTAGCTCATCTTTATTGTAAGCTGTACTTACCTTTTTGACATGGGTACGGTGCATGCCGTGATTTTTTTACATTAGCACAGGTAGCTTACACGTATTGCCCTATTTAAAGGGGTTGTCTCGTGAAATCAAGTGGGGTTCAGCACTTCTGTATGGCCATATTAATGCACTTTGTAATATACATCGTGCATTAATTATGAGCCATACAGAAGTTATTCACTTACCTGCTCCGTTGCTAGCGTCCCCGTCGCAATGGATCCGTCTAAATTCGCTGTCTTCTGGCGTTTTTAGATGCGCTTGCGCAGTCCGGTCTTCTCCCTGGTGAATGGGGTCGCTCGTGCCGGAGAGCTGGTCCTCGTAGCTCCGCCCCATCACGTGTGCCGATTCCAGCCAATCAGGAGGCTGGAATCGGCAATGGACCGCACAGAGCCCACGGTGCACCATGGGAGAAGACCCGCGGTGCATCGTGGGTGAAGATCCCGGCGGCCATCTTGGTAAAGGAAGAAAGAAGTCGCCGCAGCGCGGGGATTCGGGTAAGTAATAAACTTTTTTTTTACCCATCCCTTGGGTTTGTCTCGCGCCGAACGGGGGGCCTATTGAATAAAAAAAACGTTTCGGCGTGAGACAACCCCTTTAAGCATATTTGGCTAGTACTCTCTAGACATCAGATTGGTTCACAATAGGTTCCTGATGAGTCGATTAAATGGCTGAAACGCGTCGCACCACTTAAGTTGTTCTTGCCTTCACACTCTTTACACTAGAGTCAATTTTGGGCAATAAGAACCACGAACTACTGAAGCTGCCTTTGCCTTCAGACTCTTTATTAGAGATATTTTTGGGCAATAATCTGTCGAGATACAGGGGGTGAATTTAGTCACAGTATGAAGCTTGGCCTGTGAATTATAGACCAGCACACATTTGGTCTTTCGTAAATGGCCTAGTTCCACTTCGTTCCCAGGCTCCTTAGTGTGCATTGAGACCATATCAGTTGAAGCGATCTTGGGGTGACAATTGATTGCAGTGGATCTTTTCTCTCCTTATTTGTGTTCGTTTGTCTTTTGGCCTTCCTTATTTTAATTGTAGTTATTAAAAGTTATATTTTAGAATCTTACCTGTGAAGGTTTCCCACATAGATTTTGATTCTCCTGCCGCGGTGAATTATACATCAATTAGTTATTACATCAATTATTCATGAATATACATTAATATATTTAATTTATAATTTTTAAAAACGCCAGTTTTAAAAATTTATGTTAAATTAGGAAGTCTCTTAAATTGCACAGAAACGTGAGAAATTAGACATTTTTCAAATGTGCTTCAAAATAAAGTAAAGAAGTGGCAATATATATCTAATAAAAAATTAGTACAATAAGTGTCTAGATTACTTGCGCTTGTCAATGGGACTGTCTCATATTAACACAAAGATCTGGTACCGTGTTAGCCAGTAGAGCAAAATGTGATTGTTCTCAGCAAGAGAAACGACGTAGTCTTGTAGATATGATACCTTTTAATGGCTAACAAAAATACATGATGTAATAATAGCGAGCTTTCGTACCAACGCAGGGTACTTCTTCCGGCTTAAATGGATTGGATCTGATTGCATGCCTCTTCAGATCCAATCCATTTAAGCCGGAAGAAGTACCCTGCGTTGGTACGAAAGCTCGCTATTATTACATCATGTATTTTTGTTAGCCATTAAAAGGTATCATATCTACAAGATTACGTCGTTTCTCTTGCTGAGAACAATCACATTTCATATTAACACGTCACACAAAAACTGCAAATCACCCACTTGCAATGCGTTTTAACATAAAAGTCCCATTGACAATCGCATTAAAAAAAACGCAGCGATATCACGTGAAAAAAATAGCGCAAGAAGAACGAAAGTGAGTATTCACCCTTATTCTCACCAGGTCTCCCTTTCCAGCGCTGTGCCCCAGCACACATGCAGTGTTACTCTTTTCAGAAGGGTATGTGCACGCATCTCTCTTATTGAGCTCTATGGGAGAGCATGCACACATAGATTGACTCTTTTACAAAGGCTATGTGTGTGTGTGTGCGCTGAGTTTTCAGGGGACTCTGTTCCCTCACCTTTGAGCTCCATAATGTGGTTTATGGTACTCAAAGGTGCTGACAGGTTCCATTTAAGAGTCCCCAGATAGAGCCCCTTAGTTCTGTTAAATGCCAGTAGGCTCCAGACTGCCATGCTAGCCCACCCGCACCCCCTGATCGCGTGGCGGGGAGTCTGTTGGGATGTGGTCCTCCAACTACTTAGACACGCTATCAGATTTCAACCGCACCATCTAAACTGTTAACTCTCCTACCAACCTTACTCTATACTCCCTTCACGACCACGATCTATATTTGCTATGTAGTCAGGAAGGGGTTAATTCACTCCCTACACAAGACCCCCATTTTAATTTCAGACTCCAGATAAGACAGAAAATATTCAGGCCTCAGCACAGGGATGCTCTTCAGTCTTGGCTCTTGCTCAGCTCGGAGTACTGCTGCACTGGTTTCGGACGAAGTCTAGCGTCAGGAGGTTACTTGTGCATACCAGATCCTGCTGTTGGGTGGGATCAGAGACCAGTGAAGTATCGCAGTGTACCATAGGTACAATTGTACACTAGTGGGACAAATTAAATTACATATTAAAATCTGCCAGCCTGACCTTTTGCTGTGCTGGCTGTAGGTTACATGGCTCCCTGTGTGAAGTTGTTTTTTCTTTCGGCATCCTTCCCCTGGCCCAGTCAGAAAAAAATACTATGTTATGTTGCACTGATAGGCAGTCTGTCTGTGTTCTTTTTTTTCAGCAAGCAGTAAGATAGAAGCATATCCAAACCAGAACAGCACATTGAATTCTATACTAGAAACAAGCTCAAAAATCTATACGGTACCAGAACCAACCTAAGAATATAGACATAATACCAGAACCACACGTCTAAATACAGCCACAGAACCAAGCAATAGAACAAAGCAGTTGTGTTGTGGGGGTGCCAAAGGACAACAATGACACCTCACAACATCAGAGAGGAGACAAAGCCAAGGGGTCAGCAATTCATGTAGCAGCACATGGCCTACATCCTCCTGGTGCTACCCTACAAGCTGATAGCCAGTGTTCTTTCTGCTAAGGCCTGCCATGCTATAAGGCAGAGACTTATGGTATTACTCATGACATCTACCAGACTGGGAAAAATGTGTCAGCAGCATGTTGGGTAGACAGGTCAATGAAACAGAAAACTAAGAGCGATCTCAGTGTTGTGTCTTCCCCCCATGCTTCTCACTCTCCTGAATAGTAGACTTCAACCCCATAACCCATTGGGCCAGCTGTGAAGTAGCAGGGAAAGGGGGTGCGCACAGGGAAGAACCAGCACAATTACAGCAAAGGCATCTATTATACTACTGTGCCCCTGTGCAGACTAATTTCTCTGGAAGTTGCACAATGATTGAAATATTTCTTCTGCACATGCATAGACTAGCGTTAGCTGGGCCCAGTCACATCCTGCCATTTTATACTCAGAGCAATGTGACAAGAGGGAGAAAGCCCTGCAACCAGGAGGAGTGGGATGCCAGAAAAAGGAGACAATGAAGAACTTCTAGTGAGTGTATATTAGTACGTTTTCTATGTTCCTGCCACACACACACACACACACAAAAATAGTTCACAAAGTGCCAGTGGCCAACCCCTTTAAGACTTGGTTCACATGTTTAGGTGGCTGTGTAAAGTAGCCCTAGTTAGTACCGCACTTTCAAACAAGAATGACACTAAACCGCAAAACATTTAAAAAAGGAAAACAAAAAGGTGACTGTTTTTCTGAGGAAAAGCTTCAGATATTTCCATCTAACCTCTTTTTTCAAAACCACTCCCTTAAGGAGGAGGGTGGAAACTTAAGAAGTTCTTGCTGAACCCAATTAACAGGTTTTCTCCCAGTTCCTCATTCTACTACTGCTATGGCAATAGATTTCACACAGAGCAGATTTTCCGGTTTGTTAGAAATGCAGACGGTTTACATTGATAAGGTATTTATACCCAACCCTGTCATCTGTTTCCCGAATTAGGCTCTACGACACGTCTGACACTCAAGCTTGGAAAGCCATTGTTTGTGTTCACACTCATTATTGTTACACTGTACATAGCAGGAGCAAGACATGTGGCTGTCCAATGTATAACAAACTTGTAATGACCCCAACCTACACAGCGAGGTGCACCATAGTGAAAAATCCACTTTTTGTAAATATGTTGAAGAAGTTTTTGGATCAAGTCACACGTTACGGAATTTCACCAATGGAAAATCCATTGCAGATTTCTTATGTAGATCCATGTACAAATCAGAGTGTGTTCCATGTGGAGGTCACTCCCTTGAAGAGGTGAAATTGAAGCTATAAATTGGCATAACGTGGATTTACAATCTGCACTGCAGGTTAATTTTCTGCGCAGTGTGACATTTTTTAAAATCTGATCCACATTATAAATTTACACTGAAATGCTGCGGACTTTCTATAGCCAATTCCTCTTTGCAAAATCCACAAAAAGGTGATCGTACCCCAAGGAGTACCTTCACACGTAGCATAAACCGAACCCAATGGCATGTGGGAAATCTGCAGTGCTTTCCAGTATGAGCAAAGGGGATGGCAGTAAGAAATCTCAAGCTGCAGAAAAATAATTTGCAGTATAAATTCATTTGCGGTGTATATCTGAAATCCACAGCATGTCAATTCATGCTTTGCAACAAAGGGAGCATCTCCACAACACAAGAGACAAGTATCTTTTGTCAACAGTCTTTAAAAGAAAAAAATAAAATTACGTTACATGCATTTTTTGGGCGATGCTGAAAGCCGCGCTGGATCACAACTTTCCCCAAGTGATAGGATTTTTTGACAGAAAAACGGCTTGCATCCGCGGGTACCTCACACGTTCCCAAACGCAATATCGGGCAGAGTTTCTAGCCCAATGTCACGCTCACCTGTGTGTAGGAAGCCTAAGGGTATGTGCACACGGGGGACATTTGCTGCAGAGTGTCCGCAGCAGATCTAAAGCACAAAATCCGGATCAATTACTGCGTAATTTCTACTTTTTTTTAAGGAGGTGGAACTTGCACCGTAAATCCAGCGCTAGAATTGACATGCTGCAGGTTTTCACAGCAGATTTCTTTCTACATATTGATGAGACTTTGAAAAACTCCTCCACTTTGCTGCTACTGTAAAACCCACCCTGTTTGGACATACCCTAAAAGTTGTAGACCACACCCACTTTCACAGCACTTGTGAAAATTCACAAGTTCTTGCTCAAAAATTGCGCGCCCCATCTGTTTTCCACCATTTACTGTGTTCAACAGCAAGATTTTCACCTTTTTTGCAATGAAAAATCATGTGTTAGTCCTGCATTTCTTTTGTCCTCACACTCACTTGCAGAGGTACTTTCATACACTGCCTGCTTTAAGAGGAGCCTCACCTGTCCGGACTTCATCTTTTTAGTAAAGGCTTACTTTACTAGTATTTCCCATAAAACAATTCTGAAGCATTTTTCCTACAACCCTGCGTTGTGCCGTTCCTCTGTCAGCACCCTTAGAAATAAAGTGATAAATAAGCCAAGGCTGGCTCCAGCTTTATGTGGGCTCCTTGCAGTGTGTCACGACACACAGCAATAAAACTACAAGTGTATTCCATTGTCTTTCTTTATGCCTCGTTTGCTTAATGTTAAAATAACAATGACGTTATTAGATGGGTCGTTACAAGTTCAGCTCTACCATATATGTGCATATCATTGAAATAATGCTTGGTATAGCAGAGCATTCCTGGCAACCCTTTGCGTGCTGTAGAAGTTTTTGCCATGTCAAACTACAGCTCCCAGTATGACCTGAGCAATGGTAAGGAAATGCTGAGAGTTGTAGTTTCACAGCCTAGAATAATGCATACATTACATGTGATCACAATACTGGTGTGATGCAGTCAGAGACAGAATATACAGTGACACTAAGTGACTCTTAAAGAGCTGCCCTCTGGGCTCGTTCTTTTTCTTATCCATCTGCTCCAGTCCTTCATAATCTCTCCAGCCCATTCTTGCCTCTGTGGAGTTTGTGGCCCAGACATTTTTGACTCTTCTGAAAACACCACCATATACTTTACCACCTCAAAATAGTGCTACTCACTGTGCCCCAGAAATTAATTAGAATACACTGTGCCCCCTGAAATTAATTCTCTTCTCTATCCAGGTCCAGACTGCCATAAAGACTTCTTCCAGCCACGACTCGTCTCTACACACTCTTCCCATCCCAACACTATCCCCAATAAGACTCTCAGTGCCCTTACACAGTAATAGTGCCCCCACATAGTGTAATCGGTCCCCTTCGTGCCTTCCTCATTTACTCCCACTGGGACACAGTTTATCATTCTGTAGTCTCCTGCTCACATCATCGCGGCCAGGGCTTGGCAGCATGTGTAACTTCAATATTGCTACCCTGTCAACTTCTACTTTCTGGCACCTCAAAAAAGGAACCACAGCAGAGGAGTTGACAGGTGCTGTAATAAAGTTACACACACTGCTGGGCCCTTGCCACAATGTGGTGAGTGACTACAGAGTGATAAGGCTTGATGAAAGGATTCCTCTGAGCCTCAATGCAGACCGCTGCATTAACCCCCCTTCCTCCCCCATCTTCTGTACAGACCCCACAAAATCTCCCAAACAACCCATACACACATCGCTTAGGATTAATTACCAGTGTATGCCTGCTAACGTTTTTTTAATATTGATGCAGAGGATGAAGTAAAGCTGCTGGTTCTCACAGCATTCATGCACAGGACTGACCCCCACACCACTTCCCCTGCAAACTCACTATTTAGCCGCTCGTTCCCATTGCAGCTTTACACAAGACAGAACTTCTCCTGCTTTGCTCCACTGGCATCTGGGTGTGAAAAAGCAAGATATGGTCAGGTCAGGAAAGTCATGATATAACGTGGAATTACCACCTCCCAGGATATAATACATTCTGCCTGCTACCAAGTGATACGCTCTGTCCCATTGAGGGGGAAGATGCTTGTTATTCTTCTATTGACGGACTCCGTTCTCCACAGCTTCCACCACGGCTTGGAGTCTTGGAGACACAGTGGGTCCTGGCACCTGCCTGGGGTTTGCCAGGTGCTGGCGCAGGTCGTGAATGGGTGTTTGCCTGCACATTCTGATACTGCAGGCATTGATTATGAGCGTGCTGAGGCACCCCCATGACATACAGTTGATAATTTACTTAATTTCAAGGAGAAATAAACAAAGTAACGACACAATGCAGAGTTATAAGAAAAGATGCCCCAGAATTGTTATATCATAGGGAATGCAAGTATTTACCAAAACAGACTTGTCAGTACAGGTGACAGGTCCTCTTTATCAATACTGCATCTAGCTCCTGCTCACTGTACTCAGACCAACAACAGAGGAAGACGTCTCAATTGTTTTTCTCTGCTCGCTCCACCACCTGTGCTAGCAACCCTCTCCCCTCATACCTCCTCCGGTCCCTCTCCCCAATGGTTATCTCCCATCTCACCACTATATTCAACCTCTCTCTGACCTCTGGCATCTTTCCCTCTTCTTTCAACTCTTGACGCGACTGATGCTGCCAACTTTCAACCCACCTCTAATCTCCCCTCCTTCTCCAAACTATTGGAACGCCTGGTTTACTCCCGCCTTGTAAGCTACCCATCAGTGACCTCTTTTCTCGACCCCACACAGTCTGACTTCTGACCCCTACACTCGGCAGAAACTGTCCTTACAAGGGTGTCAAACGACCTCCTGACAGCCAAATCGAGGGGCGATTACTCCCTACTGATCCTCCTCGACCTCTCCGCAGCATTTAACACTGTTGACCACAAACTCCTCCTCAGTATGATTCGTTTCATCTGCCTGAAGGACACTGCGCTCTCCTGGTTCTCCTCCTACCTATCTGACTGCTCCTTCAGAGTCTCCTTTGCTGGCTCTACCTCCCTTCCTCTTCCCCTTGCTGTTGGGGTCCCCCAGGGCTTGGTCCTCAGCCCCCTCCTTTTCTCTATCTACACAGCCTCTATTGGACAAACCATCAGGAGATTTGGCCCCCAATACCACCTCTACGTTGATGACACCCAGCTATACACCTATTCCCGTGACATCTCAGCACCTTTCCTCCAAAACATCACCAACTATCTGTCCGCTGTCTCTAACACTATGTCCTCTCTGTACCCAAAACTAAACTTCCCTAAAACTGACCTACTGGTGTTTCCGCCCTCCACTAACTGACCTCATCCTAACATCTCCATCTCAGTGTGTGGCACCACCATAACTCCCAGACAGCACGCCTGCTGCCTCGGGGAGGAGGGGGGGGGGGGGGGATGTCATAGACAACGCCAATCTCCCTTTTACCCTCTACATCCAATCTCTGGTCCAAACATATTAGCTGCACCTCAAGAACATTGCTAGAATACGCTCTTTTCTCACCGTGGACACGCTAAAAACGCTCACTGTTGCACTCATCCACTCCTGCCTCGATTATTGCAACTCGTTGCTGATTGGCCTCCTCCGCTCCAGACTCTACCCTCTCCAATCCAACCTGAATGCGGCAGCCAGGCTCATCTTCCTGTCCAGCCGCTACTCGGACGCCTCGGCCCTGTGCCAGTCACTGCACTGGCTGCCCGTTAAAGGCGTTGTCCCGCGCCGAAACGGGTTTTTTTTTTTTCAACAGCCCCCCCCCCCGTTCGGCGCGAGACAACCCCGATGCAGGGGTTAAACAAGAACACCGGACAGCGCTTACCTGAATCCCCGCGCTCCGGTGACTTCTTACTTACCTGCTGAAGATGGCCGCCGGGATCTTCTCCCTCGGTGGACCGCAGGGCTTCTGTGCGGTCCATTGCCGATTCCAGCCTCCTGATTGGCTGGAATCGGCACGTGACGGGGCGGAGCTACACAGAGCTACACGGAGCCCCATTGAGAAAAGAAGAAGACCCGGACTGTGCAAGCGTGTCTAATTTGGCCATTAGACGCTGAAAATTAGACGGCTCCATGGAAACGAGGACGCTAGCAACGGAACAGGTAAGTGAAAAATTTCTTATAACTTCTGTATGGCTCATAATTAATGCACAATGTACATTACAAAGTGCATTAATATGGCCATACAGAAGTGTATAGACCCACTTTGTTTCGCGGGACAACCCCTTTAAATACAGAATTCAATTTAAATTGACTACCTTCATCCATAAAGCCCTCCACAGCGCAGCGCCCGCCTATATTGCCTCCCTCATCTCAATCCATCACCCAGCCCGGGCTCTCCGCTGTGCTAATGAAACTAGACTCAGCTCCCCTTTAATTCGAACCTCTCATTCCCGCCTCCAAGACTTCTCCAGGGCAGGACCAGTCCTCTGGAACGCACTACCAAAGTCTATCCGGACAATCCAAGGCTCACAAAACTTCAGGCGTGCTCTAAAAACGCACCTCTTCAGGGAGGCATACCATATCCCCTAAATCAAACCCCTCTGCACTCCGCCTGACAACATGCTCCCTGACCTATTGGCTGCAATCCCTGCTAGCCGCCATCAACTGCCCCCTGCAGTCACACTGATCCTGCTGTCACACGGCTGAACATCTGAGCATTGTCTATGTGTATAGCATCCCTCACTCTCCACCTCACCATCCCGTGCACATCTCCAGCCCCTTTACCTTCTGTATCACCCCATTATTTGTAGTATGTAAGCTCGTTAGAGCAGGACCCTCACCCCTATTGTTTCCATCAACTGATTACTATGTAACCGTGGTTCTGTAATTTTTGTACTTTTGTCTTTCTGTATTCCTCGTCTTTGTTGGCGCTATACAAATAAAGATTATTATTTATAATGGATAGTCTGCTGGGGAAAAAATAAGTAAAATAAAATGTGCTCTCCTAACCTGATCCCCCGCAGCTTCTGTTCCAACAGTGCCCAGTCTCCGGCTGCACCCTTCTCCTGCCTCCAGTGATGGCAGCAAGTTACAGGGTCATGTGACCTCTGCAACCATTACCGGCTGGTCCCGAGTCATATACAGTCAGTTATGTTTCATGTATGGCCTTAGGCCTCCTTCCCACGAGCGTGACGGGGTCCGCCGCGTAATATTACGCAGTGAAGCCCGTCACGGCGCCCCCCAGAGCCCCTATACTTACCTGCGGGAGATAGCGTGAAATCGCTTCCCCGCCCACCACCGCCGCGTCACCGCCCGTCACCGCCCACCACCGCCGCGTCACCGAGCGTGTCACGTGACGCGGCCGGCCGTGTCACGTGACGCGGCCGGCCGCGTCATTTGGCGTCAGATGACGCGCGGCGGTGGGCGGGAAAGCGTTTTTTCACGCTATCTCCCGCTGGTTACAGCGGGAGATAGCGTGAACGGACGGCTTCCATTGACTGCAATGGAAGCCGTCAGTGCGTACAGCCCGTCCTCACCCGCAGAAAATAGAGCATGCTGCGGGTGAGGACGGGAGAAATCGCGGTGCGTAATTCCGTGCTGGAATTACGCATCGTGAGCATTGTGCTATTAGGTTCAATAGAACCTAATAGCTGCGGGCAACGCAGCGGATTTTCGCCGCGAATTACGCGGCGGAAATCCGTTCGTGGGAAGGAGGCCTTAGCCTAGCAAAACTGGCCGTGGGGGAAACATGATGACATGTATGGGTCTCCTCCATTCATAGCTTAGATCGCATATTCATAAATTCAGCCATCGCCTGTATGCTGATACTCAGTAATGGAGGGGCAGGGGGGTTAAAGTATTTATTTAATATCTCATGCTTACAGAAGGAGGGATCTGTCCAGTAACAATGTCACGTTCTAGTTGAGCACAGCAGTATTACAGTTCTGTATTGTATAGATCAACAGTATGTCACCCATAGGCCTTGTGGTCACCACTTGTAACCAGGTCTTTCAGAAAACACACCATTAACACCACTACTCTGATATCAATCTTTAAACAAACAGAATCTACTGGAATATCAAGGGATTAAGTCCAATTTCCAATTATATACTGTATCTCTGAGTTCTTTACATGTAACTATATCAAAGGCTTTTTGAAATCCAGAAAGGCACCACCTACATCCGCTACCTTGTGACAGTCAAAGAAATCACTGCGATTAGTTTGACCTGATCTGCTCTTCATAAAGCCGTGCATAAAGCAGTCAGACAGTTGTTCACTTTTAGGTGATTAATTATCTTCTTTTTCAGGAAAGCTTCCATTATTTTAATACTACAGATGTCAAACTAGCTGGCCTATAGTTGCCAGCTTCTTCTCTACTACCCTTCTTATGGACTCCCTAGCCTACCATCAAGGCGATGGGAACTACCTTCTGTCATGCTCTGTCTCTCTAAGCTACCTACTCTCTAATAGGGACATTTGGCACCTTGTGGGCATACTCATCCAACCTACGCATTGAATTCTCCTTGACCGATTTGTAATTGAAAAATCTCCTTATGCAGTATTAGGAGGATAGGCTCCTCTTCCATTTAACTATTCTGATAAGTCAGATTGTTCCAATTTAAGCACTGTACGTATGTGCATTGGAACAAATCATCTTGGGATAAAGAGACTAATTTTGTCTCTTTTGCCATCTACACTGACTTAGGTCTGCTATTGGGGTATTGTCCGAACCATCTCAGACCCAAAATTATGCGTATAGTGTGTTTCTTCCCCACAAGAGTAGTCCATCCGACCATATCTTCGAGCACAGAATTATATACATTAGAGATAGATAAAGAATAAGGGTCCAACATTAAAAAAAAAAAATCAATTCTGAAATGACACATTTAATTGGTGTCTGACTTGATGCTTAACCCTGTCAGCACAAATCTAATGCTAAGCACTCATATCCCATCTGGGATTTCTATTCTGTAGTGATACTCAATCTGTATACTATTATAATCTCCAAATCTAAGATCTAAGTACTGAGTCTCCTAAGGATCCACGTATACACAGTGGTGAAACGCGTAGAGTAGGAGTACAAATAAGCAGGAGCACTGATCAATAGCAAACTACTGTTTCAAGCCGGACACTGTCTTTCCAGTTTGAAAAGTAAGAAGTACTATAAGTACTTAATATTTCAGTCACGTCTGTGAATAGGCCTTCTTATGGATGGGTACAACATTGGCCTTTCTCATAAAACCTCACCTGTTTGAAGGGACCAGTTGAACACATCAGAGATGTAGCAATAGGATATTGGAGTTCTTTAACCCCTTCCAGCTGTAGAACGTACGTACGTGAGCCACGTGGCTCATCTGAGCTGTAAATTCTGACAGCGGCATTTAAATCCCCCAAACAATGTTCAGGGGTCCAGTATGGCCCCTCCACAATAAGAGTGCAGGGATCAGTGCAGGTGTCATGGCAGCCAGGGGCCTTCTGAAAGCCTGTGGGGTGGCTTGATAGCATTACATCATGCTGTGATTGAGAAGGCAGTCTATGGCATTACATCATACTGCAGGAGCAATAAAAGCATTGCTAGTTGTTGCAAGGCCTAAAAGTACTTTACTAATTAGTAAAAACAAAAATCCTTTTGCTATATTTATAATAAGTGAATCTAAATAAAACAAAAATGCATATTTAGTATCGCTGAATCCATAAAAGCCTGATCTTTTCAAGCAATGCATTATTTACCCCACATGGTGAATGTAGTCAAAAAAATGAAATCTCTTTGAAAAAATATAAAAGTAGCACAGCAAAATAAAAGAAAAGTATATAAGTTTGGTATCATAGTAATCGTACTAATAGAATACAGTTATGTCATTTTTGTTGCAGTTTGTGTACCGTAGAAACAAGACGCATCGAAAGATGGCGGAATTTCGTTTTTTTCCATTTTACGCCACTTAGAATTTTTAAAAAGTTTTTCAGTACATTTAAAATTACAGCACCATTTAAAATTACAACTTGTCCTGTAAAAAACACAAGCCCTCATACAGCTACATCGATAGATAAATAAAAGGAGGCCAAGAATGGTGGGGAAAAAAACAAAAACAAAGCGCCATGTCCTTAAGGCGTTGAAGCATACCTAACTTTTCAGGCGACTTCTCAAATTTCGCCTGAAAAGTTAGGTATGCTTCAGCCCCTCCCTCCACCCCTTCCCATTTTACCACTCTGCAGGGTGCAAGCCCGATTTTCAGTTTTCTCAGAACTAGTGGAAGGCAACTACTATGCTGTCTTCCATACAATGGGCATAGAGAACTTGAGATTCTGCTCTTTAGGCTCTTAATACCACAGGACATAAGTTTACAACTTGGCTGTGGGTTACTTAACACAATAGGATGTCAACTTCCATCCTGTGGATGGCGCGGGATCAGAAGCTGCTAGGACAGCCGGCCTCCTGCTGCAACAGTGGGGATACATAAGAACAGTGATCTCTGCTGTTAACCCCCTACATGCCGCGATCTATGGAGATCACAGCATGTAATGGATTCACAGAAGAAGCACGCTCCCTCTGTGATATCATCAGACCCCTGCAATGTAATCGTTGAATGTCAATGGGTTGTCATGGCAACAGGACACCAGGTGCGATGTCCTGCTAGCCTTTGCCTATGATCGCTATTGTAAGCGATAAGGCATTGCAGTACAGCAGTACTACAATGCATCATCACAGCTATTCCTCAGTCGATTAGGATGCTTACATTACAAAAAATGCCTGCAATTTCAAATAATTGGCATACCCAAGACTGTTTGGGCTTTATCATCAAATATGGGGTATTCATTATATTTGGATTTGTTCTGTTTTTGGGCAAAGAACATGTATTTATTGGTAACCACCATTGTTTTTATGAACAAAATATATTTTATTTATATGTCGTGTACTGAGCACTGGATTTAATGCCCGATCATATTTCAGGTGCCATGTACTTTACAATTTAAGGATCGTTATATATGCAACTCGTAAATAGACAGAGTTAGGCCAGTTTCACACCTGCGTTGGAACCTGTGTCTAGGTTCGCAAGCTGCTTCTTTATCATATTTTGCATCTTAAGTACATTGAGAGATATATATATATATATATCTCCACCATCCCTTCTTTCTAGTCTGTCTTTCCTGTACAATGTGTATCCAGGTCTGGCCATTTCCCAGCCATTGAAATACTTAAACCAGGTCACTGTTATTGCAATTAGATAGGGATAATTTATATTCTGACTAAGCTAAGAGCATTAGTACACATTGTATGAAGAACATAACTTTGCTTTATTTTTAGCAACAAATCAACTATATAATCAATGTACCATTGATAACCACATTTTTGGAGTTACTGACACAATTCTTCATTCTAACTGGCTAGGGATAAAAATCCTCCTCATAAATTATACTTCTGTCTCCTCCATCTAATTTAAATGGCTGTCAAAAAAAAAATCTGATATTAAGTTCCTTGTCTATTTGGTTACAGACTGGCAAAAGCTCTGAAAATGTAATTGAACCTGTTTTGCAAAGTCCTGGCTAGAATGCTGGAATTCCCTTTGTGCTGAAGGGAAATCATTTTCGGAAAAAACACAATACAATTCAATAGCCACGAGCAAATCCAAAGCATAGTAAAACACTGTGGATTTACCTATAACTAGAGATAGAAGTCAAACTTCTGTTCTCTCAAATCTTCTCTACTACCACCATGTCTATATTCGGTATGGATCAGTTTTGTAGAACCAGCATCCAAATTACCAACTATAGATCATTGTAGCACTCTTATGCATAACCATATATTCACAGAGAAATGGTTGTATGCATAGATAATAAGACCATGCATGATATTTTACAAATAGATACTTTATTCTATACAACCTGAGTATTTCAACATACAAAAGGATTAAATAATCATAACAGAAGACGGCGACTCCTTCAGGAAAGACATTGCTTTGTTATGTTCAGCATCCATGAAAGGCAGAACACAGTATTTCCAGCCAATAAATGGGTCTCTGGAAAAAGTCTTTTCTGTCACTTGTAGGTCAGGATATTTAAGTCCGAATGACACTGCTATTAGGAAGCTGTTCATAAAATATAGCCAAGGAACATTCATGTCCATGTATCCTGGGATATGTGCGCACAATACGAATATGATTATTTGGAGACCAATAAATGGGGCCCAGGTGCCCAAAAAGGAAAACAGAAGAGCGGTCATGAAACATTTACCTCCTCGAACAGGCCATCTATCTCTTGTTGGTAATGAAAATAGGACCACGGTGCTTTCAGCATAGGTTATCACTTTCAGTGACTTTAAGAAAGTCACCATTTCGAAAGAACAGAGGATAAGCAGCAGGAGAACAGAGCAGACTAAACTAATGGACAAGTAAAAACTTTGGCTGCTTATGTAAAAATTGCACTGATATGAAGACTGATCAGCGTCCAACTCGAGAGATGCGGCAGGAGAGAGAAAAACATAGGCAAAGGCTCCAGTCCATAAAAGAACAACACAAGCTGTATATAGAAGTCTTGAGCATGGGATACGGATAAACAGGACAACAGTCAGATAATAATCCAGTCCAGATGCCAAGAAAAATGGTACATGCAGGATACCGTAGGTGTGAGATACAATCTGAGTGAACAGACAAACGTGGTAAGTGGTGAACCTGAAGCCCATAAGGTTAAAATCCTGGAAGTAGTGAATGACATAGATGGTAAACAACAACAAGAAGTCGACAATGGCAAGAGAGATGCAGCAATAGCCCATTAGGCTGCCACTCACATAACTCTGTCTCGCCCTGAATATAAACAAGTTCATTATTACTTTGCCGGTTATTATCAAGATGAGAATACAGCTGGGTTCTAGACTCCGCCAGTCTGTGGGCGGCACCTCTCCTCCAATCATCCTGTCTGGGTCAGATGCGTTGTCCGTCACAGATATGCTGATGAAAACTGGGTCACTATACATGGCAGAGGTGTGGGGCCTTCCTCCTGCTGGGAAAATAGGACATGAATTTTAAATGACGAACCAGTCATAAAACCTCTCAGACCTTCAAAAGGCAAACAAATCACTTAATAAAATATGTTCTTGTTCAAAACCTCTAAATTACAGAACCTTCCCCCCCCCCCCCCCCCCCCCCCCCCCAATCCCAGGAAACGCTCACATGCAACATTCAGGCAGCAGCAAAACACAGAAAGTCCAAAGTGCATCAGATTGGATTCTGAAGAGGAACAATCTTTATCTGTAACATAAAACCTCACAGCAGCAACTTTATCCTAAAGATGGGGGAGGCTTTGCATTATTTACTGTGAAGGGCTATAATGGAAGGCGGAACAGGACCTGAGTTTTAAAGACTTCATCAGGAGGATCCAAATTCCGCTTAGATGGGGTATTGAACACGCATAATCAATAGGTTCCATATTGTGCGAACACAACTGCCATTAGTATCAATTTAGCATTAATGTCAGGTTTGGCCAACAGCTAATCGAAAACCTTCAGAGAACGATATCTGCAGCTCATTCAGCAACATGCCAGTGCCTTTATGGAAGAATTACCCCTCACAGAGTTTCATAGGACATACTTCCAGCACAGCACACCGGCCACGACTCATTAGAGACTGTAAGTTGTACAACAGATGCCGGATGAATTGCTGCTGAGCATCAATACGTCCTTCGCCCACAGCTTTGCATTGCAGAAGAAAGAGGACACGTCAATAAGGCTCGGTTCACACCTAGGTTAGGGCTTCAGCCATTTCTCTGCTCAGTTTTTGGACGGATCTGTTTTTCCCCCCATTGGATTTCAATGGGTTTTTTTAAAAAAAGAAAGAAAAAAAACCCCAGAAAGCAAACAAAAAGTTTTCCATTTTCTTCTGTTCTATTATTTGTCTCGTTTAAAAAAATGGAATTCACAGAGGCAGGGGGATACAAAGGGAAGGACTATTAGGCAAATTATTCACTGGGAGTATCCCCTAAAACATAACTTTTAATAATGATTATACTAAAAACGTATTGTGCCTCACGAAAATAAGACAAACAAGACAGACAATAACAAAACACCAGGTTCAATACAAGAGAAGAACCGGGACCTGTGGGGTAAAGGTTGCCCCTCTGTTACAGTCCAAGGGGCTGTTTGATGAAAAGACACTACTACCTATCTAGGATGGTCCAATCGTCTGGGTGGACAAGATAAGTATAGATGTAACTTGAGGCCAGTGTCAGAATGTATGCCCCTGGACAAAAGGGTTAGGGGCACTGACCCCACCAAAATCGGTGATTTATAGATAGCGTCAGATAGACGCCTATACTATTTCGACCCAGGTCAGGTCCTATATAACGGGTAAGGGGTCAAAAAATGACCGACTTGATGTGGGTCGAAAAGCACCGATCACTGATTATAAAAATTTTCCCTCCTGTCTACCATCAAGACAGGAGTTGCTGTTCTTTCTCTTATCTTCCCACTCTGCTCTACTGCTTGTAGCCTAACCATATTTGGGAGTTATCCCTTGTTTTGATTCAGGTGCATTTTCCACAAACTAGTGGGGCCCTGTCTCAGGTTGGACATTGTTTCCACAATACCTTTTATTTTACTTGGCACCGTCAGTATTTTGCGCCAATTTTGGGGCTTAGTATCTTTAGGTGCCTTGTCGTTTTTGGTTAGTCCAGGCTATAGGAGTAAATACATCAGGATTATTGCATCATCAGGGAAGTTTAGGATTTTTTTATGCTCTTCGTCAATGGGTGACTTATCCGTCTATGCGTCCCGACCTATGAGCATTCCCTACTATAATATCTAACAGCAAGTCTAAAAACCTAGAGCACTAACAAGCACGGGTTTATCTAACTCTAGATAGGAAGGGTAGTGGAATCGTGAAGGACTATTTTACCTTCAATTATCAGATGACATTATGCTGTATCAAAGTCATATCAAGGTTCCTGATGAGTGTTTAAGACAGAAACGCGTTGAACCACTTTTCCGAACCACTTTTCCTGAACACGTGTACCTGAACACGTAGTTCACAAAGAGAGCCCAGCATAATCCTCTACTGGTGCTCTGTGCTCACGAACCAGTCTAGAATTTGTTTTGAGTCGTATTATGTATGAGAATTTATTATAACGCTCAATTTTTGTTCTTGGGCCGCCATCCTATTGATCATACTAGTACCCATCACAATTCTGGAATGGTATTCTCTGGTTGACATCTTTTTGATTGTCATTGAACTAATTGTGAACCATATAGGAATTTATTCTTATACGAAGAACCCAGCATAGCTGTTTACTGTTATCCTTCTGCCCCCCCATTTATCCAATTGGGCATTGTCCCGAATGGAAGTGAACCTGTCTCCTATTGAGACCCTTTTTATAATCAATGATCGGTGCTTTTCGACCCACATCAAGTCGGTCATTTTTTGACCCCTTACCCGTTATATAGGACCTGACCTGGGTCAAAATAGTATAGTCGTCTATCTGACGCTATCTATAAATCACCGATTTTGGTGGGGTCAGTGCCCCTAAACCTTTTGTCCAGGGGCATACATTCTGACACTGGCCTCAAGTTACATCTATACTTATCTTGTCCACCCAGACGATTGGACCATCCTAGATAGGTAGTAGTGTCTTTTCATCAAACACTCCCTTGGACTGTAACAGAGGGGCAACCTTTACCCCACTGGTCCCGGTTCTTCTCTTGTATTGAACCTGGTGTTTTGTTATTGTCTGTCTTGTTTGTCTTATTTTCGTGAGGCACAATACGTTTTTAGTATAATCATTATTAAAAGTTATGTTTTAGGGGATACTCCCAGTGAATAATTCGTTTAAAAAAATGGAAACCTAGCACTGTAGGCCAACATGCCACAATCAATGCCAATCGCTGCATGTAGGAGGTTCACAGAAGGAAGGCACTCCCTCTTTGACATCATTAATCCTCCGTCATGTAACTGTGGAGAGTTGATAAGTTAACGTGTCAGTTGGACGCCTGTTTGGGTCTGCTATGCCCTGTGATCAGCGATAACACACTGCAGTACAGAGGAATTACTATAGCATTGCAGCTTCAAGTTCTCTGCGGGGACATGAAGAAAAAAAATAAAATAAAAAAGTTTTAAAAAAAGGTATATAATAAAATAGTACAAAAAAAAAAAAACCTATACGTTTCCACTTCGTTTATAAACAAAAAAAAAGGGTGCAACAAGACAGCACTGGAACTTACTGAGGGAATTAGTTGTCGAGCGGCCACAAGCTGCAGAAAGATTGGCCTCTGCTCATGTCGAACCCTGGAACCTGTGTGCAATTGGATGAAACAACCAGAGATCAGTTACTTAGAGCAACTAGACAACGAAAATACTCTGCAAACTAAAAACCGTAAGTGAGGCGTCCTCAGTATCAGCAGTAAGTGTGCACAAAGACTATAGTACATAACAGACCTGATATTGCATGGTAGAACGATGCAGCAGTTATTGTATAGAAGGAGCCTTCAGGTAGAGGACTAAGTGTAAAGACACTACATCAACGTCACTTCAAAGACTCTTCATGCACATATATGTGGCCTTCAGATAAAACTTTGTGTTCATCTATAAACGTACTAATAGTTTATGCTAATACTCGTCATGGCATCCCTCTTACAGCATGGTCACACCAGGCAGATTTGTTGCATATTCACAGGTGAAAGTCTGCATCAAAATCGGCACCATAACGATGTGCATCGTGATGTCCATTCTGATGCAAAATTCACACCCTCATTAAGAAGTGAATTTCGCAGAATAAAACGGCACTAAAATTGCCATACTGTGGATGTGGATTCCGCACTGCATATCACATATCAGCAGCTGGTGGACAGGACTTTGAAAATGTCATCTGCTTTGCTGCTGCTGTGAATGCTGCAGAGCGTCCACATGGAAAATCCAGGGCAAATCTGCCCTGTGTGGACATGCCCTTATAGCGTCTGCTAAGTAGTACAAGTAGTCTAGCTGCCTTCAACAAGAATTGCCATCAGGCTATATCTAGCTTAGGCCGAGATCAGATGGCTGCAATTCACATTATGCCGTGCACAAGGCAGCATGCTGCAAGTACGCAATTACCTTGGCGATTGGCGGCACGCAGCATCTTGGTGTGTATGTAGAATACACGCCAAGATGGAACCTACTGCATTTTTTCACGCATGCGGATTTTGCACAATTTGTGTGAGCGGCAACATGGCCAACTATGGGAGATTTGCGCAGGTAATATGCTGTACGAAAACACATGCATGTAATATGCTGTGACCATACGCTTGTGAGAGCCTGGCCTTAGGAAGTGTTACATAATCACACTGTAAATCTTGGATAGCTTCCGTATATTGTAACTGTTCTTCACCCAGTGATGCAAAAAAATAAATAAATACTTGCTAGAGAAAAAGAAAATGTGGGGTGGGTTTAAGGGCTTATTTACACGAGCATATATCGGTTGGGTTTTCATGGCCGGCCGATCTACGCTTCTATTTAAGCAGTTCCCTCTTTCCCTCCCCCTCACCACCTCTCCTCCAGGCCAGCGTTTGCAGTGGAGTGGGTGGGGGCGGAGCAAAGCTTTGCTCTGTCCCACCCACTCCCATTGCTGGCTATGGACATAGGGCAGAAGCTTAGCTCCGCCCACTCCCATTGCAAACCGCTCACAGGGGAGGAGAGAGGCAGAGAGCCGGTGAGTGGGAGGGAAAGGAACTGCCTATATGGAAGCGTATATCGGCTGGCCGTGAAAACCCAACCGATATACACTCATGTAAATAAGCCCTCAATGAACAAAAGTGGGGGGGGGGGGGGGGAAACACCACATGTAATTCTGGGGTAAATGTACCAACCTGAAAGGAAAAAAAAAAGGGAAAAAAAAGTTACATCATGTACACTGTGTGGTGAATGCTGTAAAAGAAAAAGGTTTATTCACCATGACCTCCGAGAAAAGTGTATAAAAATTGTAATAACAATTTGTAATTATATGTATTCCAACATTCCACACAACGAACGAGCCCTCATATGGTTATGTTGACAAAAATATATAGTAATGGCTTTTGAAAAGTGCAGATGAAAATCCCCCCAAATTGTTGTGTCCTTAGGTCCAAAATAAACCATGTCCTTCAAGGGAACCTGTCACCCCTCTACTGAGCTACAAACTAGGTTATGGTGCTGTTAGGGGAATGGGACAGGGAGCTGGGCAAAGTATTTTTGTGTACTGACCTGCTCCCCAGTTCCTGCACCACTCTGAGCATCCAACTCTCTTCACAGTGCCATGTGTGTGCCCTCCCATAGAGTGTGAGCATGGCACTGTGAAAAGAGTCGGATGCTCAGTGCTCAGTGCGGGCTTCAGCCGCCAGCACCCTGGGAACCAGGCAAATATAAAAAAAATATATGTCACCGCTCCCAAAAGCACTATATCTTAGTCTATGGGGCTGCAGAGAGGTGACAGGCTCCCTTTAAGGAGTTAACTGGGATACCTACAAGAATTTTTTTTATTTACTATAATATATATCTATCCCTTTTAATCTCTACATTCCTCAATAATGGTGTGTGTATATATAGACTTCATTAAAACACCACCTCTGGGTGAGTCACTAGCCAGCTGCTTAATGAATCTAATTAAATAGTCCCTCCCAGGCTGTTGCTTGGTTTTAAAAGTAGTATCCATTCACTGACACACATGTGGCTGTTCCCTGTGATCAAGTGTAACTTCTATGCAGTTTAACAGGGCAAGAGACAGGTATGCCACATAAATTGTCCTACAACCCTGCACTACTACTGTAGGCTCTATTCTTATCTTTACGGTTTTCTATCAAATCTACATCCAGCCCCCACCCCTGCGCATTCTATCCATATCAGCTCCCCTCTTCTTTCTTCACCCATGTACAGTTCGCATACACTCTTCACTTTCCTAAAACATCTCAGTCCTCCTGAAGCCACAGTGAAACATAACTATCGCCTTCATAAATCCCCTAACCACCTGCTCACCATTGCTATACTGCTGCTACTAGCAGCAGGGGACATCTCTCCCAATCCTGGCCCACCCTCTAGTGCAGAGGTCCCCAACTCCAGTCCTCAGGGACCACCAACAGGCCATGTTTTCAGGATATCCTATGCTAAGAACACCAGTGGCAATGTCTGAGGCACTGAGGATAATTACATCACCTGTGCAATACTAAGGAAATCCTGAAAACATGACCTGTTGGCGGTCCCTGAGGACTGGAGTTGGGGAACACTGCTCTAGTGCACCTATTACTCCCCACCTGCCCCACTGAGCTACCCTTCTAGTCCAACCATTAGTCCATACATACCCTCCCTGGTTTCCTTTCAACTTGCGCTTTGGATTTGCCAGTCAGCATGTAACAAACTTCCCACCATCTATGACTTTTTCACTGCTAAATCCCTAAACCTGGTATCTCTAACAAAAACGTGGATCCAGCAGTCTGACACGGCCTCTTCTGCTGCACTGTCTCACAATGGCCTGCAGTTCTCCCAGGCGAGAAGGGAGGAGTAGATAGCACTCCTCTCCCCACAATGCACCTTCCAGGTCACCACCCCCCTTCCCCCAGTACCCTCACTTACTTCCCCATCATTCAAGGTACATGCCCTACGGCTTTTCCATGCGAGTAGCAGTTATCTACCGCCCCCCAGGTGCTCCTCGCCTGTTTCTGGACCACTTTGCCGCCTGGCTCCCTCACTTCCTCTCCTGCGAAATCCCAACCCTCATCCTAGGAGACTTCAACATCCCCACTAACGACCCCATTTGCCTCTCAGCTTCTATCTCTCACCTCCCTTGGTCTCTCACAACTCACAGCCTCTCCCACTCAGAGATGGCAATACTCTGGATCTGGTCTTCTTCCGTCTCTGCTCTGCTTCCAACTTCACTAACTTGCCTCTCCCGCTCTCGGACCATAACCTCCTCTCTTTCTCTGTCAAGCTTCCTAGTATCTCTCTAGACCCACCTACCTACCATACCTACAGGAACCCTCGGGTTGTTCACACCAAAAATTTTGCCAAGTCTCTACAGTCCTCTCTGTCCCCTATCTCTCACAAATCTCAAGTCGCACGAGATTTGTGCGTTGCAAGCGCACAAATCTATTAGGAATATCAACCCCATTCTTTTGAATGGGGTCATATACATGAGACTTCCTGCATTGCATTGTGGGGAAAAATTGCAGCATGTGCCATCTTTGGGCGTTCCCTCAAGCCCGAAAAAAAAAATAATTACACAACGTGCGGGGTGCACGTGGGTGCGATGCAAGGTTTCCCATTGGAAAGACTTGCTACTTTCCTGAAGTGATGGGAGGTGGTTTCGACATAAAAATGCTTCTCATCTGTTGAGGCATCGCAGTTTCCTGAGAGCGATATCAGTCCGAGCTTCACCGTCCGATATTGCACTGGCCAGTGTGAAAATTCATCTCAGGGCACATTCAGACGACCGTATATCGGCCGGCTATTCACGCCGGCTGATATACTGCGCTCTCTCTGCAGGGGGAGGAGGCTGGAAGAGTCGGGAGCAGTGCTCTGAGCTCCCACCCCCTCTGCCTCCTCTCCACCCCCTGCACTATTTTCAATGAGGAGAGGCAGGACAGGGGTAATTCACGAACCTTAGCCCCCGCCCCCGTCCTCTCATTGCAAATAGTGCAGAGAGGCGGAGAGGAGGCAGAGAGGGGGCGGGAGCTCAGTTCCTGCTCCTGACTCTTCCAGCCTCCTCCCCATGCAGAGAGGGACGCCGTATATCGGCCGGCGTGAATACCCGGCCGATATATGGTTGTCTGAATGCACCCTCAGTGTTGAAATTTGTAGGGAAACCCTGACTATAATCCAACTACATTGTGTGAGCAGAGAGACAAAGTATCCATTCACTTTATTGTAGTTGTAAGCCTAGGTTCACACAGGGCGGATTTGCCGCGGTTCTGCCGCAGCAGATCCGCCCGCGGCCGCTAATCTCGGGATTAGCCAGCCATGTGGACGAGGTTTCTCAGAAACCTCGACCACACGGGACGGCTAATCCGCTGCGGTAAATGCGGTTGAAACCGCGGCTGCGGCCGCCGCGGTTTCAAAAGAAGCAGCATGTCTGTTTACAGACGGTTTTTTGTTTATTTATGTTATGGCCGCGCTCTCCTCTATGGGAGAGCCGGCCGCAACGGAAAAGCAAGTGGCTGGGCCGTTTCAAAGCCGCCGCGGCTTAAACCGCGGCGGTTCTCCCGGCGGAAATCTCGCGGTTTTTGCTGCGGCCAAACTGCGAGATTTCCGACGGGAATACGCCAAGTGTGAACCCAGCCTAAAATGTGCGGTTTTGTTATTTGACAATGTTAAAACTATTCCTTGCATTTGGACACTCATGTTTTTAGGAAGAAAAACAAAACACACAAACAAAAGGCTTGGTCTGTGGAACCAGCTGCCTCTCCTCTCAAAGCTATTTCTTCTGTTTTCTACATGTGTGTGATACAAAGTTTAGATGTGAAATCAGAAAGCCGTTTCCTCCATGTGTATAGGGTTTTGGTTCTAGTTGCTGAAAAAGAGGGGGAACTTCCAAAATAAATGCAATTCTTCGAGAACAATCATGGTTCTATAATAACAAGCAGCATAAGACAACCCAATGCATTTCATGCCATGACCCCTTAATGAGGAGTACAAGCAGGTATGTAACACCATCTCAGATGGCGGCACCAGCAGATATAAACGCAGACATTGTATCTATGGCGCTATGACAGATCATGCTGTTGATTCAAGATTGTTCTATGTGTTCATCTAAATACATGCAGCTAGGGGCCCTCAGTTGGGGTGGGACACCAACCCCCATCACAGCCAGCTACATTAGTAACAAGTCCGCTCTTGTACAGGTGGAACAGCCCCAGCGAAAAAGAAATAAATTTCCAAATTTAATAATGCTGAGCCAAAGTTGCACATACCTGTACACACCTACGTGCACACGCAGCAGCAGGGGGGTCCATGTACAGAAATACCAGCAATAGGGAGATAATGTGGATTTTATATACTGCAGGCTAACCCAAAAAATGTCTTAACTCCCACCTTGTATGAAAGGGAATTAATAAGATCCCATTCACACGTTCTGCTGACGTAGAGGGTAACCGGAGCGGCCGCGTCTTCCCTCGTTTCATGGTAAAGAACTTCCCCATAAACATGCACACTTAGGGCTGGTTGGATTAACTATGCAGATGATTTAGGTTTAGTTAACCCCTTCAAAACCAGCCTAATTTACGCCGTAAAGACCAAAGGGATTGCCATCTTTGCATTGTGTGGTATAAGCGTATTCACCTACATGTGCGCTGTGTATTTGCACAATGGGTGCTGCATTTTGCGGGCGCCTATTTTACTGTAAATACGTTGCGCATAAGAAAAAAAAAACAACAACACACACACACACACACACACTCCCATTGATTTCAGTGGACGATTAAGTTAAATTAGTTTAACATGTACCAGGTTTGTGCGCAATTGAAGTCAATGGGTTCTATTCACTGTGTATTGCTCACACAGATTTAGCATGCTCAATACGCCGTGTAAATGCGTTAGTGTGAATAAGCCCTAATAGCCCTAACTTGTTGGCATAACCATATGAGGGCTTGGTTTTTTTGCGATGAGTTATATTTTAATGACACCACTCTGAGGTACATATAGCATATTGTATAAATTATATTTGGGGTCGGGACAGCCCAACATTCCATGGTTGTTTTAGGCTGGGTTCACACAAGGCGGATTCCTGTCGGAAATCTCGCGGTTTGGCCGCAGCAAAAAACGCCAGATTTCCGCCGGGAGAATCGCCGCGGTTTAAGCCATGGCGGCTTTGAAGCGGCCCGGCCGCTTGCTTTTCCGTTGCGGCCGGCGCTCCCATAGAGGAGAGCGCGGCCGCGACGAAAATAAACAAAAAAGAAAAGGTAAATATACATGCTGCTTCTTTTGAAACCGCGGCTGAGGCGGCCACAGCCGCGGTTTCAGCCGGATTTACCACAGCGGATTAGCCGTCCCGTGTAGACGAGATTTTTGAGAAATCTCATCCACATGGCTGGCTAATCCTGAGATTAGCGGCTGCGGGCGGATTTGCAGCAGTAAAACCGCCCTATGTGAACCCAGCCTTAGGCTGGATTCACACAAACGTATATCGGCTCGGTTTTCACGCCGAGCTGATATACGTCGTCCTTATCTGCGGGGGGGGGGGGGGGGGGGGGGGGGGAGGATGGAAGAGCCAGGAGCAGGAACTGAGCTCCCGCCCCCTCTCCACCCCCTCTGCACTATTTTTTCCCGCATGCGGATCTGCGCCTGAAGGGAAAAATGACATCCGCAGTTATTTAGCTACCTGCGGATGTCCAATGCATCCCTATGGGGCGCGGATCCGCATGGGGAAAAAACGCTGCGGATTTTAACCCCGTGGACATGAGGCTTAAGGCTGGGTTCACAGGGGGCGGAATTTCCGTGAAGACTTTCTGCACGGAAATTCCGCCACCAATCTGAAACCCGAGACTTGCTGCGGACAGTCCGTTGCGGACACTGACATGCCGTGTGGAATTCAAATCCGTGGCATGTCATCTGTAGCACCATGTCCGCTGCCAGCTCTCTCCTCTTTTGGAGGAGAGATGGCTGCACGGAATACAGGTGGACAAGCCGCTTCACACCCGCAACGAACCGCTTTGAAGCTGCCTTTCTGCTGCGGAAATCTCACGGAATTTGTGGGATCCCTCTGTGGACATTTCGCGAGATTTCCCTGGGATTTGCACCCGGTGTGAGCCCAACCTAACAGTGAATTAGATCTTCTAAGTACTGCAGCGGCTCAATTTATTGGCTTCTCTCCATTTCATGTATTCAGTAGAGCAGATTGCTATTTTCTGAGAGAATCGTCACTATTATTATTGCCTCATTGATTTGTTTTCATTTCCCCTTATGTTATGTTACATCATTCTATTTAATCATTATTGTGTAATTTCTAAGTTTGTTTTAAGATGTTTTTTCCCCCTCCCCCTTCTCTTGTTCTTCCCCATTCTTCACTTGTAACTACCGTACACAACACTTAATAGTCCAGCCATTTCTGAGGAAGAGGCTGCGGCCCTGAAATACATCAATACTGACTGTTTTATTAACTATTAAAGAAGAATTGGATTACCTCCCTTGCCTCAATGATCTCTCTAGTCGTAAGGGCTGCGACGTGGCTGCAGAGTCTTTACTTCCCTACGAGTTACATTACAGCGCCCCGTTATATATGGTGGTGACACCTGGACTGGCAGCACCTTACGTTATACCTAGAAAGTTATTTTTCTTTCATCACTTGAATCCTATTGAAGTCGCTCCACCCTCCTCTTTGCTGCCATTAAAGAGACAGGTCACTAATTTATTAAGACTAAGGAATAAAAGAATACAGAAACAAACCAAAGACACGGCCTGTCTTGCCATAATGATGTAACGATATTGGGGGGGGGGGGGGGGGGGAGGGGGTACAATTACGATGCCAACGTCTGTACTGCACTGCAGTTGGTTGATGGCTCCCACTCCAATGATGACACTGACTCACTTCTAAGCCCACGCCATCCACAGGTTGTGAGTTTATGTCCTGTTGCATTAAGCGTGCCCCCCCCCCCCCCCCCAACCAGAACATAAACGTAAATTCTGTAGTATTAAGAGGGTAAAATCCAACAACCCAATAGGAAATGCACCTGGAGAAACCTAATCACTCCTATTTAACCCTTGAATTTCCACACCAAATACAAAAAAAGAAAGACATAGTTAGGGCTAATCTAATGAAAATAAAGAAGTTTGTTGTTCCAATTCTAAATCTGCAAGGCTGTAAGAAAGGAGTACGTGAAGGGTTAAAGCCCACTGGTACCATCATAAAAAGGTGAATTATGGATCAAAGGGAACCTGTCAACACCTCTGAGCCTCATAAACTATGTTACAGGGCTTATAGGTGAGGGAATGGGGGGTTAAGGAAGCTGCTTTTTATACTCACAGAGTCCTCCGTTTCTTCGCTGTGCCGCAGAGAATTCCGCACAGCGTGACTTTTGAAGAGGCGGTGTGCCCGCTCTTACTGATCTCTATGGGAGAGCAAGAGCCATGTGAAGAGAGTGAAGCTGACACCTGGGGGGCGCAGCGCCAGAGCAGGGGACCCGCTGAGTACTACAGCCTCCCAAACTCACAGTTTCCTCACCTTCTGGAATTGCTATGGGGCTCAAGAGGGCCGACAGGTTTACTTACACGCTTGACAGCGCTCATGTGCTCTCAATGTAGAGGGGAGCGAAAGCCAACGCCAGACCCGCCGGCAGCAGGTAGTCTCCCCAGGAACAAAAGGATTGGGCAGGTGAAATCCAACTACTAGATCCCCGTCTGGGGGGGAGGGAGGTGTATTGGGAGACCCCCTATACATTAGATGATATAAGGGTGCTTATAGGCCGGCTGTACATGACCGGGTCAGATTCTACATGCAGGAGCCCAATCTAAGCCTGCGTCTGCGCGTACCTGAATCTACCGCTATTGCAGATGGTCCGAACAGCTCGCCGTCGGACATGTGCAGTACAGATTTTTTTCCCAGCGCGGTCGCTGTATTGCGGACGGGCCGCGGGTTGTACGACTTTCATCGATTTCCATGAAAGCCGTCCGCGTTGAATCTCCAGCATGTCCTAATTTTGCGTGATTTCTTTTCTGCGGGCGCACATTGCAATCGCTGTCCACTCATGTGACTGGACACGCAAATGTTCCATTTTGGCGGATGCGGAATGCCGCGGATCGTCTGCGCAGGTGACGACTGCAGATTCCACAATCCAAATCCGGTCGTGTGCAGGCGGTCTTAGTCGCGACAATCTGTCAGGCGTCTGTCGCCGGCAGCTCGTCCCGATCATTCCTGTGCTTTTACATTGAAACGAGCCTCACTGACTGAACAGCGGCGCAGTAGCGAATGGCAGCGGCGTGGGGATCATCCTGGCCCGCTCACCTCCATTCACAGTAAGCAGGCAGTCGCTCAGAAGTAAACGCCTGTTCGCACGGAACGATACGACGTTTATATAACTGCCTGCAGAAACTGAGCGACAAACGAAACGTGAAAACCTCCCATTCGCCGTTCAGTCGGCGCAGCAGTAATCAGCCGAGCCGCGCTGGAGGGCCGGACCTGGACCAACAACTCTGTAAAAGCACCACAAATTACGGTTCTGTTTGTGGAGCCCGGCAGGTAATATTCTACTCCCTGGACCCTGCAGCGCCCCCCTCTGAGCAACGCAGGGAGTGGGAGATCTGCCTCAGGTCACACATCCTCCCATACAAGTCTATGGAATGGCCGGACATGGGAGAGAAGCTGGGGGGTTACAGACGGCTGACACTAGTGCCGACTCACCCGCACGGCTCCAGCCCTCACACACAAGGCGCCTCCGCTGCTCCGGTCTGCGCTGCACGGTGTCCGGATTAGCAGCTGCCTGCAGCCCCGCTGTCCGCTCTTACCTGCTCCCCGCACCGTCTGCAGCGGTCACATCCCGGCCGCTCTGTGGGACACGACCTCCCGCTGCTCCTCCCCGTGTGAGCCGGGAGGGCGGCGCTGTACAGAGGTGTGCGCGGCTGCTCCCCTCTCTACACTCACCTCTATGCTCCATAGACGGACGAGCAGCCAGCTGTTGCCCATAGCAACCTGTCAGAGGGCTTCTCCAGTCCGGGTTAGAAAATGTAAGCAGTGATTTGATTGGCTGCTGTAGCCTCTGGGGTTATTAGGTCTCACCTGCACCCACCCTCCAGTCACACCCCGTTGTTATGACAACAGTCACACTTCTGTCTCTTCTGCTGTTTAACCCCTTAAGGACACTTTTTGTGCCAAATTATAAAGTTAACCGCTATTCACATTATGACCGGTTCAACTGCTGGGACCCCCACAGACACTGAGAACCGCGTCCAGTCGGTCCCCACACGAATGGAGTGGAGGTGATGGAGTGCCGTCGCTCCATTCACTTCAATGATACCGTCAAGAGATTTCTGAAGGTCGTGAACTGTCATGGAAGTGAATGGAGCCTGCGCGACCTCTGCTCATTTACTCAGGGATTGGCTGGGCCCCTGTTCTCAGGGTCGGTGAGGGTCCCAACGGTCAAACCCCCATGATGATAAAGTTATCCCCTATCCCAGCGTGTCCTAACCACGGCTCCCTGGTGTGCTGCAAGAACCTGCAAGAGGCGCCGCGGCTGCCAGGCGGGCAATCACTCAGCCGACATTAAACGGTCCGTTTGTGGAGGAGTGAGCAGTAATTGTTATTGGTACCATTTTGGCATACCTATAATGTATTATAGAACTTTTTAGATTTTTTTCTAATTTTATACAATAAAAACCCCTTCTGTGGAAAATAATTTGTTTTTGGCATTGCTGCATTCAAAGACGCATATTTTTTTAATTTTTCCATGAACGAAGTTGTGTAAGGACTTGTTTTTTTGAGTGACCAGCTTTGGTTTTTATCGGTACCAGTTTAGGTTACATCTGACTTTTTTGATTATTTTTGTGTTTTTTTGGGGGGGAGGCAAAATGAACAAAATTAAAGGGGTTGTCCCGCGAAACAAAGTGGGGTTATACACTTCTGTATGGCCATATTAATGCACTTTGTAATATACATCGTGCATTAATTATGAGCCATACAGAAGTTATTCACTTACCTGGTCTGTTGCTAGCGTCCTCGTCTCCATGGTGCCATCTAATCTTCAGCGTCTAATCACCCGATTTAGACGCGCTTGCGCAGTCCGGTCTTCTCCGTGTTGAATGGGGCTGCTCGTGCTGGAGAGCTGCTCCTCGTAGCTCCGCCCCGTCACGTGTGCCGATTCCAGCCAATCAGGAGGCTGGAATCGGCAATGGACCGCACAGAAGACCTGCAGTCCACCGAGGGTGAAGATCCCGGCGGCCATCTTCGCAAGGTAGGTAAGAAGTCACCGGAGCGCGGGGATTCTGGTAAGTACTATCCGGTTTTTTTTTTCAACACATGCATCGGGTTTGTCTCGCGCCGAACGGGGGGGCTATTGAAAAAAAAAAAAAAACGTTTCGGCGCGGGACAACCCCTTTAAGCATTTTGCCTTGGCTTTTCACTGTTTATCTTAAAAGTTTGTGGCGGGCCATAAAAAGTGTGTTCAATTTATTGTACAAGTCATTATGCACGCATTGATACCAAACATGTTTTTCTTTTAACCCCTTAACGCTGCAGGACTTACAGTTACATCCTGCAGCTGCGGGGTATGTATGAAGAGGGATCGCAGGGCAATCTCGCTGCATACATCGCAGCTGCCAGCTGTTTCTTACAGCCGACCCTCGCTCGCAACAGCTCCCATAAGCCGTTGAATGCCACCATCAAATCCCCCAACCGTTGTTCGGGGGTCCCTTACGGCCCTCCTGCGATCAGATCGCAGGTTGTCGTGCGGGTGTCATGGCAGCTTGGGGCTTTCTGAAAGGCCCCAGGGCTGTATAGCATAACATAATGTATGTCAGATAATGTAATGCTATGGCATTACATAATACTGCAGGAGTGATCAAAGCATCGCAAGTTCTTGTTTCCTCTGGGACTAGAATAAAAAGTAAAAATAAGTTTTAAAAACTTTTACTAATTATTTAAAAAAGCAATAAAAGGCTGGAAAAAAAACTTTTGCCATATTTATAAAAATCTAAATAATAAAACAAAAATACAAATTTGGAATCGCTGCGTCCGTAAAAGTCTGACCTATAAAAATAATGTATTATTTAACCCGCACAGTGGACATAGTCAGAAAATAAAAGAACGCTAGAATTGTGCTCTTTTAGTCACCCCCGTCTCCAAGAAAAAATGTAATAAAAAGCGTTTAAAAAGCTATATGTATTAAAAATTGGAAACTACAGGATGTCCCGCGCAAAATAAGCCCTCGCACAACTATGTCGATGGAAAAATAAAATTTTTTATGTGGTCAGAGGATGGCAACAAAATAAAAATTAAATATCTGAATAAAAAATAAGAGCAGTACAGCAAAAAAAAAACAAAACTATGTGTTTGGTATCATAGTAATCGTACTGACTAGAGATGAGCGAGCACCAAAATGCTCGGGTGCTCGTTACTCGAGTCGAACTTTCAGTGATGCTCGAGAGTTCGTTTCGAGTAACGAGCCCCATTGAAGTCAATGGGCGACTCGAGCATTTTTATATATGACTGGTGCTCCGCTAAGGTTTTCATTTGTGAAAATCTTAGCAAATCACCAAAGTCATGTAAAAAACACAGAAATGGATAGGGCAGGCGAGGAGCAACATGCAGGGCTGCATTTCGGGCTCCAAGGCCTCACTATTAAGCCACAATAGTGGCAAGAGTGAGGCCCCCCCCCCTCGCACTGTCAGCATAAAGATCGTTCTCCTCTGCCACAGCTGTAACAACTGTGGCAGAGAAGAACGATGTTAGCCCATTGAATTCAATGGAGCCGGTAATACAGCCGGCTTAATTGAAAGCAATAGGCTGCCGGCGAGCACGGGATGAATTTTCGGGAAGGGCTTAAAAATATAAGCCCTTACCTGAAAATCATCCTAAAATGTGTAAAAAAAATAAATATATATATATATATATATATATATATATACTCACCTTGTCCCTGCAGCCGGAGTTCAGCCGCGTCTGGCCGGCAGTTCTCCTGAACTGCTTTCTGTAGTATTCAGCAGGTGGGGATGTAAAATCCCCGCCTGCTGAATGAGCTGCCTCTGATTGATCACAGCCTCACCAATCAGAGGCAGCTCTCACTCACCCATTCATGAATTCATGAATGGGTGAGTGAGTGCTGCCTCTGATTGGCTCAGCGCAGGGACCAATCAGGGCAGCTCTCAGCTGTCATTCAGCTGAGAGCTGCCCCTGATTGGTCCCTGCGCTGAGCCAATCAGAGGCAGCACTCAATGGGTGAGTGAGAGCTGCCTCTGATTGGTGAGGCTGTGACCAATCAGAGGCAGCTCATTCAGCAGGCGGGGATTTTAAATCCCCGGCTGCTGAATACTACTCACAGCAGTTCAGGAGAACTGCCGGCCGGCCGTGGCTGAACTCCGTCTGCCAGGACAAGGTGAGTATTTTTTTTTTTTTACTTTTTACACATTTCTGGATGAATTTCAGGGAAGGGCTTATATTTTTAAGCCCTTCCTGAAAATTCATCCCGCGCTCGCCGGCAGCCCATTGCTTTCAATGGAGCCGGCTGTATTGCCGGCTCCATTGAATTCAATGGTCAGTGCTCGTTTAATCGAGACGAGTACCGCGTGGTGCTCGTCTCGAGTAACGAGCATCTCGAGCACCCTAATACTCGAACGAGCATCAAGCTCGGACGAGTATGCTCGCTCACCTCTAGTACTGACCCATAGAATAAAATTATTATGTCACTTTTGTTGCAGTGTGTATGCTGTAGAAACAAAACGCACTCAAAGATGGCAGAATTTTTTTTTTTTATATTTCACTTCACTTAGAAATTTTTTATTTTTTTTCAGTACATTAAATAGTACCATTAAAAAATACAACTCGTCCCACAAAAAACAAGCCCCAAGACAGTGATGGCGATGGATAAATAAAAGAGTTATGATTTTTTTAAAAGGGGGGAGGAAAACCCGAAAGTGGGGAAAAAAGGGCCATGTCCTTAAGGGGTTAATTAATATTTTTGCCCAAAAAAAAGTGTGCAAAGAAGGTTTTTTTACTTGGATATTTTCTTGACTATTTAAAAAAAAATCTTTCTCTATGTTCCAGTAGAAAACTTGAATTTGAGATGCTATGATTGCTCAGATAATACACTGCATTACTTTTGTACAGCAGTGATCTTTTAACATTTGCCATTGCAAGCCATGGGAGACCTGGAGGTCACTGTCAGGCGTCTATCTGCCATATCAATCCATTGGCCCTCTGCATTTGGATGACAGAGGTCTGATGATGTCACAGAGAAAGCTCACTCGCTCTGTCAGTTACAATTGGTTTCTGCTGTGAATGGCATGGGTTCCTGACTGGGATGGGACAGGATCGTCAGCACAGCAGGAACTTTTTTTTGTTTTGTCTGGTTTTTTTTTTTGCACTGCCAGATACGCTGGCACTACACTGACCACAGAATGGGTGACTACTGGTCAGGTCAGAAACACAGCAGGAACTTTTTAGTTTTTTTTCCACCATAGCAGGTGAAGTGCTGAGCAAAAAGACAGCGAGTAGCTCACGATCCAGATGTGTCCTAGATATTAGGATTATTATAGCTTATATAATTATGAGGGGCATTCAATAAAGATTTCCCCTGACCAACTTCTTATTATCGCAGGATGCTAAAAACTGCACATGTGTAATGGTATAAGTCTCTATAGGTTACGTGCCAATTTGCAGCTCTGAGCTGATAACGGTCTTTGTTTTACAGGTGCTGAAGTGGTGCAGTCTGATAATAGACCCAGTGGAATACAGTGCAGTCATCAAGTTCCTGTACTTGAAGGGCCGCACACCAAGGGAGACGTTCGATGAGATGAAAGAGGTTTATTGGGGAGGATTCCCCATCATATGATGTTGTGAAGAACTGGCATCATCAATTCAAATGTGGTCAGACTTCAGTGGAAATGTCTCCAATTTCAGGACGACCCCACTCCGCTATCGATGAACACACTATCCAGCAAGTGGAGGCCGCCATTTTGGAGAATCGCTGCGTAACCATTCGCAACCTATCCCAAAATGTCAAGATTAGTGTGGGGTTCGTGGAAAAAAATCATCCAAGACCATCTTCATATGCATAAGGTATCCGCTCGCTGGGTTCCCCGGCTGCTCATATCTTTCCAGTATCAGGAACGAGTTGAGTGCTCCCAGACTCTTTTGACGATGTGCCATGGAAACTAGGAGGACCTTTTCAACAGACTGATCACACCGGTTGAAAGCTGGGTCCATCACTATGATCCGCAGACTAAACTCCAGTCGATGTAATGGAAGCATGCAGACTCACCGCCTCCAAAGAAGGTATGTGCCCAACCCTCGGCAGGCAACGTCATGCTCATAGTCTTTTGGAACCAGCAAGGAGTATTCTTGATGGATTTCCTAGCAAAGGATACCACGATTACTAGGGCATACTATGCTTCACTGCTTTGGCAATTGGGAGACCATCAAAACCAAGAGGCGTAGCATGCTCACCAAAGGTGTCCGCCATCTGCAAGACAATGCCTCACTTCACAATTCACGTTGCCCAGATAAAAACACGCTGCTGCGGGTATACAATTCTACCGCATCCCCCTTACTCACCCAACTTCGCACCATCGGACTTCCACCTCTTTCCAACAATGAAGTAATTTTTGAAGGGCAAGCATTTTCCAGATGATGAGCCACTGATTTCCGAAGTCACGACGTGGCTTTTGGAGCAACCTGTTGATTTCTACAAGCGAGGTGTTTACAGTTGCATAAAGAGATGGGAGAAGTGTGTGTCCCTAAGTGGCCCTATGTAGAGAAGGACTAATACCTGCGCCAAGTTTCGTTGCTCTCAATCTACAAGAAGTGGGTCAGGGGAAATCTTTAATGAATGCCCCTTGTATATGCGATAGATATCAAACGCATTCTCTACCTTTGGTTTAGATCAGTATTACAGTATCTTCCATAAACTGCCTCCTTCATTGGTTCAGCACTCATTAAGATGCTGGAGAGAATCAAGGGTGACTGTACTTACAATGAAGCGCTACTGGTTGTCCAGATGTGCCCTCCTCACCAGCTTCTTTCCTCCGCTGAAGATGCTTTCCTGAAGCCATTCTTCTGGGCATCTTCCTCAGGGTAATTTAGGACCAATTCAAGCTAAAGCTTTGGGGCTGTATTACACAATATCATGGTCCCCTTTCACCATTCAACCCAATCAGATAGCATGATATTTTGGACTTTAAATTTAGTTGGAGAATTCAAAATTGCTCCCACCAGCAAGATCAGCATGGGCATTCCATCACTAGCGGCACTAGAGATCGCAGCCATTGTGCTAGTACTCTCCATCTCATTCATCATATCTTGCTGACTATGCCAATGTATAACAGGTGCGGAATAAGACGCCAGGTATTGAGATGCTGCAGGGAGTATGATAATAATAATACTTTACAGAAACCATTAAAAAGGATATTGCAATAGCATTTATAAGACAGTGTTCACAATCTTCTAATGTACTTATAGCAAAGAAATAAACTTCTTTCACACTATTAGGTACCACTAATAATGCCCCTTCTCCTTTAAAAAAATTAGGAACATTTACCTTTAAAAATAATCATGATTTAGAGTCCACCCTGGCCAGGGATTTAGTACAATGGCAAGTTCCGTATTGTTCTCAAGAATTTCCTTTATGTGAATAAACTGACTCCAACACAGATTCAAGTACTTAGGAGAGTCCAGAATATAAGTAGGATTCACACGGCTCATAGTTGTATGATAAATCTCAAATAAGGAAGATGGAACAATACCTCTGCATCACCGCCTATTGGAAGGCAGCATTAAATCAATGTCAGACCCTTTATACAATTCTTACAACACTGACTGGGAATGATAAACCACAAAGACAGTCTCTTCTTTGGTATGGATTGGTACTACATAGTACCTTCAATAAATTGTCTCCTTCACTGGTTCAGCAACAATCAAGATTTCAGAGAGAATCAGGGGTGAGTCCATTCACAACGAAGTGCTACTGGTAGCAAGCTGTCTAGATGCATCCTCTCCCTGGGTCTTTTCTCTGCTGAAGCTGATCTCCTCAAGCAAAGCTAGAAGGATATCTGTTCTGTCCAGGAGGCAGATTTGTCTCTGGGACGCAGGGGCCTGTCAATCAGCACTGACACACCGCACTCGCAGAACAGCTCTCCCTTGTCTTCTTCCCGGGCTGCTTCATCACCAACAAAACACGGGAAATACGCAGCTCGCAAGCACATCTCTTAGTATAGTAAGACCTGCAGGGACACGTGACCTTCTGAAAGGTCCTTACAGAGTGATATATACAGTTTTACTATATACAAACTGGCATACCTATTATTTTAACCCCATAGGCTGCCTGCAGACAGCCTGGTCGGATCCCCTGCGAGAATTCTCGCAGCGGGATCCGACTAATGTCCCTGCAGGGACCAGTGCGGCTCTCACCTTCTCCTGCGGCTCCAGCTCTGTGATGTGCCAGCTGCCGCCCAGTCGGCGCATGTGCAGAGCGGAGCCAGCGCGCCGGGAGTGACATTTCTGTGCGGGTCTCTACGAGCCCAGCACAGAAATAGAGCATGCCGCGATTAGTTTTCCACGTGTATTTTTACGCGGACAACTCGCGGCCATCTGCATAGGATTGCGTTTTGTAATGCGAATTCCCGTCGTGGAATTTCCGCCTGTGTGCAGGGGGCCTTACACATGCATGTGCTGGGGCGTGAAGGCGTTAAAGCACCTGTCCTAACCCTCCTTATAGAAGGGCATACTTTCCAATTCCACAGGATTCGAAAGAAGGACACTAAGGGTGGCTTCACATGGACCTATTTGCATGCGTTTTTGCATTCACAAAACGCTGAGAATAGAACCTATTAATTTCAATGGATTCATTTGCATTCCCTATTTTTGTACACGCAAAAAAAATAGAACATGCTCTATTTTCTACGGATTTTCACACCAAGAAGTCTATAAGGAGTACATAAATACACAAGCAATATGCAATGGTATGCGTGATATACAGCACAAAACTATGGGGGAAAGAACACATCTGAACCTCATTCGGCTAAATATCCTTTTAAATCCCCCACCCACATAGAGATGCCCTGCCCAAAAAAGTACAGTAAAATGCGCCATCACACATGCAAAAGCACCTAGTTTATAGCACCAATACGTTGCAATGAAACACGCGCATTGATCATACTCTCCTCAGAAGTCGCCCAGCAAGTTTATAAGCCACGCCTCTAATTCTGTGCAGTCCCAACCTAACCACACCAAATCATGACCAGCTATGCCTTTCAACTAATCTGTATACTCCAATTACTAATCTTTAATATTACCAGCAAAAGAAATTACATTATGAATATCACAAACATCAGGGATCAAGGTATATCTCCTTACAGTTTCCGAACTTGGGTGTAACACTGACTTCTGGTACTGCTGCAATTGTACTCTCCTATGGAATAACAGTAACACAAGAAATCAACAGGAGCCGTGCCTGCAGTTACAAGCGCCGGCCACTACATGGGAGGTCGACGCGGAGGCTTATGCTACGACTTCTGTTATTGCGGCACTGACAGCATGCGCCCGCACAGCTGATCGATGGGGACCCGAGTGGTGGACCGCAGCCGATCTACTATTGATGACCTATCCTGAGGATAGGTCATCAATAGTATTTCCACAGAAAACCCCTTTAACCCCTTAAAGGGGTTGTCTCGCGGGAGCAAGTGGGGTTATGCACTTCTGTATGGCCATATTAATGCACTTTGTAATATACATCGTGCATTAATTATGAGCCATACAGAAGCTATTCACTTACCTGCTCCGTTGCTGGCGTCCTCGTCTCCATGGTGCCGTCTAACGCTGTCTTCTCCTTCCATTTAGACGCGCTTGCGCTGTGCGGTCTTCTGCTGTGTTCAATGGAGCCGCTCCGGCGTGCTCACGCTGGAGAGCTGGTCTGCGCTGTTTTGTACATTAAGGACCAGACACTTTTTAGGGATTTCACCAATGTGGTTTTACTGCCCTATATTTTTTTCTTCAGCTACCAAAATTATTTTTTGCTGCATTTTATTTCCGTGACATATAGGGCTATATTTTTAATATCATTTTAACTATCTTTTTTCCCATTTTTTAGTTTTATAGGGGGTAAAAAGCTAAAAAAATTATTTTTTTAAAAAACATTCATAGTTATTTATTTTTTTAATCAGTATATTTACGCTAAAATAAAGTACAGGAATGGGTTCCTCATTTTGTTTTGGACGTTTTGATATATAATTTGTATGGTTTTAGATTACAGGGCGCATACGGCGACAGTTTTGGTTGGCATAGGTTTTAGCTTATTTTCTTTTTTATGTATATATTTTTATTTTATTCTGTAATTTTGTATTACTTATGTACGTAATTTTTTTTTACTATCTATGTCCCTCATGACCTCATACAAGACCTCTGGAGGACATTCACTTTTTTTTTTTTTCCAATTTAATACTTTCCCACTGTAGGAGCCCCAGTTACAGGGAAAACATCCCCTGTAGTGACATTAGTCACTGGCAGAGCTGATCAGGGTCTGCTATGACCCTGTAGCTCTGCTGTTGCAGGGAATTCCGGCAGTCACGTGACTGCCAACTCGTCTAGTGGAAGTTATACTGTGTACTAAAGAAAGGAGAAGGCAGAAAGGGTTAAAAAGCCTTCCTGCCTCTTCCTCTGGGTTATCAGCTGTGACCAACAGCTGACGACCCGACATGCTTCTGATTTATTGCAGAAGTATATACTTTAAACCCCCGCCATATTTTTACTATCAGCTGGGTTTAAATTTACAGTGCTTGGTCCTTAATGGGTCAAAGGAAAGGTTTTGGGCTAAAGGGAGATGCTGTATACATCCACCAGGGCCTGACGTATAATGTAACTCTCTTTCAGACTCGGCTTTATCATGTATATCAAGGGTGTTGTGATCATGCTCGGGGCTGGGTGCTCAGTGATATTGTTATGTGTAGGGGTGTGGAACCAGTTGGGACATGAACAAAACCACCCTGGGACAGTGAAACAGTGGTTGAAACCCAGAAGTGTCCTGCTGCATCTGGTAACGTTAGGGTATATGGAAGGAGGTCTAATTTGGATAACTCCTACAATTCACGGCCATAGGCTTTTTATTTTGCTGTTGATATAGCTGTACAAAGGCTTGTTTTGTGCAGGAAGATATTTTAGTAACAACATTTAATGTACCATATCATCTACTGAAAAACTTATCAAAAAATCTTTTTTGTGCAGTGAAATCAACCATTGCAGGCAGGTAGCAAGTGTATAAACAGCTAGCACCTGTGCCAGTTCCTGAGCCCGCTCTGTACACTCCTTGTGGATGACGCTAAGGGGTTGGGTCATTCTGGTCTATTTTTAATAATCATTTGCAAAGAGACCTAATATACCATCAGAGTGACCTTTATCAGTGCCATCAGCATAAAGAGGCCTGCAGAGTTCTCAAAATATATATTGGCAACGTACTGCCCAATCTAAACAATAATGCCAGCAGAATAAAGACTGGCAGCAAAGTATCCCACCTGATAAGCAGCATAGTGTTAACCGTCTCTGCTATCTGATTTCATAATACTTTTTTAACATTTTTATAGGGGTCAGAGGGTCATTTTTCTGATGCACAGTATCAACTCTCATTTTCTCTTTCACACAGCCAAAGGACAAAATTCTGGTGACCTACAGCAGATACAACAGGGTGCTAACTGCATTAATTTAAAATTAATGAGAGCAGTATAAATACTGTACATACCCAGTAAGTTCCCAGCATCCTTTGCAAGAAACTTGGTAGAATGGGAGAATAAATGTTAAAGGGGCTGTCCCATAAAAAGTATTTTTTATAGTTAAATCCAGCCCAAAACATTTTTTATTTTTACACTTATTAAAAAAAAATCTAAACCCGGATAATTCCAGGACTAATATTAGAACAGCACCTTCTGTGTCCACCTCAGTAAATATTCCAGGATGGTCACACATGCTCAGTGTGACTTCTCTCTCTACTCTGCTAGCTATGTAGATTGATCACTGGTCTGGTGAGCGGCTGCTTCTGAAGTTTCTGTGCCTTCTCTGATCTTTTTTAAATAAATTCTTCATTTAAGGATTTTTCATAGAAAACATTGAACAATTAAAACAGAAGTAGAAATATAATACTGTTTGGGGACCTACCTGTGACCGCAGCAACACGTATACTGTACAAGCTGCTACTATTTAATGCCAAAAAAGTAATATTACTCAACTGGAAACATCCCGGGAGGCCGACCAGGAATGTATGGGTCCGGGTGGTCAACGCCGAAATCCTAATGTACAAATTGACATACATGGCCAGGGATGCCCTGAAAAATTTGATAAGATCTTGGGTGGTTGGGTGAGTTGCCCTGCGACAGCAGTGGGAGAGCCTGGCTAGGTGGTAGAAGGGGAGTGAGGGAGAGGGAAGGACGCAATGAAGGACATCGGTTCAATTTGTTCTCCAAGTTAAAGCCCTATCCTTAGATTTTTCCGTTTCCACAATTTTCCTCAAAAGAGTCGCGCCAGGGGGGTGGGGGTGGGGGGTTCTTTTCCTTTAATTGTTGTTTAGTAATAATTGACAAAGTTAAAGTAAAAAAAAATAAAGCTCTAGCCAGACATTATGTGTCAAGAAGAAATGTGCGTGTATATTCAGGTAAGGACTATTCCTACCCTGTTTTACATACAATGTACTGTTTGCTGAATCTGACACCTGCGGTGCCAGCTGCCTATGTTTGTATGTTTGTTAACCAACTTCTGGCTAAATAAAATTCCTTAAAAAAAAAAAGGAAATATAATACTGTTTCATAAAGGGACAGCATTCATAAAACATGACTAGGTTTAGAGAGCGAAAAGAAAAGGTGGGGAAGAGGGAGAGAGAGGGGGAAAAAAAGGAAGGGAAGGGGGAAAGGTCAGGGCTAGCCGAGCATCCATCTACTACACCCAACACACGGGGGTATCTCTATTGTTCTTGTCCAATCACAGAGTAACATAGTATGTCAGGCTGAATGAAGACAACGTCTATCTAGTCCAGCCTGCTCCAACCTCCCGTTAATCCAGAGGAAGGCAAAACCCCCCAGAGGCAGAAGGCAACCAGCCCCTTCGGGGGAAAAATTAATTCCCGACTCCACGATGGCAGTGAGATTACTCCCCGAATCAACCTTTCCTATTTCTCTCATCTGACAATCTATGTGGATCCCAGTGTTTCTAGATATTCTTGTGTGTTGGAAGCTGACCCAGGGGCCCAGGGTTTGGACCAGGCATCTTATTTATTTACAGTGAGGCAGTTAGTTCCTCCCTCGACTGAATTTCTTCCACTTTGTGGGTCCATAAGGCTAAAGAGGGCGGTGAGGGGGACTTCCAGAGGGCCGAGATATATAATCAGGCTGCATTAACCAGGTGTTTAGGTAAAGATTTACAATATACGCAAGCAGGGAGATCCGAGTGATGTAGTTGGAATAGGGGTGGAGACATAGAAATCTGTAAGTGTAAAATCCTGCATGCAATGTAATGGACAGCCTCCCAGAACCGTTGTATCTTGGGGTAGTCCCAAAAAAACATGTATGAGAGTGCCCAGCTCTGCTCCACATCACCAGCATGTCGGGAATGAGGAAAGGTAAAATTTGTAGTCTAGAGGGTACCATATGTTATCAAGAGAGAAGTTTGAAGCCTGCTTCCCGGTATCTGTTAGAAATTGATGATCTATGCGCGAGCTTGAAGATCCACCTGGGCCGGGGAGAATGACACACCAAGCTCCTGCTCCCATTTGATCAGGTATGGGGTTTTTAAGTCGCTTGGCTACAAAATCAGGCAGGAATAGACTACTGACAGGAAGTGATGAATGGGGTTTGACCCCAAGAAGACCTTTTGAAATGTCAAGAGTGCTCTGCAGAAGTCTCCTGCCAGTAGAAGGGGAACTCAGGAAATGTGCAAGCTGTATGACCCCCCAAGAGCCCAGGGGGACAGGGTCCAGGGCAGCATCAAGCTCCACTCTAGACATCCAATCTGAGCCGCAAAGAAAATGTATTGCATGGTGTTTCCCGGCAAGCCACCATGTTCGGAACAGTCCCATAGAGATACTTGCAGGGAACTGTGGATTTCCCAATATAGGGGCTTTCTCTGAAAAGATGCTGAGCAAGTAGTAAGAAAGCAAGACAGCGTTGCTATAAAGGAGCTGAACTGAGGAGGTGTCACCACCGTGGACCGGACACAGAAAGGTTCTACATAGATACAGTAGGTGGTGCTATTCTAACATTAATCCTGGAATATAGAAACAGTTTTTAAATAAGTGTAAATACAAAATATATTTATAATTATGGACTGCGTTTATCTACAAACAATATTTTTCATGGGACAAGCCCTTTAATTCATTTAACATGTTATTTATATTAGTAGACACATCAATCCAGATTAACCGATGAGACCTCGTTCACAAAAAGTTCTAACAGTGTGCCAGAGAGCTGTGGCGGAAAATGCCTCTTGCATGTATTTTTACTTTCGGATTTGTCATGATCACAGATGCATTTTTTGTAATTCATGCATTAGTTGCCGTAGGAAATGTTCCTAGAAGTCCCAGAGGTTTGTTCTCTGTTGGCTGCACCCAAGACAAACACAAGGATTCAGATCCAGCCATTATGTTTCCTAGTAATGCCAACACCTTCTGTGTTTATTTTACTCTGAGTTTCCACCTACAATCCAGCTCTTACCTCTATCACCCATGTCACATTCTGCACAGAGATTGAGATAAATAGAATGCCTGCATGTGACCCGAATCCATATCCTTCCCTCCCACACTCCATCGTCTGTCATTTTTGGGTACATGTAGAATTTTTTCCCCAATTTGTTTCAGAAAAACATTTGGTTAATGAAAGTAAATTATTTTCCTGCCACATTACAGCACTGTAGCGTATCTGCTCCTAGAATTAATGCACCTAGCACGTCTAGATATACAAATCCAATCATGTTTACCATCCTATCTTCTTTTAACCCCTTAGTGACGGAGCTTTTTTGTTTTTTTCCTTTTTTGTTTTTTCCTACTCCCTTTTAAAAAATCGTAGCTTCTTTATTTATCCATCGACGTCGCTGTATGAGGGCTTGTTTTTTGCGGGACAAGTTGTATTTTTCAATGGCACTATTTATTGTACCATATAATTTACTGAAAAACTTTTTAAAAATTCTTAGCGGGGAGAAATGAAAAAAAAAAACGACATTCCACCATCTTTCGGTGCGTCCTGTTTCTACAGCACACAAATTGCAACAAAAACGACCTGATATTTTTATTCTATGGGTCAGTATGATTACTACGATACCAAACTTATATAGTTTATTTTTACTGTAGTACTTGTATTTTTTTCCATTATTTTCTGCGGTCATATTGTGCGCGCAATAACTTTTTTATTTTTCTGTCGACATAGTTGTGCCAGGGCTCAATTTTTGCGGGATGTCCTGTAGTTTCCGATAGTATCAATTTGGAATACATACAACTTTTTGATCGCTTTTTATAGCATTTTTTCTGGGAGACAGGGTAACTAAAAAAGTGTATTTCTGGCATTCTTTATTTTTTTTTTCGGACGACGTTCACCGTGCAGGAAAAATAAAGCACTACTTTGATAGATCGGACTTTTACGGACGCGGCGATACCAAATACATATTTTTATTTTATGATTTAGATTTTTTAATAATTGATATGGCAAAAGGGGGGTGATTTAAACTTTCATAATTTTTTTTTCTTTTTTACAATTTAAAAAACTTTATTGATCTTTTTTCTTACTTTACTTTGAAGTCCCCCTGGGGGACTTTAACATGCGATGCTTTGATCGCTCCTGCAGTATGACGTAATGCTGTAGCATTACGTCATACTGCTTTTTGACAGGCAGTCTATCAAGCCACCCTGTGTGGATGGCTTGATAGGCAGTCTGCTAAGGCAGCCCTGGGGCCATTCATTAGGCCCCCGACTGCCATGACACCTGCACGGCTCCCCCGATCTCACCGCGGGGGGGCCGTGCGGGACCCCCAAACAGCGTTCGGGAGATTTAAATGCTGCTGTCAGAATTGACAGTGGCATTTAAAGGGTTAATAGCCGCGTTCGCCCGCAGGCGTCAGCTGTAATAAACAGCTGATGCGCGCGCTGTATGGAGGGAGATAGCGGCGCTACCTCCCTCCATACACGTCCTGCAACAGCAGGACGTAGTTTACGATAGCGCCGTCACTAAGGGGTTAAAGGATTAGTTTGTTCCATATTCAGATTTGTTGTGCAAAAGTGTACATTTCATCTGTTTTTAATTCCTGAAAATTAAAGTCTATCTGATAGGGAATTAAAAAAATGTATGTTATACATACCAGAGACACAATTCCTACAGATTGCGCAGGCACTTCGGTTTTGCAAGACTAGGCTTAGAGATCTCAGTAGAGAGGCGGCAAAATAGACGTTGATTTCATAATCGCACAACTAATAGGAAGATTCTGATTACGCTATAAAGGGCAATAAAAAACAAAGTCCTGAAAATCGAAAAACACAAAAGAATTTCCAGATGGGAACAAATAGCACAAGACACGGATATGGGAGAAAAGATACTGAAGGGTTGGTCAAATATCAAAGCCTGCTTGATCAGTGAGACCTGGAGGGAAACCTTCCTCAGAATCATGCGTCATGCCATATATGGCTTTGATATACCAGCATCTCCCTCATTCCCAAAGCACATCACACAGTGTCCAAAATGTGGAACACCAGCCACAGATCTACTTCATGGCATATGGGGTTGTGCTCAGGTGCAGGACTTCTGGAAGGAAATCATAAAGTATATACAGGATCAATGGAGAATAGTAGTACCCAGGGAGATGCAAACGGTAATCTTCCACGATGACGAGAGAACAGGGCCAGACAGATCTACTCTAAAATTCCCTAGATTCATCCACATAGTTCTTCTAGTAGCGAAAAGACTTCTGCTCAAAAATTGGCTTCTGCAGACAATCCCAGGAATAACAGAGCTGGTAGCCCAACTTAAACACCTATTAAGCATGGAACGAGTGGAGACAAAGAGACACAAAGAGAAAGCAGCAAAAACATTTTTCAAAAAATTGAAGATTTTTCTCCATTCACACTACACCGACCACGAAATTAGAAAGATCGTAACCCCCTTTCAATATACAACCTGGTACCTAATAGAAGACGTAGAGACTCTCTGGGAAGACTAAAAATCAGCAGAAGGCAGGATAACGGGACAGACCGGAATGGAATATGAGACATAGGATAGGGTCTGGACGGGGACAGTAGGAGGAGAGGAGGCCGGAAATATTAAAAGTACCCCCTCCTGATTATTATTTTTTACATTTTATTATGCTCTTTTTGCCTAATTTGAAACAAATGGATTTATACAAAGATAATGGGAGGATTGAAAGTGACGAGTAAACCATAATAAGGAAATTGTACAAGAGGTCAATATGTTTAATATAATATAATATACAATGCAAGTTATGTCTGCAAATGCAAAGTTCTTGAAGAGTATCATTGTATTTTTCCAAGATGTATTTTATTTCTGTATTACATTATTATTATTATTATTATTATTTTGAATTGTAATGAAAAATATTTGCAAAAGTTTTAAATAAAAAAGATGTTTGGAAAAAAAGTTATATATGATATCAATTGTTACCTCTCATATAGTTTTTTCATCTATCATCTCACGAAGGCTCCATTCATACTGACGTTAAGCAGGGGCATAACTACAGGGAGTGCAGAGTTAGCACTCGCTACCGGGCCCAAGAGCCTTAGAGGGCCCAAAGGCTTCCCTGGTTATATGCCAGGACACCTGTATTATAAATGACACATGGTAGATAGGGGGCCCAGTTACAATTTGGCATCAGGGCCCAAGGGCTCCTAGTTATGCCTCTGACGCCAATACTTCCATCCATAACAGAAACTGTAACACTATGCTATGATCTGTTGCACAAATAGTGACCACTAAACCAGATTGATTTATAATGGAGTGATCAGTTTACGTTGAGACTTCCTTCATTTGGACAGCAAGAATGTTGCAGTATTCTTGCCGTCAAAGGTGACATAAAAGCCCTAATGGGACCCTGACCAAATGTCATGGTGTAAACATATTCTTATTTAACTTAACCATTATAAGGGTATTCCTATCTTGGCTTTTCCTGGTGAACAGCCGACATGGGAATACACCTTTAAAGAAAATATCAGTCCTTGCAATGTTTTTTTTAATGATACAAAATGCCACACAATCATACTGAAAACAATAGGATACATTAGGGATCTTTCACATGTGCGGAATATTTCTGCAAGACGCACCTAAAGATAAGAAAATTCTGCACCAACAGCATGTGTGCTTGCTGGTTATGGGGCAGAAATAAACAGCATTAGATTAAGCTGCATCTTTACGTGTGTCTTGCAGAAATATTCAGCACGTGTGAAAGGTCCCTTACAATGTTGAGTTCTATATATCATAGTTACAAAAAATTACACCAAAAAGACACATTTTTGAAACTGAAGTAAGAGTGGTTGTAATATAGTATCATCGTTTGTAAGGCCGAAAAAAGGGAAAAAAAGACATATGTCCATCTAGTTCAGCCTATTATTCCCCAATATTGACCCAGAGAAAGGCAAACCCCCCCCCCCACTGAGGTAGAAGCCAATTTTCCCCATTTAAGGGAAAGAAATTTGTTCCTAACTTCAATCTGGCAATCGAAAGAATCTCTGGATTACCGACCATTCTGAAGTTATTAATGATTATAGCATATAATATTGTATCGCTCAACAAATTGTCAACCAATTGGATTAAATTTGCCATCACTACGTCCTCAGGCAGACATTTCCATAGTCTCACTGATCTTACAGTAAAGAACCCCCTTCTATGGCCGCCTGCAGACAGCCGGGTCGGATCCTGCTGCGAGAATTCTCGCAGCGGGATCCGACCCGAGCCCCTGCAGGGACCAGTGCAGTGCTAGCCTCTCCCGCGACTCCGGCTCTTTGATATGCCAGCTGCCGATCAGCCCAATTCAAATAGAGCGCCTACAGCACAAACAGAATACCCTTGCTTAAGGGGAGGTTCTCACTGCACAGCCACTTCAGGGAGATGGATTCTAATCCTCCACTTGTCACAGCACGAAATCCTATACGAATGGCAGCAGACACACTTAGGTGCAATAAAACAGGTTCTTTTCTTTATTCCATCCTCAGTACAATACACGCAACGCTTCGGCCATTACAAACAGCTTGACAAAGGCTGTTTGTAACGGCCGAAGCGTTGCGTGTATTGTACTGAGGATGGAATAAAGAAAAGAACCTGTTTTATTGCACCTAAGTGTGTCTGCTGCCATTCGTATAGGATTTCGAGCTGCCGATCAGCCGGCGCATGTGCAGAGCGGAGCTGGGGCACCGAGAGAGACATTTCTGTGCGGCCACTGCGAGACCCGCACAGAAATAGAGCCTGCCGCGATTTGTTTTCCGCGTGTATTTTCACACGGACAAATCGCTGCCGTCTGCATAGGATTGCGTTTTGCAATGCAATCCTATGTAGGCGTCCAGGGGCGGAAATTATTCGGAAAATCCTGCCGCAGAATTTCCACTGGTGTGCAGGGGGCCTTTGTCGGTGTAGAAACCGTCATCATTAGTGAAACATGTCACTTTGGTATCCATTTTACAAGAGTTCTGTTTGTTTCATTTTATTTGGAGTATAGAATAATGTAATTGACTATGCTAGTCTACCGTATATTGCAAAAAAAATGGAAACAAATATAAGGTTTTGTCACAATGACGTTTTCAGCACCTGTGATGGAATTCCAACAGCGTAGTAATAGCCACTGTGGGAATTCTCCCTTGGCGTACATCATTAATGTGATGTGAGCAGGGCCTTTTTGTAAACCAATTTAAGGTATGCTACATTTAATAAAGGGGCTAAACTCCCCTAAATTTTAGATGCTTGTGTGCGTCAGTGGGTGGGGGCACCATGGTGAATGCTTACCCCAGGTGCAACAGCTCTGGCTTTCATTAAGCTTTCTTTCAATCAAACCATATCTCAATCTATAGTGCGAATAGAGCCTTATGCTATCTTATTGCAGCGTACATGTTTTGTTATGTTACTGGACACCTTATTTGAAATCAGTAGTTATCATAATATCAAATAGTAATTATAATTATCTAGAGAATACCCGATCTGAGCTGTACATGCATGGGAAGGCTAGTTTAAACCTGTGGATTCCCCTGATACTCTCCTCTCTTGTATAAGATATCGCAATTACTTATTCTAGATGTTGAGTGCTCCCGGCCTGTGGAGGAATAAGACTTGTATAGATGGAAACAATCTAAATCTACAAATCACCAAGGAGCACACCTTCCATTCCCTATTAGTAAACACTCCAGCAAGAAGCATCTGTTGTAACATATTGCTCCAGTTTATTGTTACACTATGAGCGGCACTATCTTGCTAATCTAAACTATTTCTGTTACATTGTCACACCCTGAAGCTATGGAAACACTTAAAGGGGTATTCCCAAGATTGACGTTTCTTCCAGTTATACCATTTACTTAAGAGCATCTGTAATATAAAGGTAAACCATGTAGTGGGTATTTATACCCTAGTAGGGTCAAGGTAGACAAAGCAATTCTAAAATTGTCACTATAGCTCTGTGGGTTCCTGGTTCATTGTTTAGTTAGCTTTGAACAATAACAATTGAGAAACAGAGTTAACCCCTCAGTGATGAAGCCTGTTTAGGCATAAATGGCCAGCTAATTTTTCAGTTTTTTTTCAGCGTCGCATTCATAGAGCCATAACTTTAAACATTTTCAATCGATATAGCCATATGAGGGCTTGTTTTTTGCGGGAGTTGTATTTTCAAATGGCATCATTTTTGGGTATGTATAATGTATTGTATAACTTTTATACATTTTTTTAAGGGGAATAAGGGGAAAAAATTCTATAATTTATTTTATTTTTACGGCATTCAGTGTTAAAAATAAGTAATGTGATATTATTATTCTCTGGGTTAGCACGATTCTGGCATTACCAAGTTTATAAAGTTTTTTAATGTTTTGCTATTTTTGTACACAAAAAAAACACTTTTTAAATTTTTTTAGTTTTGTGTTTGAACATTTCAAGTGTCGAAGCATTTTTATTTTACCATTGACAGAGCTCTATGGGGGCTTGTTTTTTGCAGGATGAACTCAAGTCTTAATATATCCAGTTTTTGGAAACATATAACATTTTGATTGCTTTTAAGGCTAACCTCCCACGGGTGAGCGCGATATGGGACGTGAATCCTACCCCTATATTGCGCTCTTCACCATGTGAAATCCCCAGGGATGTGAGGCGTTTTCATGTGAAAACAGTCTTGTACTGCCTTGTATCAATTCAGGGATGCAGGGATCCTCTGCCATGGCCAGCCCCATTGAAAACAATGGTGTTGCGATGTGAGATCACGCTGCCAGATAGAATATGCTGAAACTTGTTTCTCGCATAGTATAACATTGCAGGAAAGAAATCACTCATGTGTATGACCCCATTCAAAAGAATAGGGTTAATATTTGCGTAAGATTTGAGCATCTCGCAATGCACAAATCTCCCGCGATTTTCTCAGGCCGTGTGAATCCAGCCTTATTACCTTTTTCCGAGAGACAAGATTGGAAAAATCTGTAATTCTGGCATGTTTTTTTTTTTTATTTTTATCGGCATTCAGTGTGCAGTATAAATAATATTTTAAATTACTTCTGCAGACCCATACGATTATATCAATACCAAATTTATATAGTTTTTTTTTTGCAACTTTTTTTCAACTGTGTTATGTGAGTGGTTTTTTTGTGCGATGAGTTGTGCTTTTTAATAGTACCACTTGTTGATCCACGCAACATTTTGATCACTTTCTAGATTAGTATAGTAATGCATTTGAAAGCCTGTGAGGTCAGCCAGAAACTGAGCCTGAAAGGCCTCCATAAATGACAGACACAGAGGCTATATCCAAGCTTTCGGGTGCCATAGCTACCCATCAGGACCTCACAATCACATCGTAGAGCCTGATGGGTGACATTGGGAGCCCCCTCAATCTGTCAGCCTTTTTCATGTCATGGTCGCACTGACCACCACCTGTAAAGGGTTAAACACCGGAGATTTGAAGTTTTTTCAGTCCCCAATGTTAGAACAAGTGCCGGCTGTCACCCAACAGCTGAGAACCCACTCGCTAGAGCAGTGTTCCCCAACTCCAGTCCTCAGGGACCGCCAACAGGTCATGTTTTCAGGATTTCCGCAGTGTTGCACAGGTGATGTAATTATTGTCGGTGCCTCAGACATTGCCACAGGTGTTCTTAGGATATCCTGAAAACATGACCTGTTGGTGGTCCGTGAGGACTGGAGTTGGGGACCCCTGCGCTAGAGAACAGAAGACCCACGCCAGGCTTCTAATGCAGTGCCGTCTTTTGATCGTGCTACAGAATAAAGCCCCTTAATGGCCGCCATCAAAATATGTATGGGCAGTTGTGGAGGGGTTGAGTCCCTAGCTAAACCAATACAGTTGAGAATATTCATTTACATATCCTCCCCTCAGTGTAGGATTTCAAAATGTTAAGGCCCTTTTAGACAGGACGACTGTTGGGCCAACGATGCCTGACACTCGCCCCCGCACATACTAGCTCCCATGCACCTGCACAGGAGCTAGTATCGTTGGCTCACAGCGGGGAGGCTGCAGGAGATTTCTCTCCATGCTCTCCCCCGCCCCTCTCCATTGACATAACATAGCAGCCGTTCAATACTGAACAGCTGCTATGTAAACTGAGCGATCAACGATCAGCTCATCGTCCATTGTTTATGTAGCATAAATGATTGATAATGAGCAAATCAAAATGGCGGCCGTTCAATGAAGAGGGGCAGGGGGAGAGAGGAGTGAAATCTCCTGCAGCCTCCCCGCCCCCTGCTGGCTGCTTTGTGAGCGAGCCAGCGATACTAGCTCTTGTGCAACAGCATGGGAGCGAGGACACACAGGGACGAGTGTCTGCCATCGTTTGCCCGACATTCATCCCGTATAAATGGACCCTAAGTTGTAAGTGCGCAACACAGAACAGTATGATCCAGGCTGCCTATTCTATCCTAAATGTAGTAGGTAATATGCCCCTTCTAGGTTTAAAGGGGTTGTCCTGCGAAACAAAGTGGGGGTAAGCACTTCTGTATGGCCATATTAATGCACTTTGTAATATACATTGTGCATGAATTATGAGCCATACAGAAGTTATTCATTTACCTGTTCCGTTGCTGGCGTCCCCGTCTCCATGGTGCCGTCTAATCTTCAGCGTCTAATCGTCCGATTAGACGCGCTTGCGCAGTCCGGTCTTCTCCTTTGCTGAATGGGGCCGCTCGTGCCGGAGAGCGGCTCCTCGTAGCTCCGCCCCGTCACGTGTGCCGATTCCAGCCAATCAGGAGGCTGGAATCGGCAATGGACCGCACAGAAGCCCTGCGGTCCACCGAGGGTGAAGATCCCGGCGGCCATCTTCACAAGGTAAGTATGAAGACGCCGGACCGCGGGGATTCGGGTAAGTACTATCTGTTTGTTTTTTTTAATCCCTGCATCGGGTTTGTCTCGCGCCGAACGGGGGGGCCATTGAAAAAAAACAAAAAACGTTTCGGCGTGGAACAACCCCTTTAAGGCCACCTTCACACATTTAGAATCCACTGTGGAATTTCTGATAGTGAAATCCTTGCAGAAATTCCACAGCACAAGTCATGTGGAGGGGATTTAAAAACTCTTCGCATGGTACAGATATTTTCTGTGAATAATCCACAGATGTTTTTGTAATGCGGTGCAGATTCTGATTCTGCAGTATGACTAGTTATGCTGGGGAATCACGCTGCATGATTCAACCCTCGAAATACAAAAATTCCGCAGCTGTTCCTCAAGTGAAAATGTGACCAAATATGCACAATTTTGGTGCGGATTTGGCCACCACAGAATTCTTGTGGAAATGCAGCGAGTATTCTGTTGTGGAATGCCTGCGCCAATTTAGAAGGCGGCCTAACAGTAAAGTGTAGCTAATCTCCGGTTCACAAAATTCTTTTCTACTTTAATTGCTAAAAACATTGAACATGGAGCAGGACAATGTTGTAGCACCTACCTATATGAAGGCAAAGTTCTAGATTCCCAGACTTGCACTAGACTCTCCTCCTCTCCAGACAGCAAGCTGTCAGACTGTTTATCTTCTTTAATGAGTAAAAGAAGGCAGAGACTCCGCAGCATGCACAAGCATCATAAAGGTATACAGCTGCCAGAAAAAATATGTGAACCCTTTTGGAATTACCTGCATTTCTACATTACTAATAAAATGTGTTCTGATTGTTATCTAAGTAAAGACTATAGATAAACACAATATAAGTAACACAGTGGTACGGTTCACGTCTTTTATTAAGCACACTGAGTAAATATCCACAGTGCAGGGAGAAAAGGTAAGTCAACGCTTGAACTTAATAACCCTTTAGCAACAATAACCTCTACCAAATGTATCCTGTAGCTGAAAATAAGATTTGTGCAGCGTTGAGGAGGAATTTTGGACTATTCCTCCTTACATTGCTCCTGTTGAGGTAATTTCACAGCATCTTGATAGGCTTAAAGGGAACCTTCATGCCTCGGCAAAGATGAGTAACCTGCTCTGTGACTACCTGATGCATATAGCGTATAGGTATTATAAGGGCTCTTTCACACAGGCGCTTTCCGCCAGTGTGAGAGGTGTGCACAGAAAGCACTTCTATAGGAACCAATGGGTTCCTATTAGAGATGAGCGAGCACCAACATGCTCGGGTGCTCGTTACTCGGGACGAAATTATCGCGATGCTCGAGGGTTCGTTTCCAGTAACGAACCCCATTGAAGTCAATGGGCGACCCGAGCATTTTTGTATATCGCCGATGCTCGCTAAGGTTTTCATTTGTGAAAATCTGGGCAATTCAAGAAAGTGATGGGAACGACACAGCAACGGATAAGGCAGGCGAGGGGCTACATGTTGGGCTGCATCTCAAGTTCACAGGTCCGACTATTAAGCCACAATAGCGGCAAGAGTGCCCCCCCCCCTCCCAACAACTTTTACTTCTGAAAAGCCCTCATTAGCAATGCATACCTTAGCTAAGCACCACACTACCTCCAACAAAGCACAATCACTGCCTGCATGACACTCTGCTGCCACTTCTCCTGGGTTACATGCTGCCCAACCCCCCCCCCCCCCCCCCGCACGACCCAGTGTCCACAGCACACACCAAAGTGTCCCTGCGCAGCCTTCAGCTGCACTCATGCCACACCACCCTCATGTCTATTTATAAGTGCGTCTGCCATGAGGAGGAACCGCAGGCACACACTGCAGAGGGTTGGCACGGCTAGGCAGCGACCCTCTTTAAAAGGGGCTGGGCGATAGCCCACAATGCTGTACAGAGGCAATGAGAAATAGAATCCTGTGCCACCGCCATCAGGAGCTGCACACGTGGGCATAGCAATGGGGAACCTATGTGCCACACACTATTCATTCTGTCAAGGTGTCTGCATGCCCCAGTCAGACCGCGTTTTTTTATAAATAGTCACAGGCAGGTACAATTCCGCAATGGGAATTCCGTGTGCACCCACAGCATGGGTGGCTCCCTGGAACCCACCGGCTGTACATAAATGTATCCCATTGCAGTGCCCATCACAGCTGAGGTAACGTCCGATTAAATGCAGGTGGTCTTCGGCCCACACTGCATGCCCCAGTCAGACTGGGGTTCTTTAGAAGTGTACACATGGAGTTACAACTCCGTGTGGACCGACAGCATGGGTGGGTGCCAGGAAGCCACTGGCGGTACATAAATATATCCCATTGCATTGCCCATCACAGCTGAGGTAATGTCATGTTTAATGCAGGTGGGCTTCGGCCCACACTGCATGCCCCAGTCAGACTGGGGTTCTTTAGAAGTAGACACATGCAGTTACAACTCCCTGTGGACCGACAGCATGGGTGGGTGCCAGGAAGCCACCGGCGGTACATAAATATATCCCATTGCATTGCCCATCACAGCTGATGTAACATCAGCTTTAATACAGGTGGGCAAAAAATTAATTGGATTACACTGTAGGCGAGGGCCCCAAAAAATTGGTGTACCAACAGTACTAATGTACCTCAGAAAAATTGCCCATGCCCAACCAAGAGGGCAGGTGAAACCCATTAATCGCTTTGGTTAATGTGGCTTCATTGGTAACTAGGCCTGGAGGCAGCCCAGTTAAAATAAAAATTGGTTCAGGTGAAAGTTTCAACGCTTTAATGAGCATTGAAACGTATAAAAATTGTTTACAAAAATTATATGACTGAGCCTTGTGGGCCTCAGAAAAATTGCCTGTTCGGCGTGATTACGTGAGGTTTCAGGAGGAGGAGCAGGAGGAGGAGGATGAATAGAATACACAGATTGATGAAGCAAAAATGTCCCCGTTTTTGATGGTGATAGAGAACGATGCTTCCATCCGCGGGTGCAGCCTACGTATTGCTTAGGTATCGCTGCTGTCCGCTGGTGGAGAAGAGAAGTCTGGGGAAATCCAGGCTTTGTTCATCTTGATGAGTGTAAGCCTGTCGGCACTGTCGGTTGACAGGCGGGTACGCTTATCCGTGATGATTCCCCCAGCCGCACTAAACACCCTCTCTGACAAGACGCTAGCCGCAGGACAAGCAAGCACCTCCAGGGCATACAGCGCGAGTTCAGGCCACGTGTCCAGCTTCGACACCCAGTAGTTGTAGGGGGCAGAGGCGTCACCGAGGACGGTCGTGCGATCGGCTACGTACTCCCTCACCATCCTTTTACAGTGCTCCCGCCAACTCAGCCTTGACTGGGGAGCAGTGACACAGTCTTGCTGGGGAGCCATAAAGCTGGCAAAGGCCTTGGAGAATGTTCCCCTGCCTGCACTGTACATGCTGCCTGATCTCTGCGCCTCCCCTGCTACCTGGCCCTCGGAACTGCACCTTCTGCCACTAGCGCTGTCGGATGGGAATGTTACCATCAGTTTGTCCGCCAGCGTCCCTTGGTATAGCATCACTCTCGAACCCCTTTCCTCTTCGGGTATGAGAGTGGAAAGGTTCTCCTTATACCGTGGGTCGAGCAGTGTGTACACCCAGTAATCCGTAGTGGCCAGAATGCGTGTAACGCGAGGGTCTCGAGAAAGGCATCCTAACATGAAGTCAGCCATGTGTGCCAGGGTACCTGTACGCAACACATGGCTGTCCTCACTAGGAAGATGACTTTCAGGATCCTCCTCCTCCTCCTCCGGCCATACACGCTGAAAGGATGACAGGCAAGCAGCATGGGTACCCTCAGCAGTGCACCAAGCTGTCTCTTCCCCCTCCTCCTCAACGCGCTGAGATATAGACATGAGGGTGCTCTGACTATCCAGCGACATACTGTCTTCCCCCGCCTCCGTTTCCAAGTGCAAAGCGTCTGCCTTTGCAGGGAACTTCTCAAGAGGCATAGCAGAGGAATGGTGACGCTAATGATTGCAGCATCCCCGCTCACCATCTGGGTAGACTCCTCAAAGTTTCCAAGGACCTGGCAGATGGCTGCCAACCAGGCCCACTCTTCTGTAAAGAATTGAGGAGGCTGACTCCCACTACGCCGCCCATGTTGGAGTTGGTATTCCACTATAGCTCTACGCTGCTCATAGAGTCTGGCCAACATGTGGAGCGTAGAGTTCCACCGTGTGGGCACGTCGCACAGCAGTCGGTGCACTGGCAGATTAAACCGATGTTGCAGGTTCCGCAGGGTGGCAGCGTCCGTCTTGGACTTGCGGAAATGTGCGCTGACCCGGCGCACCTTTCCGAGCAAGTATGACAAGTGTGGGTAGCTTTTCAGAAAGCGCTGAACCACCAAATTAAAGACATGGGCCAGGCATGGCACGTGCGTGAGGCTGCCGAGCTGCAGAGCCGCCACCAGGTTACGGCCGTTGTCACACACGACCATACCCGGTTGGAGGCTCAGCGGCGAAAGCCAGCGGTCGGTCTGCTCTGTCAGACCCTGCAGCAGTTCGTGGGCCGTGTGCCTCTTCTCTCCTAAGCTGAGTAGTTTCAGCACGGCCTGCTGACGCTTGCCCACCGCTGTGCTGCCACGCCGCGCGACACCGACTGCTGGCGACGTGATGCTGCTGACACATCTTGATTGCGAGACAGAGGTTGCGATGGAGGAGGAGGAGGGTGGTTTAGTAGAGGAAGCATACACCGCCGCAGATACCAGCACCGAGCTGGGGCCCGCAATTCTGGGGGTGGGTAGGACGTGAGCGGTCCCAGGCTCTGACTCTGTCCCAGCCTCCACTAAATTCACCCAATGTGCTGTCAGGGAGATATAGTGGCCCTGCCCGCCTGTGCTTGTTCACGTGTCCGTTGTTAAGTGGACCTTGGGAGTAACCGCGTTGGTGAGGGCGCGTACAATGTTGCGGGAGACGTGGTCGTGCAGGGCTGGGACGGCACATCGGGAAAAGTAGTGGCGACTGAGAACCGAGTAGCGCGGGGCCGCCGCCGCCATCATGCTTTTGAAAGCCTTCATTTCCACAAGCCTATACGGCAGCATCTCCAGGCTGATCAATTTGGCTATGTGCACGTTTAACGCTTGAGCGTGCGGGTGCGTGGCGGCGTACTTGCGCTTGCGCTCAAACAGTTGCGCTAGCGACGTCTGGACGCTGCGCTGAGAGACATTGCTGGATGGGGCCGAGGACAGCGGAGGTGAGGGTGTGGGTGCAGGCCGGTAGGCACTTGTGCCTGTGTCCTCAGAGGGGGGTTGGATCTCAGTGGCAGGTTGGGGCACAGGGGGAGAGGCAGTGGTGCAAACCGGAGGCGGTGAAGGCCTTCGTCCCACCTTGTGGGGTGCTTGGCCATCATATGCCTGCGCATGCTGGTGGTGGTGGCTCCCCAGCTGATCTTGGCGCGACAAAGGTTGCACACCACTGTTCGTCGGTCGTCAGGCGTCTCTGTGAAAAACTGCCACACCTTAGAGCACCTTGGCCTCTGCAGGGTGGCATGGCGCGAGGGGGCGCTTTGTGAAACAGTTGGTGGATTATTCGGTCTGGCCCTGCCTCTACCCCTGGCCACCGCACTCGCTCGGCCTGTGCCCACACCCTGACTTGGGCCTCCGCGTCCTCGCCCGCGTCCACGTCCTCTAGGCCTACCCCTACCCCTCAGCATGCTGTATTACCAGTAGTGCAGAAACAGAAAGCTGTAATTAAATGTGCCGCTTATTGGCCTGTGGTTGGAGGCTGACTTCACTTACGGAACGCACAGCAGAGGCAGGAAAGAATTTTGCGCAAGCCTGCTGTAACACTTAGCTGGCTGCGTATGAATTAGGACAACTACCCCCAGCAGAGACCCAGTACACTTGTGGACAGGAATACAGCGGTGATGTAAGAGGCAACACAGAGGCAGGAGAGAATTTTGCGCAAGCCTGCTGTGACACTTAGCTGGCTGCGTATGAATTAGGACAACTACCCCCAGCAGAGACCCAGTACACTTGTGGACAGGAATACAGCGGTGATGTAAGAGGCAACACAGAGGCAGGAAAGAATTGTGCGCAAGCCTGCTGTAACACTTAGCTGGCTGCGTATGAATTAGGACAACTACCCCCAGCAGAGACCCAGTACACTTGTGGACAGGAATGCAGCGGTGATGTAAGAGGCAACTCAGAGGCAGGAAAGAATTTTGCGCAAGCCTGCTGTAACACTTAGCTGGCTGCGTATGAATTAGGACAACTACCCCCAGCAGAGACCCAGTACACTTGTGGACAGGAATACAGTGGTGATGTAAGAGGCAACACAGAGGCAGGAAAGAATTTTGCGCAAGCCTGCTGTAACACTTAGCTGGCTGCGTATGAATTAGGACAACTACCCCCAGCAGAGACCCAGTACACTTGTGGACAGGAATACAGCGGTGATGTAAGAGGCAACACAGAGGCAGGAAAGAATTATGCGCAAGCCTGCTGTAACACTTAGCTGGCTGCGTATGAATTAGGACAACTACCCCCAGCAGAGACCCAGTACACTTGTGGACAGGAATACAGCGGTGATGTAAGAGGCAACACAGAGGCAGGAAAGAATTTTGCGCAAGCCTGCTGTAACACTTAGCTGGCTGCGTATGAATTAGGACAACTACCCCCAGCAGAGACCCAGTACACTTGTGGACAGGAATACAGCGGTGATGTAAGAGGCAACACAGAGGTAGGAAAGAATTTTGCGCAAGCCTGCTGTAACACTTAGCTGGCTTCGTATGAATTAGGACAACTACCCCCAGCAGAGACCCAGTACACTGAGGACGGTCACAGGCAGCCCAAATAGATTTTTTTCCCAAATGTTTTTGGAAAGGCCCACTGCCCATATACACTAAATATGTCTTCTGTCCCTGCCTCACCACTACTGGCCCTGGACAATGTAAAATTACTGCAGGACGCAATGCTCTGCACGGCCGATATACAAAAAAAAAAAAAAAAAGTGCAACACTGCAAAAAGCAGCCTCGACCAGGGGCGTAGCTAGAGGCTCATGGGCCCGGGTGCAAATGTTTAGCTTGGGGCCCCCTTCCAGACCCGTCCACCCACCACTCCTTTTCACAGCTACTCCTTGTATATCACTTTTAGCTACATTACTGTTTTTTTTAATGACCCATCAATGGATCATTAGTAATCAGGGGTTTAGATTTTTAAAACATCCAGAACACAAGCCTCAAGGCACGCTTTGCTTCCCCAAGAAAGAAAAAAATAATGATATATACACATACATAATACAGGCACACATACATTGGAGACAGTATGAGCTAACTTTTATAACATGTTAGGGCTCATGTGCACGACCAGGTTTTCACCACGTATTATGCACACGTGGTAATCCCAGCATGCTCTCTTTCTCTGCGTACCACGTAACGTGAGCCCTGTACACTTGTATGATACGCTGCCCATACGCAATACTTTGTTTCCATGTGCATTGTCACTCTAAACAGAGTGGGGAATTAAAATAAGAATCCCCCTGTGCATGTGCAGTGCCACACAAGGCGATATGTGGTCCCTGCCGGCAGCGTGCACGTCTGGGAAATGTGTGAGATGCCGGTGGTCTCCCACAGTGTTGTAGGCTTACGGCTGTGGCAGTGGCATTGAGCCCTTAGTCACCAAAACAGCGGCTCGGTTCTAGCATACCTCTAATAGTGAAGTCAGGTGCCGGCTCGCAGAACCCCCCTCACTCACCCCCACTCCCCATCACACAGAACCCCCCTCACTCACCCCCACTCGCCATCACACAGAACCCCCCTCACTCACCCCCACTCCCCATCACACAGAACACCCCTCACTCACCCCCACTCCCCATCACACAGAACCCCCCTCACTCACCCCCACTCCCCATCACACAGAACACCCCTCACTCACCCCCACTCCCCATCACACAGAACCCCCCTCACTCACCCCCACTCCCCATCACACAGAACACCCCTCACTCACCCCCACTCCCCATCACACAGAACACCCCTCACTCACCCCCACTCCCCATCACACACAGAACCCCCCTCACTCACCCCCACTCCCCATCACACACAGAACCCCCCTCACTCACCCCCACTCCCCATCACACAGAGCACCCCTCACTCACCCCCACTCCCCATTACACACAGAGCACCCCTCACTCACCCCCACTCCCCATTACACACAGAACACCCCTCACTCACCCCCACTCCCCATCACACAGAACACCCCTTGTCCCCCCCCCCCACTCCCCATCACACAAGAACACCCCTCACTCACCCCCACTTCCCCATCACACAGAACACCCCTCACTCACCCCCACTCCCCATCACACAGAACACCCCTCACTCCCCCCCCCCCCCCCCCCCCCCCCCCCCCCCCCCCCCCCCCCCCCCCCCCCCCCCCCCCCCCCCCCCCCCCCCCCCCCCCCCCCACTCCCCATCACACAGAACACCCCTCACTCACCCCCACTCCCCATCACACAGAACACCCCTCACTCACCCCCACTCCCCATCACACAGAACACCCCTCACTCACCCCCACTCCCCATCACACAGAACACCCCTCACTCACCCCCACTCCCCATCACACAGAACACCCCTCACTCACCCCCACTCCCCATCACACAGAACACCCCTCACTCACCCCCACTCCCCATCACACAGAACACCCCTCACTCATCCCCACTACCCATCACACACAGAACACCCCTCACTCATCCCCACTACCCATCACACACAGAACACCCCTCACTCACCCCCACTCCCCATCACACAGAACACCCCTCACTCACCCCCACTCCCCATCACACAGAACACCCCTCACTCACCCCCTCTCCCCATCACACACAGAACCCCCCTCACTCACCCCCACTCCCCATCACACAGAACCCCCCTCACTCACCCCCACTCCCCATCACACAGAACACCCCTCACTCACCCCCACTCCCCATCACACAGAACCCCCCTCACTCACCCCCACTCCCCATCACACACAGAACCCCCCTCACTCACCCCCACTCCCCATCACACAGAGCACCCCTCACTCACCCCCACTCCCCATTACACACAGAGCACCCCTCACTCACCCCCACTCCCCATTACACACAGAACACCCCTCACTCACCCCCACTCCCCATCACACAGAACACCCCTTGTCCCCCCCCCCCACTCCCCATCACACAGAACACCCCTCACTCACCCCCACTCCCCATCACACAGAACACCCCTCACTCACCCCCACTCCCCATCACACAGAACACCCCTCACTCACCCCCACTCCCCATCACACAGAACACCCCTCACTCACCCCCACTCCCCATCACACAGAACACCCCTCACTCACCCCCACTCCCCATCACACAGAACACCCCTCACTCACCCCCACTCCCCATCACACAGAACACCCCTCACTCACCCCCACTCCCCATCACACAGAACACCCCTCACTCATCCCCACTACCCATCACACACAGAACACCCCTCACTCATCCCCACTACCCATCACACACAGAACACCCCTCACTCACCCCCACTCCCCATCACACAGAACACCCCTCACTCACCCCCACTCCCCATCACACAGAACACCCCTCACTCACCCCCTCTCCCCATCACACACAGAACCCCCCTCACTCACCCCCACTCCCCATCACACAGAACCCCCCTCACTCACCCCCACTCCCCATCACACAGAACACCCCTCACTCACCCCCACTCCCCATCACACAGAACACCCCTCACTCACCCCCACTCCCCATCACACAGAACACCCCTCACTCACCCCCACTCCCCATCACACAGAACACCCCTCGTTTCCCTCACTCACCATCACACAGAACACCCCTCGTTTCCCCCACTCACCATCACACACAGAACACCCCTCTCCCCTCTTAATCATACCGAGGACGTTCCCTCTCGCCGACTGCACTTACTTTCACTATGGTCTCTGCGCAGGCAGGCAGCCTCTCCTGCACATCGGCGCTTCCTCCCAGGACCTCCGCTCAGACTCCTCCCCTCTGATGATCTCTGTGCTGGAGAACCAGATGGGGGAGGGGTCTGAGCGGAGGTCCTGGGAGGAAGCGCCGATGTGCTGGAGAGGCTGCCTGCTGCGCAGAGACCATAGTGAAAGTAAGTGCAGTCAGTCAGTGTCGGAAAGTAAGCCCCGTGGGCCCCCAGGGGCCGGGTCGCAACCGCACCCCCAGCACCCCCTATATGTACGCCAGTGGCCTCTACACTACTGCACACGGTTAGATGTGGCCCTAAGAAGGACCGTTGGGGTTCTTGAAGCCTAAAATAACTCCTAACACTCTCCCTATAGCAGCTCTGGCACCAGCAGCACTGTTCCTGATCTCTGTCAGAATGCATCTGTGGCGAGCCGCGGGAGGGGTCGATTTATATACTCGGGTGACACCTGATCTCGCCAGCCACTCACTGCAGGGGGGTGGTATAGGGCTTGAACGTCGCAGGGGGAAGTTGTAATGCCTTCCCTGTCTTTCTATTGGCCAGAAAAGCGCGCTAACGTCTCAGAGATGAAAGTGAAAGTAACTCGAACATCGCGTGGTACTCGTCTCGAGTAACGAGCATCTCGAACACGCTAATACTCGAACGAGTATCAAGCTCGGACGAGTACGTTCGCTCATCTCTAGTTCCTATAGAACTGTTCACATGGATGATTGTTATATGCACGGAATCTGCGCGTCTAACAAAGAGGTGCGTGCAAAGATAGGACCTGTCCTATCTTTGCTGCGTGCTTTCCATATACTCCTATGGGAGCTGGAAAGCACACAGCTCGCATCTCGGTTCGTGTGAACTGGCTATTTTAAGTAACTTGCATTAACCCGTTCACGCGATCTTTAGAGCAGTGCTATGTACACAGCTACACTACGGGCTTACATCACCAGTGAGAAGGAGCCCAAGACACTACATGCTGCTCTGACTGTCCAGAACTGCTCATACGGACAACACTGGTTAATCAAAGCAGATGTAGTGTCCTAGACTAATGATGCATACTAATGCACAGTATACATCAGTTATTAAGAGAAGCTGGTGCAACCATCTTTGTTCGTCCAGGTCCAGAGGGTCGCTTTAAGGAGTCTGACTTGACCATTCCAAAAATACAATTTTTTATTTCCAACCATTATTTAGTTGATTCACTTTTGTCTTTCGTGCCTGTTTCTTATTGCAGCGCATAATGTCTCTTCAGCTTGGGATAATGGACTGCTGCTCTTACATTATCCTGTAATATGTTTTGGTACACCTTAGGGCCCTTTTACACGGAACACTTATTGTTCTGTTTCCCACAGGATAATGCAGTACACACCGCCAGCGACTGAACAACAAATAATAACTTGTTCGCTTATCATTCATCAATCAAACAACAATCAGCTTGTGTAAACAGGCAATCGGTCATCGGTCTGAATGGGATCCAAGACATAGGAACCCAGTAATGAAGTAAGAAAATGATCCAGCTAGACAGATCTGATTGGGCGATGGGACACCAGAGGTGTGTAGCAATGACTACATAGGACAATTGATGCCCGTCACTCGTCCCCGTACATACTCGCTCCTGTACTGTCACACAGGAGCGAGTATCGCTGGCTCTCTGACAGAGTGGCCAGAAGGGGAGCGGGGAAGCTGCAGTAGATTTCACTCCTCGCTCTCCCCCGCCCCTCTCCATTCACTTAACACAGCAGCCATTCAGTACTGAGCGGCTGCTGTTTATACTGAACGATCAGCATTCATAATTTTAAGCTGCACGAAATCCTGAACAATGATCGTTCAGTGTAAACAGCCGCCGCTCAGTACTGAATGGCTGCTGTGTTAAGTGAATGAAGAGGGGCGGGGGAGAGTGAGGAGTGAAATCTCCTCCAGCCATCCGGGCCTCCTGCTGGCTGCTCTGTGAGCGAGCCAGACATACTTGCTCCTGAGCAGCAGAGCAGGAGCGAGTACATACAGGGACGAGTGTCGGGCATCCTTTGCCTGACATTTGTCCCATGTAAATGGGCCTTATGGCTAATTTCACATGGGTCAGTGTGATATTGGGCCGTAAAACGCGGTCTGATATTCGCTCGCCGTGCGATATCCCTGGAGATGAGAGGCGTTTTTGTGTTTCCCAAACCTTGCGTCGCACGTCGTGTGATACTGTGCTGGCCCCATTGAAAACAAAGATAGGACATGTCACAATTTTTGCCCTCGCCGTGATGCGGAAAAAAATCATTCATGTTTATGACCCCATTCAAATAAAAAGGGCTTCGTATTTGTGTAAGATTCGCTCATCTCACTACACACAAATCTTGCACGATTTTCTCAGCCTTATAAAAGTAGCCTAAGGATACCTCCACACAGGCACTAAATCGCCGTGATTTTTGGTCTATGCGATAGTAAAAAAGCAGATTTATGAAACCAATGTCTTTCAATGGTTTCATTTACATCTGCGATGTGTTCGCTGTTACAATGCTGCGATAGAACATGCCACGATTTTTTGCTATCTTTTGGCTTTTCTTTGCCTTTTTATGCACCTATGTTTCCATATAAAGTCATCATTTGTTCAATTTGGGTGAAATAAGGCACAACGACGCAGTTTACAAAGCAGACATATACCAGATTTATACCACCTAAATATAAATATTTCTGTTTTGGAGAAATAAAAAGAGTTTAAGGCCTCATGTCCACGGGGAAAATAAGAATTAAAAACCGCAGCGGATTTTAACTCTTCTCCCGCGCGCGGATCCGCACCCCATAGGGATGCATTGACCACCCGCGGGTAGATAAATACCCGCGGATCGTCAATAAAAGTGATTTTAAAAAAAATGGAGCATGAAAAAATCTGGACCATGCTCCATTTTCATGCGGGTCTCCTGCGCGGACGGCTCCCGCGGGCTTCTATTGAAGCCTATGGAAGCCGTCCGGATCCGCGGGAGACCTAAAATAGGAATTTAAAAGCATTTACTCACCCGCAGCGGGCCGGGAAGGTCTTCTCTTCCTCACGGCCGCATCTCCCTTGCTTCGGCTCGGCGGATGTGCCCGGCGCATGCGCGCGGCACGTCGACGACGTGCCGCCGGCATGACGAATTCATCCGCCGGCCGAAGAAAGAAGATCCGGCCGCGACGCAGAGAAGAAACGGAGCGGATGGGAGGTGAATTTATTCTCATTTATTCTTATTTTCAGCGCTCATGTCCGCGGGGCAGGAGGGACCCGCTGCAGATTCTACATGTAGAATCCGTAGCGGGCCCGATTTTCCCCGTGGACATGAGGCCTAAGAAATGTATAGTGCGTTTTTATTATAGTTGAAATTAATTTAAAAAAAGTGGAGACAGATAACCAGCAAGCACCAATATGTCTAGCCATGGAGTGATGTACATCCAGGTCTTCAGCAATGTTTTTTTAGCCTCTCCAGCACTGCAGTCTATGAGAAGCTGGAAGGGGATCCCTGTGTAGGCCTACACAGTGCAATGATGGAATTGTGCAGGAGACACATCCCGGCATCTCATAGGCTGCAGCGCTGAAGAGGCTAAGCATGGGAAGGGGCTAGGCGAGTAATATATTTGTATAGATATTTTTTTTTAATTGAACCACTATGGCAGCACACTATGAGAGAATGGTGCAGCATGAATAGCTCCATACTCTGCCATGATATTGCTTCCTACTGCACAAACAACTTTGGTTACAGTGTCCACCCGATTGCTCTACACAACCGTTACATTTCTCCCATACTGCAGCTACTGACATCTTTAGAGACAAGGTAATACTATATATTGCCGCCGTAATTCAATTCAGATTTTAAAAAAGGCCATAGATAACCACTGTTAAAGTGTGTTCATACATTATTTAGGCCGCCCTTTATACTGCAATACTTAAGAATTGCAATATAGTGTACAACAAGCAAATCAGAAAATTGAAAGTCCATATTCCCTCTGGGGACTAAAAGAAAAGTTAAAAAAATATATTAAAATGTTAAAACTTTTATTCTTGAGAAAGAAAAAAAAAGTTGGTAAAAGTCTAAACTATTAAAATGCATTCTTTACCCTGCATGGTGGATAAGAAAACAATTTGAAATACAAAAATTAGTTTTGTCACCCTGCCACTCAAAAATATATATTTTTAAAGTGATACCACTAAAAATTACAGCTTTCCCCACAAAAAACAATCCCTGGGGGGGCGTGGCCAGCTAATGGAGGAGTGAGATGCACCTTAGCTCGGCTCCCGCATCCAGCCCTATTTAGCCCACATGTGGATGACCCAGACCCGGCAATCTGCAATAATGGCAAGGGGGAAGAAAAGAGGAGTCGCATCAACCTCTCCAGACGACTCCAGAAGAAGCATTACGGCCTTCCTGAGGAGAAGAGCGGGAGCGGAGTCCCGGGAGCTCCCACCTAAGATGGCGCCCGCTTCACTTCCGGCGCGGCAACTCAGCCCTGCATCGGGCTGCGACCAGCCAGCAAGAACCCGGGGAGGAAACAGAAGCATCGGCGGCCCTGCAGCAGACCTCGGACACCACACTCAGCAGCGCAGAGGCGACGGCGGGGACCCAGCGGCGGGCAGCGGATCACCGGAACCCGCCGGCGGCAGCTCAGCAGAAAGGGGAGGAGGAGCAACAAGTTGGAAGGGCGACACAGCATCCGAGGCAGCGGGAGCGGTGAGTGGGGTCGGAGAGCCAGCCACAGGGAAAGGGGGAGACTTCACCAGCCCAGAGCCCGGGCCACCTGTGACACAGACAGCCCCCCCCCGCAGACAGCTCTGCAGCAACCAGCAGGGGAAAAGGAGCCAGAGAGAGCAGCTCAAGAGAATGGGGGATCACGGCAGCCACCCCTAACAGAAGAGCCCCAAGTGGAGCAGGGGAAAAGAGCAAAAACCCACACTGGCAGCATGCCCAGCAAGGGAGAGCAGCTAAACCTGAGACATCCACAGCACCCAGTGAGACAGGGTGAACCCTCCCAGCAAGACACAGCACTGGCCAGCAAACACCCCTCACCAAGCAACAGCCCCCCAAGGCAGAGCAGTACCCCACCTGCATCCAGCTTCCCAGAGCCACTCTCCCGGCAAGGAGGCTCCCCTAAGGGCCCTACATACAGTTCATACATAAATATGCCGGACTCCGACACAAGCCAGCCACGACCGAGCTCCCCTTAGCCACAAAAAAGCGCAATCCAAAGGAGGACTAGACAGGTCGACAAACAGACCACAACCATAAGCAAGCCACCACAGGGGCCAAACAAACAGAACGAGTCCAGTAACAGCACAAAGATTGCATCAGCACCTCTTTCGTCGCCGCCGGACCGGGCCCCCCCCCCCCCCCGCGGTCCAATTCTCCACTGACACACAGCTCTCCTGAGCCACTTCTGGGACCCAGAGCCCTTCTTAAAGAGCCCACAGACAACCACCATCCCGAGGCAGAGACTGGCCCACCAGTACAGTCAAACCATAGCGCCCCACTACCACAAAGAAGCGTGGGACAGAGGAGACACAGGCAGACCGATGCACAAAGCGCAACCAAACCCAAGACCAACCAAACCCAAGACCCCCGGGCCGCAACCCGGCAAACCGAATCTGGGGATAGGCAGCGCAGACAACTCCGGCAACAGAGCAGGACAATTGAACTCCAGGTGCCTAACCCAGAGAGAACCCAATAATCAAACCCTTGACTCAGAAGTAGAAGAGGACTGGGACTGGAAGTCATCTTAGGGCCCTACCGACGCAGAACCACATCGATACCCTTTTCCAGCAACTCGAGGCCGCACGCAAGAAGGGCGTAGCGTCTCTTCAGCAGGAGATACGACAAATAGGCCAGAGAGTAGAGGCAGTAGAGGAGGCCCAGGAGAAGGTTACAGAAACGCTCGAGGCCCATGATCAAGAACTACACCTACACTCCCAGCAGATTTTGGATCTCTACACACATACCTAGATGATCTAGAAAATCGCCATCGGAGAAACAACATACATGTAATAGGCCTTACTGAAGAAGTTGAACCATCATAACTCGAAAGCTGGGCCCAGTCATTTTTTAACAATATACTAAAGAGACCGGAGTCCTCCTTATTAGAAATAGACAGAGTACACAGATCACTTGGCCCGAAATCCCCAGACCCTAGCAGACCCAGAGATGTGGTCTGCCGAATCCATTTTTATAAAGACAAGGACTTAATTCTACAAAAAATACGATCCATTAAAGACCTGTCCTTCAAGGGTACCCAGATCCTGATCCTTCCGGACCTTTCGCGCCGAACTCTACAGCTGCGCAGAGCATTGAGACCGCTGCTGACCCTTCTCCAAGACAGAGAGATCCCCTATCGCTGGGGTTTCCCCTTCCAACTACACGCCTCCAAGAATGGCAAGTCAGCAACATTCCGAGGACTGGGAGACTTACTACATTTCTTGGGAACTCTGGAATTACCTCCAGTCCGACTACCAGATTGGCCAACGCCGTGCTCTCTTCCGGTGCCACCTCCAAGAAACACGTGGCTACCGGTACCCCCGAGATCCAGACAACGACGCAGGGACCAACACCAGGGGGGAAAAGAAGACGCTAGAAGTGGAGCAGCAGAATGACCAGGACGCAGCCATCTTCATTCTATAACTCTTTATTGATCTGCTTCTCCTTTTTCCATGTCTATATTCCTACTATACATATAACCCCCTTCCCCCCTTTCTCAAACTCGCCCATACTGGGTGAACATGCTACGAGATCCAACCAGCAGGGGGGACAAATTTGACTCAGCCGGGTCTGGGAACGCCCACTCACATGCCTAATAGTCCCGGTTCCTACACCCGGGATACATTTTCTAGACAGGGTTGGGAGGCGGGAGGGAGCCCACCCTTCCTTGGCCTCCACACTCCCACATAGGGTTGACAGCTAACTTAAGCTGTTGTCTTCTGCCTAGTCTAGGCGGACCATTAGTTCTAGGGGACCACTAGCGGCCCCTTACCAGTTGTTGTTTGTTCTCAAGTTACATGTTTACCCCCTTTATGGCCTTTCCCTATGTGTCGCCTCCTCTTGTGTCACCCCCCCACCTCTCCCCACCCCTAACCCACCTGAGGGGAGATGGGAGGTACGCACCCACTCCGGTCTTTAAGCCCAAATGGCGAACCTAACGTTTTGCACCCACAATACCAAAGGTCTAAACAGCCCACAGAAGAGACGACAGCTCCTTTACCACCTCCATAAAAAAAGAGTGATGGTAGCTATGCTACAAGAGACCCATTTCAAGGAGGGGTGCGTGCCAACTTGCTCCTCCTCGTACTACCCCAAGTGGCTCCATAGCCCCGACCCCTTGAGAAAGGGAGGGGTTTCCATTGCCCTACATAGGACCCTCCAATACCAGCAAGTTGATTCCTTTATTGACCCAGGTGGCAGATATATTTTTCTTAAGGTAGAAATACTGGGTACAGTAACCACCTTTGCTAACATTTATCTTCCCAACCAGAACCAAGTTCCTGCGGCGCTGAGAGTGCTGAACGCTCTAGCCAAATTCGCGGATGGATTGAAAATAATTCTGAGCGGAGACCTCAATGTGGCAATGGACCCCTCCGTGGATACTTCATCGGGTAAGTCCTCCGTCTCCCGGGCAGCAATTAGGACGCTCAAAAAGAAACTAGACACACTACACTTAATAGTTCTCTGGAATATACTACATCCAGACACCCGGGATTACACGTTCCACTCAGCGGCTCACAATTCCTACAGCAGGATCGATTATCCTAGGATCTCGCACAGTCTCCTAGATAGTTCCCCTTCGTGCTCACATGGGGACCTGCTGTGGTCGGACCACTCCCCGGTCTTTGGGGGTCTGGCGGGATGGGGATCCACACCTAGATGCCAGTCTTGGAGACTCAACGATAATCTCCTAAAAGATCCCCTGTGCGTATCAACACTTAGAAAAGAGATTGAAATCTTTAAGGAGACCCACCAAGTTGACCAGACCCCTGCACCAACAAAATGGGAAACCCTCAAGTGCATACTAAGGGGCGTGCTGATCTCCCAGGGAGCCAGGATCAAAAAAGAAAGAGCGTCCACTTTGACGGGGCTATTAGCTACCCTGAGGGCCAAAGAGACCACTAACAAAAGACAGCAAAACGAAACAGTGAGAGCGGAAATCTCTTGGGTCCGCCAGCAGATCTTGGAGATACTAGATCAACGCTCTCTGGCCTTCAGGGACAAACTCAGAAAAGGGTCTTTTGAATATGGGGACAAATGTGGATCACACCTAGCCAGAATCCTCCATCCCAGGTCCCCCCAAACATATATCCCTAAAATTCAATCCGCCAGAGGCCAATTAGTACATAACACCAAAGATATACTGGAGGAATTTAAATCCTACTATGACAAACTCTACAACATCCCGCTAGAGTCACACACCCCAGCCCAGATCCTTAAAAACGAGATAGATGCCTACCTTTCTGAACATGCACCTAAGAGCCTGACACCAACAGAGGCTGAGGCCCTGGAGCAGGACTTCTCACCCTCAGAACTGACCAACATAATTCGTAACCTGAAAGTAAACAAAAGTCCGGGCCCAGATGGGTACACAGCCAGATTTTATAAATTATTTGCGGAAGAACTCGTCCCAATAGCTCTAGACGCATTTAACACTGTAAACAGAGGCCACCCGTTCCCTAAGCAGGCATTGCAAGCCCACATCACAATCATACTTAAACCGGGCAAGGACCCCTCGGCCTGCGGGAGCTATAGGCCAATCTCACTGATAAATGTCGACCTCAAGATGTTTGCTAAATTGATAGCAAATAGACTACAAAATCAAATTCCTAAGCTGATCCACTTGGAGCAGGTCGGCCTTGTCCCTGGCAGAGAGGCAAGGGACAACACTATTAAAACAATGTCCCTAATAGCTAGGGCCAAATCGACAAACACCCCCCTATGCCTCCTGTCGATTGATGCAGAGAAGGCTTTCGACAGGGTGAGTTGGACCTTCCTTTCTGCCACACTAGAGAAAATCGGATTGGGCCCACGGATGCTCCAGTGGATCATGGCGCTCTACCAGGACCCCACTGCGAGAATTAGAGTGAATGGGACGTTGTCCGACACGCTTAGAGTAAGAAACGGAACGAGACAGGGGTGCCCCCTTTCCCCCACGGCAGCCTACAAATTAAATTTTATCCCCTTTGTCGAAAACCTGGAGAAGGATTTGGGCAAATGGAACCCCCTCTACATCTCATGGAATGGACGAATTAACGCGGTAAAAATGGACGTGCTGCCCAGATTTCTCTACATTTGTCAAACCATTCCAATTAGGCTCCCAAGAGTATTCTTCAAAAAAATTAGATCCTTGATCATAAATTTCGTATGGAAGGGGCACAAACCACGATTACGCTACTCCATACTGACGAGGGAAAAAGAAAAGGGAGGCCTGGGTCTACCAGACTTCTCTCTATACCATAAAGCCAACATAGCAAACTGCGCCCTCGACATCATTAAAAGCAGGAGCTCAAGGCTCTGGGTGGAAATAGAGCACGCAGGGGAGAAGGATGGTCTATACGGAGCCCCCTGGATACCAACCAGGTGGATAAAATCTATTTCTAACATTTCTCCCTTCAGTCTCCAATTGTTTACCACATGGGCGGGCTTCGCGCCCCGCTATGGTTTAGTCACAGTCCCAGGTCCACTAACACCGCTCACGGCAAATCCCTTATTTTAAACCACCAAAAATAGGATGGGTCTCCTGTCCCTTCTGGCCACACCAACCCCCAGGCTAAGAGACGTAGTGACAGAGTCAGGACTGAAATCCATGACAGAGATCCTGGATCAGTCTCCACCACAGCCAGGTTCTTGGCTACAATACCTGCAGTTAAGGGGCTTTGTGAGCTCGCTGACGCCGAAAGTGAATCTGACAGCATCCCTTACAGAGTTCGAACAACTCTGCTTATCAAGCCTAAACCAGAGGCACATGATCTCTAAGTTATACAAAACACTGCTGAGCCGGGAGACGGGGGACGAGGCCCTGAAATACAAAGAGGCCTGGGAACGGGAATTGGGGGAAAACCTCACAGATGAGGACTGGGGAAAAATCTGGAATCTGACCCACAAGGTCTCCACGGCAGGTAGAATCCAAGACCTTAACTACAAGATAGTTTCAAGATGGTACAGAACCCCTGACCAACTGCAGAGGATATTTCCCCAGGCCTCCTCGGGTTGCTGGAGATGCAGCGGGAGCAGGGGCAACATGACACACATTTGGTGGGAATGTCAGCCAGTAGCCGAGCTCTGGAAAGAAGTGACAACCCTGTACAACCATGTTAACCACTCGGACGTTACGTTGACACCAAAACTTGCCCTGCTCTCACTGCGAGAGGAGCGAAAGCAAGCCTATTAAAAAACTTCATAATAGCAGTGAGAAGACTCATTCCAAGATTATGGCGCTCAGCCACTACTCCAACTAGGGGCATGTGGGTGGAAGAACTTCATACTCTCATGAGATTCGACGAGCTGGGGGCAGACGAGCCCAAATTATGGGAAGCCTACTACAAGCTATGGCAGCCGTGGGAACTGATAACCTTAGAAAATGGATAGTGCAAGGCTCTATAGACTAACGAGACCGCTTGAAAGACCCCCGAAGCGCATCATACATGGCCACACCTACTTTTAACTCCACATTCCTCCCCTCTCACCTCCCCTCCCCCTCCTGTTCCCTTCTTTTCCCTTCCTTACTCTTCCACTCCCTGATCAATTCCCCTCCCCCCTTCCCCATCCCAATTGTGTGTCTTAGAATAAGTAAAACTAATGTCAACAGCAAAGGAGAAGCTCACATCAGAACTTCAAGCTGGGACGAGACGGGCTACCCAGTCTAGTAACATAGATCAAGACGGAGAGGAGAGCAGGGGAGAGCGCGCAACAATGCGTCAACGCAACCCAGGCACCTTAGGATCATTGCGCGTAGCGCGACATTAATTCCCCACGAAATTCTGTCTTCTCTTTTCTGCCAGCTCTCTGCTCTTATAATGGTCTTTAAACTAGACCTACTTGCAATAGTTTATCAAGTTTTTCTTACTGTTTGTTTTGATACCTTTGAAGTGATCTAAAAATGTGACCAAACTGTTGCCAGATTTGTAATAAAATGTATTTGAACCTAAAAAACAATCCCTCACATAGCCCCATCAATTGAAAAAAAAATTATGTGTAATAGAAAGTGGCAACAAAGTTAAATTTAGTAGTAAAGCATAATAAAAACTATTTAAATTTTGCTTTCCATTAATCATACGGACCCGCAGAATGAGCCCACTTACAACTGTGTCAACGGAAAAATAAAAAGTCATCGGTCTTGGAACTCAGGGATGAAAACCAGTCTTTTTCTCTTATATCCTAAGTAATCAGGATGAGCTACAGGGAGCAGATCTCACACATAATACTAGTTTATGATGACCAGATGAGAGGATCAGCAGCTCCTGCTCCAACACTGCACTAACAGTCTTGGTAGCCATACTACGCTCCACAGTTGTGCATCATCAGCAGGAATGCTCCTGCTGTTTCATCATATCATGGCTACTAGTTTGTTGTTAGGGCAGATGTTATGTAACTGTCTCACAGCTGATCTATTAGGGCTCATGCCAACGGCCAGGTCGGATTCTGCCTGCAAAATCTCACAGCGGATTCAGACCTGGCGCCCCCTTAGAGACCCCATACTCACCTCTCCAGATCCGCCATCTAACATGCGCAGGGCTCTTGGCGTGTGACGCGCCAAGACTGGGGTATGACGTGGTTACCAGGGATACTTCCGCTGTGCCCAGAGCGCGGAGTATTGCGGGACAGATGTCTTCCATTGACTGCAATGGAAGCCGTCCGTGCGTTTTTCCACACAAATTAGACGATGCTGCAATTATCTCCCTGCAAGCAGAAAATTGCAGCCGATTTCCGCTCATTGGCAGGGAAGAATTGTTTTATACAGCATGTCTATGGACGGACATTGCTGCGGAAATCGCAGTAGGTGTCTGACCACGATTTCCGCAGCGATAATCCGTCCGTGGGCATTCGGCTTAGAGTGGGACAGCCGCCCACACTGCTGCCGCTCAGGCTACTTTGGAGAGGAATGCCTGATTAGCCTCTTAAAGAGACACTGTCACCATCTTTTTTAACCCAGCGACAGCCACACTGATTACAGCGATATCTGTAATGTGGATCTGTGCAGAGGTTTTGGAGAAACTTGCGATTTATCAGCAATAGCACATGCATCGAGGATTACTTAAAGTAGTCCTAGATATTCATGATCCTCTCAGTGAGCGCTGTAAAAACATTAGATTCCCTTTAAATATTCTTGGCTTCTGCAAAATGTTGCTAGTTATACCTTAACTATGTGCATTTAAATTCAGTATTCCTTGTTTGCCTCTAGTATTTTGCTCCTAGTGTAGCTGTGTCCCAGTGGTTACTTCTAGCCCAGCCCTGGTTTCTTAGCCTTACAGTTATTTTGCCTATTTGTTTCTGTCTTATGGTTTTCTTGTCTCTGGGTCTCAGTGCCCTCTTGCTGTTGGGCAAGGTGTAGAGTTGGGGTCAGCATCAGCGATAGATTAGAGAAAGATTTAGGGAGAGCTAGAGTTAAGATTCCTTTAACTGGGCAGGCTGACAACTGGGGTCCAAGTTAAAGGGGTTGTCCCGTGAAATCAAGTGGGGTTATACACTTCTGTATGGCCATATTAATGCACTTTGTAATGTACATCGTGCATTGAATAAGAGCCATACAGAAGTTATACACTTACCCACTCCGTTGCTGGCGTCCCTGTCTCCATGGCTCCGACTAATTTCTGCATCTTCTGGCTTCTTTAGACGCGCTTGCGCTGTCCGGTCTTCTGCTTTGTTGAATGGGGCCGCTCCGGCGTGCTCGCGCCGGAGAGCTGGTCTACGCATCGTCATCGTAGCTCCGCCTCCGTCACGTGGTGCCGATCAGCCAATTAGGTGGCTGTAATCGGCAGTGGAACGCAAGACAGGAGAAGATAATCCACGGTGCACCATGGGAGAAGACCCGCGGTGCACCATGGGAGAAAACCGCGGTGCATCCTTGGGAAAGGACCGGCGGCCATCTTTAAAAGAAGAAAAGAAGAAACTGCCCGAACGGAGATGCAGGTAAGCGATTTTTTTTTTTTAAATAACAAAGGGATTGTTTTTAACGGAGCACAATGTGGGGGTATGTAGGAAAAAATTTTTTTGATTTCGCCGCGGGACAACCCCTTTAACCCTTTGCAATCCAATTTTGGATTCAGGGTTTCCTAGGGTTTTTTCTCTTTCTGACATTATACAATGGTACCATCTGCTGGCTAGAGCCAGTACTGCAGTATTGAACATGCTGGAGAGGTCCCTGACTACAGAGCGGCCAGTAATCTAGCGTAAGAATACCCTGCCGGACGTCTTCAGACATCGGAAGCTGTACAGCCTTCAATCAGAATGTCTTTAGACGTCAGACAGTGGATTAGAAAGGGTTAATATTGACATCTGGGATTTTAATTTTGCTATCTTGTATATTAGCCTTTTTTCCCTTAAAAAAAATAATGAAATTAGGATGGATCCAGATACATTAGATCAACTGCAAATTTATGGTGTGGATTCTGCACCACAAATCCAAAATAATATATACAGCACGAGTGAATAGTATTTTCAAAACCGCATCCACATAGAAGACAACATTTCCTCATGGAAATCAGAGCCTGATGCAGATTTTTCTAATTCACAGCATGCACATGTTGTTGCAGACATAGACCAAATTCTCCTTTCACGATGTAAAATCCGCTGTTAGATTCACGGTAAAATCTGCAAGTTACAGGTGGATTTTGCAGCAGATTTATGGATCTGTAGGGGTCCTCCAGTACAAAAAAATGCTGTAAACCACTGCTAGCGAGGGAGAACTGCCCACAACTGTGAAGTCACACACCATTTACTACATTGCCCTATCTTCTTCCTCACCTCAGTCTGCCATCCTACCCTTGCTTTCCGTTCTGCTGACGTTTCCGAAAATTCGCCATAATCCAAAATTCCCATTCCCAACTCCAATAATTTTCTCAAGCTGCATCAGTTCTCTGGAATGCACTACCCGAATTAGGTAAATTACCAAGATCCAGTTTTAATTTTAATTTACAGCGATTGGTCCTGGGCTATAATCCCAGCCGATAGTAAAAAAAAATAAAAAAATCCAGCGCGGGATTAAAGCCTCTGCTTCTGCAATCAGTCAGGAGCAGGTCAGGGTGTCAGCTGTTAGTCACAGCTGAGAACCCGAAGATGAAGGCAGGAGTGGTATTTAACCCCTTGTGCTTTCTCCTTATCCGAGTACACAGTGCTCAATGACAGCTGGGATCCCCTGGCACAGCAGACCCTGATCAGCCTTGCCAGTGACTATTGTCACTACAGGGAATGTTTCTCCCTGTAACTGAGGCTCCTATGGATGCCCCAGCTGCAGTGGAAAAGTGTCAAATTAAAAAAAACCCAAAAACATGTGGATGTCCCCAGAGCTCTTATATGACGTCATGGGTGACAGATAATTAAAAAAAAAAAAAAAAAGAAGTAAAACAAAATTACAGAATAAAAATAACCCAAAGCAGAAGTCAACCAAAACCGTTGCCATATGCGCCATGTAATCCAAAACCATACAATTATATATCAAAACGTCCGAAACAAAATGAGGAACCCTCTCCTATAATTTATTTTAGGGTAAACGTACTAATTAAAAAAAAAAATGCTATAAATGTTAAAAAAAATAAATTTTTTTTTAAGCTTTTTACCCCCAATTAAAAAAAAGGGGAAAAAAGTCAGTGAAAAAAGATATTTAAAAAAATAGCCCTACTTTTCAAATATAATTTTGGTAGCTGAAGGGAAAAAATAGGGCAGTTAAACCACCACATGGGTTGAATCCCTAAAGTGTTTAGTCCTTAGGGTGCCTACCCACTTGCGATTTTTTTTCCTGTGATGTTTAGCGTTTTTTCTCAAGAGCAATTAGTATAGAATGTGTTCTTGTCCATCTGGGGTTTTTTTTCCGTTTCGTGGGGTTTTTTCACATAGGAACTGTCAGTTGCATATGTCTCCTTATTTTTCTCTTAATGCACCCATGATTGTCAATGGAGGGCTGCAAAAAACGCTGCGAAAACGCTGCGTTTTCCACGCGTGAAAATCGGCAACGCAAGTGGGTAGGCGCCCTTAAGGGGTAATCTAAGTATTCTTCATTTACCCCTCTACTACATTATTCCTCAGAACCTGACCCATACATCCAACAATAACCCCTACATTGCAAGCCACTTAAAGCACTTCATACCTGCCCCCTGCTTTTTTATGTTAGGAGTTATGCAGAACTCAAACGTTGATCCAGGGATTATTCTGACTGCCACTATGGAGTTGGGTAGGAATTTTTCCTCATTTTTTTTGCCTGCCTCTGGATTAACAAGGGGAGTGGGGGGGGGGGGGGGGGGCAGAAACGGGCTAAACTAGATGGACATTGTCTTCATTTAAGAAGCCTGTGCCATCATCAGAATATACAGACAGCACATGGGCTAAAATATGGTCGTATATATGGACACTTACATAAATATCCTGTTTCAAAGCAAAATGGCCATAGTTAATAATTCCAATACATCTAAGATTTTGTCACCATTACTTTTAATAAGCATAGTTTAACTTCTACTTACATACATGGAATGTTGGCACAAACCTATGCTGTGAAAACATTTCTTCACAAACCTCTCGCAGGATCCAGACCTACCTCTTCCTGATTATTGTTGGCAGCCAATTACAATCCTCCATGGGCCTGGAGCATGTGATCTGTCCCTGTCCCTCAGAAATCTTAAACCACAGAGCACTATACAAATGAGTGTAAGACAAGTCAGAAAGGTTTACATCTGTGTGTACAGACTACTTGGCGTAGAAATGTTAGCAAAGTAGACTAACATTAAAGTGGACCCTTTAGGACCACATAGCAGAACAGTCAGTTTGTGCTATCAATTAGACACCAACGCAAATTTCAGAGACTGTTTTAAAGGGGTGTTCTGAGATCCTTTTTTTTTTTTTTTTTTTTTTAAATAAACCATACCGCCCCTCACATGCCCTCTGTCCAATCCCAGAAGTGACAGCAGTGGTTATGTGCTGATCAACTCACCAAGCATTGGGCTCAGTGGGTATCTGTTGGTAAGTGGCCATGTGAACGTTGCAGTCACGCCCAGGATTAAACTGGCAGGGTCTACAGCAGCTACGCTGAACAGAGGAGGCCACTGGAAAGGAGAGTATGGCTTTTTCTTTTGTTACAACTTTATATATTCTCTGTCTTTAAAAAAAAAAACTCAGAAAAACCCTTAAACGTATCTGTTTAGCCTTAAAAAAAATGTCCATTTCAACTAAGCAAGGGATGCACTTTTCTGCATTGACTTTTGCAAATACACCTCTACATTACATAGCATTTTATGGCAGAGAAAGCGTTTAATGTGGAAGTATCACTGTGACATGTTACGTGTTTGTGAACTATAGAATTTAAGGCATTAAAGGTATAATAAAAGAAGGCTAATGCTAGTAAAGTAGATTCAGCCTGCACACGACTGCCACAAAGTGACCAGATGGAAACCAGATAAAACTTCCCAACTTACATACTGGATTGTACCAGATCTTGAAAGAGACAAAGTCATAAAGGCAAAACACTAGAGATGAGCGAGTATACTCGCTAAAGGCAATTGCTCGAGCGAGCATTGCCTTTAGTGAGTACCTGCCCGCTCGAGACTGAAGGTTCGGGTGCCGGCGTGTGGGAGCGGTGATAAGCGGCTGTCAGCAGGAGGGAGCGGGAGGGGGGGGAGAGAGATCTCCCCTCCGTTGCGCCCCGCTCTCCCCCGCAGCTCCCTGCCCGCCGCTGGCACCCTAACCTTTCATCTTGAGCGGGCAGGTACTCGCTAAAGGCAATGCTCACTCGAGCAGTTGCCTTTAGCGAGTATACTCGCTCATCTCTACAAAACACCAATAGAATACCTAAAATATACCTGTAAAATATTACTCGGATCCAGTTTGTTTGATATCCAGTTCCTAAAGAAAGAATAAACTGTCCCTGTCATAAAGTAACACCAGGTATGAGCAGAATGGGGCGATACATGGATACAATTCCATGCTTGTGTATCATACAGTTAGATAAACATTATGAAGAGGTTCAATGGGTCAATATATCTTAACAAACATTTGCAACAACCACCAATATTACAGTTTATTGAATCACAACCAACTTGAATGTTTGCACTGCAGTATTTTTTTTTTGCATTTTTGCTTTTACAGGACTATACATTTCAGAACGGTGCCTCGATAGGTGCGCAGACTCGTACATACACATCATATCAATTCTCACTTCTTGTTCTAGTCTACAGTTCATGTTTCGGAAAGGAAGCGCCTCATCTGTTCCTTTTCCAGCACCTGGGCCTGGCTTGGTGACATTCATTTACACAAATAAGAGCTACACATACTAAATGATAGGCATTTATACTAGGAGTAGGGGAGAAAGCACATAGCAAACTAACTCCAGCAAATGCGTACTATCTGCTCAAGTGATTGACATAAAAGACCGGGACGAAAGGAGGTGTTGAAACACATTCTTCTAAAAAGTTAACTTGTGTAAAACAGCAAATGCACCCCTATCACGCCGAAGGTGTAAGGAAACAGCCAGCTGGCGGGAAAAGTTAGTTTGGTCACGTAAAAGTGAGTATTAACAAAGACAACTGGCGGGCATCTAGATTATATACCAAGGCTGTCCAACTTGCGTCCACGTTGGCAGAAAGCCTCCAATCTATATTTGTAACTAGAGAGATCAACTGGTATTCGATGTACTTTTCTAACTGCATCAGTCTTTGTATGCCTTTTATGAAAAAAAGTGATGTGATGTTAAAGAAGTGGGCTTTGTTAGAAGCCTAGGCTTACAGCTCTGTTCACACTCCTGCTGTTCTTTTCTGTCAGGTTTCCTTTGAACTTTGAAGGCGAGATCAGCATAGCATGCCGTGATATTCTACTCCGTAACAAAAAATATTATATTTATACCTGATGGAACCAACAGAGAGAAGAAAAGGAACCTTAATGATCACAATAGACAGATCCTGTAAAAACAGTACCATGATGCCAGTGTGCACAGAGCCTAAAATAATCCAGCATTTCTCCACCTAAATGTACAGTTTACTGTACCCCATGTCCCTTTTCTGCTTAGTTCATCCGTAGTTCTGTCTTGAGCGGAGACAGACTAGTTGCTAAGGAAGTGCTGCCTGACAACACTCTAAAAGTTAGCTAGCAACTAGTTTGTCTTATGTGACTCAATCAGCTCAAAGTTGGACTATGCCGATCCCAGAGAAGGGGAAAAGCATGCCAACGGTATCACCATATTATTCGCTCTCAGCCTACGTTATTAGCCAGCTGGAAGACCTCTTCAAATGTCCTGTGCTCACGTGACCAAGGAGTATGAAAGGGAGACACGGAACGGGGATGTACCATAAAGACACGTATATTCCTAATACACCGTTTCCTCAAACATCAGCAGAAGTAATTGGTCGGTCATTGTGATTCACTGGCATAAGTCAAATGTTGGAAGATGCAACTCCTTTATCATTGCAGTCAGTCTTAAGACTTCTTCACATACACGGTGCGCTGAAACTGTAGATCTAGTCGGAGGTTCTGATGTTCAGTCATTTGCAGTATTAGGTTTTATCATGCGTAATACTATAGATGGGGGACGCTCCGGTTGTAGTACTGTTTGATCATGCCGCCCGCTGGCATTACTTATGTAAATGAAGTCTTAAACATCTGAATGCACCATTCAACTGTTGGACAGTTCTAGCATATAGTCACCTGCATACTGATTGATTCCACTGCAAAAAAGTACTATCGATTAATGCGAGACAGAACTTTTTTTTTGTTTTGCGCTTTAAAACAAATGCAAAGATGGCGAGCTCAACTGTTACATAGGAGGGGTTGTCAACAATAGTTAAATGTTGTATTAAAAAAATCTAAACTTTAATATACATAAAGGGACAGACAGATTATGAATATTTAATAGGGATCATCAAATTCAAAGAAAGAAGGAAAAAAAAAAAAAAAAAAAGAAGATCTCCAGTTGGCAATGGTGGCATAGCACTTTAATGGCAGGTGCTGAGGACACGCTGACCTGATCAAGCATATATAAAAGAGAGTACCTCTTAAAAATATATATTAATCATTAAATACTTTGCTACAATAGAGAGCTGTTGAGGTTTTTTCTTTTCCTAACACTTCCTGAAATGAAGAGACCGTATTGCATTGCATGCACTAGACTGACCACTATGCATTAGAGCATCATGCAGAGGTCAAAGAAGCATCATCTAACCCAGTGGCTCATATATAAAAGTGCACTAAGAGCAGGCAGGAGCGGAGGACCCTTTGCATTTTGGTCTTTTAACCGATAAAGGAAATAAAAAAAAAACAAAACAACTTTAGCATCATAGTTGAAGCTGGAACTCTATAGGTGTAGTGAATTTGATGATCCCTACCCATCCTGCATATCTGATAGAAGACAGAGAAGAGAATGTGAATGTTTTGGTGATCACTCCACAGAAAAATCCTTTCTTATGCACATAAATCAGTCCTACGGCCAAGCCACTGCATTAAGATTTTTCACAGAGGGGCTCTGTCTCTGCTGTTGCTTCCTGGTCTTCTTCCTCGCAGTCTCCTTCATCTGTCTGCTGCTCAAGTTCCTCCTTCGTGATCATTTCAAAATCATTGCCATTGCCGCTACTGTGCTGTGAGCCGTCATCCTCTCGCCTGTCACTGTCTGTGTCCGACTGCCTTTCTGGACCGGAGCCTTCTGTGCCCGATCCCTCCGCCGCTTCCGCTATCTTAGTCTCCTCCTCTTCCTTTTTCTCGCCGTTAGATTTATCTTCACCATCAGATTTTACAGGCTTTTTGGACTCTTGTTTCTCATCTTTCTTCTGTTCAGCCTTTGGTCCCTTGTACTCGTGGGTATACAGTGGTCGGAAGGAGTCGATGAAGCCAACGTCAGCCGTCAGGTTGGGCAGGAACCAGAAGTGGTGTCTTCCTCCGGTCAAGAGCCAAATGATGAGGAATAAAATGCATCGCGCTGAAATAAAAACAAAGAAATGTTAAAACAGGATGGAGCTCCGCTATTCTGTACATTTCAGACTGCTATGATGTAAGGTTATATTACATACAGATCATATGGATTTCACAAGGCTGACCAAGATATACTAACCCTCTATTGCATCTTTATATGTGAGAAATATCTAAGTACTATAGCATGTAGAGGCCCATTTACATAGAACGATTATCACTCAAGATTCGTTCAAACGACCGAAAACGAGTGATAATCGTTACATGTAAACACGGGCACTTTTCGTTTGAATGATGATTTTAAAGTGAACTTAAAATCCATTGTTCAGCTACTGAGAGATAAAGAAAAAACAATTCTCAACAGACTGCATGCTGTTATCTTACACGAGCTAGCAGATAACAATGTAATCTGTCAGCAGCCTGCAGCAGAACAATGCAGCTGTTTGCACAGCTGAGTGTGTGATTAAACACACTCTGGGCTCTGCAAACAGCTCCTGGAGGTCCTTTTACATGCAAATGAAGATGACAAAGTGTTAATGGCCAATACTACTTTATGCAAATAGATTGCTAAATTCTTCAGTGGTTTGAAAGATTATCTTTGCTATTACTGTGGCAGTGAAATCCTTATAATTGAAGGGAATAAGTCACCGAAAGGACCACAAACATAAAATATAACTTATTATTTGTACTTAAAATTGGCGTATCCACGTCTAAATACTATTGCCTATGTGTGACCTAGGTCACACACTAAATAAAACCAAGATTTAGGTGGTGTATTTTAATTTGAATGATCAAATTTATATTTTACTCTACCACCATCGCTAGATAATGCATATAGATCATTATTGATAACAATGTATCGGTGTACCACAGCTATCACTCCTAATACAGGGCAATTTACGGGATAACTTTCACTCTCTTGTTCTTCAGATGAATAGAGAATTCATGCAGATATAGTTTGACCTATCAAAAGATAGTAAGTAACGTCTGTCATAGAGGCATCCTATAGTAGGTATAATTTCAACTGTCATACATAAAGGGTACTCAGATGGTGAATAATTTATATAGTTCTTCAAAGATGACCTTTTCAAGTTTATCAAACTTTTATAAAAGGACAAGCCCCTAAATAGATTGTAAGATCAATCAAATTATTTATGTATGTATTTGCTCTCCATAATGGGGTTAATAATCCCAAGGAAGGCAATGGATAACGGCAATAATCGCCTCTTATTTAGTTGGGACTAATACCCTAACTGTATATAACTATGATAGGTAGCCCTTATAATGCTGACTTTCCGTGTAATAAAGTCACTGAAAGGGTTAATAATTCCTAAGAGGTCGATGTGTATCAACAGTTAGCACCTCTTATTATATTGGGATCAATACCCTAATTGTATACAACCATGTTAGATAATTCCCATATTACTGTTGGAGTCAATAGCAAGTGGTCAGTGTACCTATGCTGATTGCTATGATGTACAGCTCTCTCATAGCTGTCAATTATAGACCTCTATCCTTATGTGGCAATTAGAGTTAAATCATACATCTCCTCTCTCAAATTGCCTATAATCTTAGAGGAGCGAAATATTTTTTAGCCCCTATCTCCCCGTTTCTACAACATAGATATTTAAAGTTGTGCTATCATTGTTATCAATAACGATCTATATGCATTATCTAGCGATGGTGGTAGAGTAAAATAGAAATTTGATCATCCAAAGTAAAATACACCACCTAAATCTTGGTTTTATTTAGTGTGTGACCTAGGTCACACATAGGCAATAGTATTTAGACGTGGATACGCCAATTTTAAGTATAAATAATAAAAGTTATATTTTATGTTAGTGGTTCTTTCGCTGACTTAAAGATTATCTTTGTGTGTAAATGGGCCTAAAGTAAAAAGTCATACAATAGACCAATCACAGGGGGGGGAAATGCTCCTCTGGACTCACTTTATTTTCTGCACCCATGCTGTATAGTAAAATGTAGTATATAGCTCCATAATAGACCTGTTATAATAGGTTAGTTGTAGAGTGTATTAACACAAAAAAAAACACATTGTTGTGTGTGTATACAACTACTAATTAACATGTTCCACACAATGTCATCATAATGTACAGAAAACAGGAAGGCAAATCACTTGGCCCCAACTACTGCAGCAGAAATAAAAGTTCACTATCTAGATATACTCTGTCAATTCTAAGAAAATAGATACAGCGAGGACATCCAGTGGCTGCCTATGGTAAAACAGTACTGTGTTTAAAGTATACCTAAACTTTAGTGCAACTTTTCAGAATAAGCAGTCATTGGTGAATGTAAAAATGTATAGGAATTATACTATTACTGGCCATTATATGATTTGTATCTTGCATTTTTTAAAGTTTTCCCCTCCACAGGCTCCATCTCTAATTGTCAGTTTTCCCTGAGCTGGTTCTTGACAATTAGCTGCTATGATGCCGCCATACACTCATGTACAGAGAAGCAACATGAAAGACATTATACAGCAATACTGAGTAGAGTACATGTGCTTCCAATAGCTCTGAAACAGTAAAACAGTCACCATTAGCCGCAGCAGCATGTGTGTCTCTCTCACTTGGCTCCTATCCCACCCTCCTGCATAGACTTCTACGGACAGCATGTAATCTGATCTGTCTTTGAGCTCTTAGTTTCTTGTCTGCCCAGATGGATTTTTACCAGTTCTTCAGAGTGAATTAAAACATAAGCAAAGAGGAAGTAGGAAAAAAAAAGGTCAGATAAGTGAAGAGGCATTTTTCTCTGATTCAATATATTACAAAGTTTTTTATACTTGTCTGTATTATTCATTCATGCAAAGATTGATGAAAACTCAGTGACCATTTAGATAATACATATTTCAGAACAGACTTACCGACAGCAAGAAGTAAAATACTGGCCACAAAACAACCTGCACCCACACTAAGGTAATAAACTCCAACACGCATTTCGGCAGGCCACAAAGGAAACAGCGTGGCAGCGATCACAGCGATTACTGCAACAAGACGAGATACAGAAAATACGCAATTACGTACAGTGCAAACAGATACAATAAATTCCAGTCTCTATCCACTAAAAAGAGGTCCTATTTCTTCTGACCAAATTTAAGCCATAGAGACATAAAAGTATTTGTGATCAGGGCATCTAGATCCTCAGACCCCAGCCCATCTGTAGTGGGGAGTGAGTGCTCAGTGTTAGACTCAGACCTCGGAGCTCTGATCACTTGTCAGACGTTTGTATATATGGCCATAAGAGAAAAGCCTACTAGTGTAGCAGTGTTATTTTCAATTATACCCATCCTCCACAGCTGCCGCCTGCAGATCATCAGGATGGGAATGTATGCCAGAATGTGAGAATTACCTATTACTAATGGCACGCATCAAACATGGGGAGTGAGAACAGATTTTAAAGAAGTAGGATCAAAAAAGGTGTAAGTCAGGCTACACTCATACGGGGCGAGTGCGATATTGAACTGAGAAACTCGGCCTGGTATTGCGCTTGCCAACGTGCAATTTTCGTTAAAAATTGCTTCGCATAGCTTCTATGGAATTGCAATTTTTCACACGCATGATAGGAATGCAAGTGTTTCCCATTGACTTCAATGGGAAACATCATATCATACTCATACGCGAGTGCCATGCGATGACTTTGAGGGTCCCATTGAAAACGATGAGGGAAGCATTATGAGGAAACACCCAAAAATAAAACGTGCTGCAAAATCACTTGTGTGAACGAATCCATTCAAAAGAATGGATTTTATATTCGTACAGGGTTTGTAAGCATCACACAAAACTCATGCAAGGATACCCCTCGTGTGAATAAGCCCTTATGCTGACAGAGACCAGAGTAAGCAACAAGTCTTATATACATAGCTCAGGGCAGCAAGCTCTATATTCTTAAGGTCCATTTACACAGGACGAGTGTCGGGCAAACGATATCTGACACTTGTCCCTGTGCCTCCGCGCTCCCATGCTCCTGCACAGGAATTAGCAGAGCAGGCTGGTTCACAGAGCGGCCAGCAGGGGAGTGGGGCAGTGCAGGAGATTTCTCTCCTCTCGCCCCCCCTCCATTGAGATAACACAGCGGATGTTCACTACTGAACGGCCGCTGTTTAAACTGCATGATGAGCTTCATCTCTGATCGTTTATGCAGCATAAAAAGATCAGCGATGAAGGTCATCGTTCATTGTGCAGTTTAAACAGCGGCCGTTCAGTAGTGAACGTCCGCTGTGTTATCTCAATGGAGGGGGGGCGAGAGGAGAGAAATCTCCTGCACTGCCCCACTCCCCTGCTGGCCATTTCGTGAACCAGCCTGCTCTGCTAACTCGGGAGCGCAGAGACACAGGGACCGACACTCGTCCTATGTAAATGGGCCTTTACTCTATATACGAATGCATCCAACAACCATACAGAAATATAGCCAAGAGATTAATTCAAACCACAGCCATGGAGGGGAGACAGAAAACTCCAACGATCTTACTCGTAGACAGAGACTGGACCACGCAGTATAAACAGTCGGACTAAATGGTATTTTTAACCCTTTTTCAGTTTAGTTTTGTTTTTTTTTAATTGCCGCAGTCCTAGAGCCATAACTTTATAATTTTCCTCTCGACATAGCCTTATGAGTGCTTATTTTTTGTGGAACTAGTTGAATTCTTTATCATTTTTGTGTACATACAATGTATTGTATAAATTTTATTAATTTTTTTAGGAAGATTGGTAAAAAAAAAAAAAAAAAAAAAGAAATTCTGTCATTTGTTTTTTAGATTTCATTTTTACAGCATTCAAAATAAATAACATGATAACAGTATTCTCTGGGTCAGCACGATTCCGGGGGTACCAGGTTTATGTTCTGCTAATTCTTTTTTTTTTTTCAGAGGTTTGCTTTTGTTTTGCAGCATTTTTAGTTTTTTCATCAACAGGGCTCTATAAGCTCTGTAGTCTACATTTATCCAGTTTTTGGGAACATAAAACATCTTGATTGCTTTTTATTCAATTTTTTTTCTACAGACTAGAAATCTGCAATTCTTGCATGGTTTTTATTTTAATTTTAAATGGCGTGCAATATAAATATGCTAAACTGATTCTACACACCAGAAGGATTATGTAAATACCAAATTTATATACTTTTTTTTTTTTTGCAACTTTTTCACACTTTTTAAAACATGTATTTCATTTTATGGCCTCTTTCAAAGACCCCTAACATTTTTTGTCAACGTTGCTGTGTAAGTTGTACTTTTTAATGGTACCATTTGTTGATCCACACGTTTTAATTGCTTTTTTCCCATGGAGTGCACCATGCTTATTAAATAATATACTAACTTTTTTTTCTCTGAGTCATTACGACCACGGCAATACTAGGAGTTGTGATTTTTTTTATTGTAGTAAAAGGGGAAAGGTGGGGTTTTGCCGTTTTTATATATCTTTGTCTCACTAGGGGACTTGTATATCAGTATATTTTATCATTCTTGATAATACACCGCTGTACTTAGTATAGCAGTGTATTATAAAGCTATGAAGCTCAGCCACATTGCAGGGGCTTACAGAGGGAGCTTCCACTCTCTGTCAGCCTTTTACATGCCATGGTCGCATTGACAGCAGCATTTAAGAGGCTAAACAGTAAGGACCAGCGGTTTCTCCAGTCACTACTGGTTAAGCAGGTTTCACGCAGTCACCTGATAGCCGAGCCCCCGTTGACCCTGACATGGGAGATGCGTGCCAGGCTTGTAATGTAGCGCTGTAAAAAGGTGATCAGAATAAAGACCTTTAATAGCAGCCGTCAAAAGGCATATGGGCCAACGTTAGCAAACCTAATATATTTTACAAAAACTAGGAAACAACTTTATTAAACTTACTGCTTGAAATATTGAAAAACAGTGGGAGAAACGTATTAATAAGCATTCAGAACGCTGCTCTTAATATCTCTGTGATGTGACTAATACTGGAAAAGCTGCTTCATGTGTTAAGCAAATCTTGGCAGCTCTGCATTGGGTCCGATCTGGCGTCCATTTCTGGTATCGATTATACATAAACGTGTTGGTCTGGGTGGCCACGCTCCCTTGTGGGGAAAAAAGAGGCAGAGAGCAAGAATTCCACTTGACAGAAATCTGCAATTTTTTGTGCCAGAAACTGGAGTAAAAGGTTTGATTATTGCCCTCTAATGTATTCTGGGCCACCCACAAAATGAACTTATGGATCTTACTTACCAAGAATGAGGCCCATCGCAAAAGTTTTAAAATGGACTGGATCGTATATCCACACATACACCTAGAAACATTTCAAGAATTTAGAAATGTAAAACACAGATACCAACATTAACAGACACCCTTCTAAATGAGTAATCACACGGTGTGGGAGTCTGTGCATAACTCAGTATTAAAAGGGGTTGGCCACCTTATGTATATGAGACGTGCAGTAGATACTGTGTAGGTTATAATGTAATGAGGAGGTCTTTGCCATTCCCTGGTTTCATGAAGGGATGCCCCCTCACAACAGAAGAGATGCCGCTCTGTCCTGCAAATGGTCCCCGATGAAGGGGCACATGATGCAAACTCATCCATCAGTGCCTAGATCTAGGTGGGCAGGAGCAGATGGACAGGGTTCCTGCATCAGTGGCATTATCAGTATGGAGCATTGGTGCTGTCAGGATAAAGACTTCTGTGGTGAGGGTCATGGCTCCATAAATCATTATATTAATAAGTTGCCAACACATGCAGTATCTACTGCCCTGCAATTATTATTTATAAGGTGGTAAATACATTGACACATTTCAGAATATAATATATATATATATATACATATATACATACACACACACACACACACACACACACACACACACACACACACACACACAGTACATTTGGCTAAAATGCTTCTCTACTGCTAAATCAAACCGTGGAATAATCAGAGAAGCTGCAAAAAAAGCCAAGAGCTACATTGCAGAAAAGTCCTCAGTTAGCGTTTTAAATGTTTCGAGTTCATGACAGCAGAATTGGAAAAGAGAGTTAACAAGTTTGGCTGTTTGGACGGGTTGCCAAGAGAAACTGGCACGAACTTAGTTAGTGTATGCCTTCTGGACCCCAATTGAACCACTAGAAGAACAACATATTAGAAGTCAAGGGTTACGTAGTTCGGAAGGGATACTGCTCAAAATGAAGTTTTTATTTTAAGATATGCTTTCAGCTAGTACAATTTATGGCAATTATAGCCAAAATATATCAAAATATAAATACAAATGTCAAACATTGCATCTAAATAACTTGCACATTCACTGATTTTTGTGACATCTAAAAATTAACTCCTCTAATTGGGCCTTAATAACCATGCAGATTTTTTTTTCATCCCCACATTCCAAGAGCCATACCTTTTTTTATTTAACATTTATAAAAGCTTTTTTGGGTGGGTTTTATTTATCAAAAGGGAAAACAAGCGATGTGCTTGAAAGGGAATAAAAGACAAAAAAAAAGCGCCGCTGCTTTTGCCGATTTTCACAGTACAAAAAAAGTTAGCGTTTTTTTTTTTGCAGCATGAATGTGGCCGTACAAAATAAGTTTTTTAAAAAAAACAACATTAGGTTATCTTGCGTCACAGCATTCTGAGTACTACAAGTTTTTTTTCATTTTCCCTTGCCATAGTCAGATCAGGGCTTGTTTTTTGTGAGATAAGATGTTTTTATTGATACTATTTTGGGCCAATTATAATTTAATGCGCAATTTGATACTACAGTCATTATTAACCACAGCATCAAAAAAGTTAAATAGCTGATATTGGAGTGACCCACATGTCCATCACAGAGCATTAGGTGGCACTCACCTGTAGTGGATATAGGCGCCACTGATCAAAGAGGTTGCTCCATGTTAAATATTATTTATAGTTAAATCTACACCATAACATAAAATATTTGGGGTTTTTACACTTGTTACAAGACTAATGTTAGAACAGCACCTCCCTGCTGTTTCTACTGATAAGCCTGTGTCCAGTCCACCTCAATAATTGTTCCAAGGTGCTATCACAGACTCCATACCTCTGCACACTCTGCTCCACTGGGTATATGGAGGGATCATTTGGTTTGGTCAGCAGCTGCTTCTGAAGTTGCTGTGTCTTCTCTGCTTTGTCAGAAGAGGTGCTGAACAAGTGATACGACAGTCTGTCTCATCACTTGTTCAGCATTAGAGATGAGCGAACGTACTCGTTTAGGGCGTTTTTGCACTCGAGCAGCGCTTTTTCCGAGGAACTGACTACTCGGACGAAAAGATTCGGGGGGCGCCGGGGGTTGCAGAGGGGAATGGGGGTGGGGCAGCGCTCCCCCCTGTTCCCCACTACAACCCCCCGCCCCCCGAATCTTTTTGTCCGAGTAGTCAGTTACTAAACGAGTACGTTCGCTCATCTCTATTCAGCATCTCTTCTGACAAAGCAGAGAAGACACAGCAACTTCAGAAGCAGCCGGTCACCACACCAGAGAATGAATGAAAATGTAGCTTTTTTCATTCTTGCCATCCACTGCTGCCTTTTCTTAAAGGGGTTGAGCCTCAATAATTTGGGGATACAACTAACCTGGGCTAGCTCCTTCCCACACCCCTGGGAAGTTTAGGAAACCATCTATTTTTTTGCGTCCACACTTCGGATTTCCGTTGGAATTATTCCACGTCCCAGTATGCACGTAGAGGTGTCGGGTGGAGAGTTTCCCTATGCACTGGGGGAACTTTTCCACCTACGCCGGGTAAGTTCTCTTCTACACCACTGTAATTTATATTTATATTGGCATTAGAGGAAGGAGAGCTGTTCTTACTTTTCTTTTTTCATCAACACCAGAGAATGAGCAGGTGTGACCACCATTTATTCAGGTGGTCACAGAATAAAAACAGCAGGTGGTCTTATTCTAACATTTTTTAAAATTAAATACAAAAAATGTTTATAATTATGGACTGGATCTAACCAAGAACAGTATTTTTGTGGGACAGCCCCTTTCAGCAAATTTTACCACCATATACTTTTCTAGCACATTAACCAATATGTGCCATAAAACTCTGACTGCTTCCATGGAGGGGAAGAGTTTCAACCTTGGTCAGTGTTTTTTTTAATTTGCCATTCACTTTAACGGAGGGTGACATGAGCGGCCGCTGTTCTTACAGGTATGAACATAAGACTATGGTGGGAAAATAGCTCTTGTAATGGTGTACCTGAGGCAGAACATAAAGCAACTCTTCTATTGCACTTGTACGGTTGTAGCCACATACAACCTTACAAGTGCAAATGATACATTTCTTGATGACTGTCATCCAGTATATCCCCTAACTGGGAACCGATTAGGTGCTTTTGATGCTGAATTAAATAAAGCTTATTGTAATTGACTTTCAACCTAATTGCCAGTAAATTCATTTATGTCGGAGAGCTGTCACCTCACCTCATTACCATCCAGGAAAACCTGATCTTCATGTGGCTCAAGCTTAAACTTTCTCTTGGTTTCCTTTTTCTTACCAGCGCCAGGAGTCTCATCCTATTAAAAAAATAAAATGTAGAATAGCATTATTAAACAAATTGAAAGGCGGTTTTGTCTTTGCTTAATCTTCGTTGTCATTTTTTTTGGTTTAACATGGCTCTCCTCAACAATGCATTTAAGTGAAGACTTTGCCAGGTTTCAGAAATCTTTTTGGTACCACGTTTTCTTTGTAAGGGTTCACTCACATCAGCATCGGAGGATCCATTTGGAATCTTTGTCACCAAGTCTGCTAGAAAACAGGACCAAATAGCACAGCAAACAGACCTCTTTCGTCCTGTAAATTCCAGCAAAAAGCCAGAATTCTGGATGGAAATTGACCGGACCCCTTGTCATAAGATGGAACAGTTTGACCAGGGAGTACCCTTTTTTTTCTGCTTCCCGAACGGAGCAGAAAAATGGAGCTCTCTAACTCTGATGTGAACAAGCCCTAAGTCACTAACAAGTTTTTTTTTCACATTTACAAGTTAAAGCGACTGTCCTGAACATCAAAACGGTCATAAATTCTGGGCCCTCCTGGTAGATGTAAATGTATCAAAGCAGTCCTTTAAGTCCTACTGTTTTTGTAGCCAGGACCTAACATCGGATTGTGGCTAAAAAGGGATGTTTAGGTTTTAGACTACCTCATACAAACAATGGTATTACTACTGCATATATGCAGGTAGGCCACCTGCACACGGGCGGATTTTTGCTGCGGAGTCTGTGGTGGGCGTTCGCACCCCAGATCTACGGCAAACACCCTCATAGCATGCTATAGAAAACTGATTCTTTCTGCACAAGATCAACTGTGTTTTCCGCTTGTGGAGGAAAAATTGCAGCATGCTGTATTTTTCCGTGGACAGCTTCCATTGAAGCTTTAAAGAGTCAAGTTGAAAGAAGGAGTAGAAATCAACTTACTTAAAGGTCCCCCCCAATCCGATGATCCAAAGCTTGGCCCTGGAATCAATGGGTCCAATCCAATGGAGTAAGGAAACGTATACTTTAATGAAAATTTCTAAACAAAGAAAGAAACAAACACATAGAACTGCTTGTGCAGCGCGTTGCGGCGCTGCAGCTCTCAAGCGCAATGAAAGGGGAAAAGCTCACAAGGGAACTGGCATACCAATTGTGGGAGTAATCCCAAAAAGGCTTTTTGCAGGCTTGTTTGTTTTTTTATTTTTTTTGGGGGGGGTGGGGTTGGGGAAAGGTTTGGTCCCATAGTTGATGTGCTAATTCCCTTGTGAGATTTTTTATATATGACCTTTTGGCTCATTTGCCCCTCTCCTTGTCTTAAGAAAGGAGCAGCAGTTACAACCTTGTTTAAGTTTCTTGATTTGTGAAACTTCATTAAAACATAAAATTTTCTTACCCCATTGGATTGGACCCATTGATTCCAAAGCCAAGCTCCTTGTTCTATGCAACCTTAGATCATTGGAAATGAGGTTTGGAATTTCAATAGATCCTCCCTTTAAGTAAGTGATTGATCTTTATTCCTTCTTTCAATTGGAGAGACTCTGAGTGCGGGAGATTTTTTCTTCTTTTTTATTTGCTTGCCTACTTGCTCTGAAACTCCTAGAGTGTCCTTGGATTCTCCCTGTAGGCTCTCCTGTTGTCCTGGATGTCACTTTGACAGAAGGTCTAGCCCACCCATTTTATACACGTATAGGGATGTGAGGCGTGACGGCCTACCTGAACAATTGCACTCTTGCTTCCAGATGCTGTCTTTTTTTCATTTGTAGTCTCACTTATGAAATCAGCACAGTGCACGCTAAAAGTACCCATATATGAGATTAAAGTTTCCTAAAATGGCTAACGTGGGCCATTGTGGGCTACAATTGTTCAGAAAAAAAAATGTACCAACAATTGTTTGTGATAGACAACAGAATGCCAAAAAGTATAATCCCATGGACGACTGATCGGCTGCATTGTGACCAAAGTTTCACGTGTATGGTCTGCTTCAGACTTCCTCGCAACCCTGTTCTCTGTGCGGCACAGCTAGACAAGATCTTAAAATAAGTGGTGGCCATTTTGGGGATTGGAAGCAAAAATGAGGTAAGACAATTCCTTTACAACATAACACTCATAACAGTAATGTTGCACCAGGAAGTCAGGTTAACATTTCTTAATACAGTAATGGTCACAAGCCCTGTTATTTCCTGCAGTGTAGGCCAAGATAGGATACCAGTGCACTTACTTTTTTGCTTTCTTCCTTCTCGGCTTCCTTTTTCTTCTCTTTCTCTTTCTTGGCTTTATCTTCCTTAGAAGTATCTTTTTTGCTTTTCTTCTCCTCTTCCTTAGCGCTATCAGTTTTGCCTTTCTCTTTCTCCTTCTCCTTCTTTGGGTCTTTCTCTGGCTTCATTTTCATCACTTTTAATGCACGGTGAAAGAACTGTTTTTTGAGAAGCCTTAGAAAAGAATCAATGCTACATTAACACATGGAAATCATATCTGCAGTTATTCAAGTGCATCTGTAGGGCTAGACAATTTTGACCACTTTATTAATATCAAATTTTACGCCACACCCTGAAGTAGACAATACGGTGCAAAACATCACATTGCAAGCAGATGGGGATCAATGTGGTTGGGACATGATGGGACTCTATAGTTCTGCTTCGATGTCACATGGTGAATACAACACCGTCCCATTGCTGTGACAGTAATGTATAACTCTTATTCCACCACCTATAACTGCAGCCTATCAGGCCCCTGTCTTTGTTCCACTCCATTCAGTGCACCATTGAATCATGGTTAAAACAGATCTGGTCTGATTCACTAAGATCCTGATCTCGCCTGACTTTGAAGGAGATCCAACATACAGCGAAGGCTTGTGTGGTGGATGAAAATACTGTTGGCTTCTGCTGATAGGCCCCATCGCACTCAGTTGTTATTGCCGGGGAAAGCTGCCTACTAGTATTCGACTCTTCTAAAGCATTATTAACCCCTTAGTGACGGCCCCATAGTGGTTTCACGGCCTGCCATTGCAGGACATGTATGGAGGGAGAAAGTGCTGCGATCTTCCTCCATACATCGCGGGTGTCAGCTGTCTAAGGGCTGTTAACCCTTTAAATGCTGCTGCCAATTCTGACAGTGGCATTTAAATCCCCCGAATGATGTTTGAGAGTCCCGTATAATAAATAAACTGGCAGCTACTTCTAGTTGGAACACATATAATAAACCTAAGATCAAACCCATGTAAGAACTATCCCTTCATTCCTCCTTGCAGAACGTACTTGTTGCAAAAGTCAACCACGGACTCCCGGTTGGTAAACAAGGCTTCTTCTCCTTTTTTCGCTTTTGCCCATTTTGAATCCAGAAGACAGTCCACCGCCTTGGAAGCTGCATGAAGAAAATGAGTTAATGTTTCAAGCTTATATACTCATGTGGTCACAGATTTGAAAAATTAACCCAAGACTAGGGGGGAAAAAAACAAAAAACAAACCTAAATCAGTAATCAGAGTGCTCTGCTTGTTCGGCTGATTCCATCACCACTCCATACAAAGACTATGGAGACTATACACTACTCATATTGATAGCCAAATGGGCACATAGGTCACACGAGTGCTTCTGCCGTTTGTTTTATTGATTGGAGGGGTCTCTATGACTTCAGACGTTTTTAAAAAGTTTAGTAAAAACTTTAACTGACCGTTGTTTTCTTGTTCAAGTTTGACATTGCATGCAAAATATAGTAAAATCTCACTCAAGTTTCCACTTCAAAGTCTCCCTATAGGAAAATTAGATAATAGTAACCTTGTAAAAGTCTAACTTTTTGGTGCTTTTCTAAAGCTCTTTGCATCTTCTTTTTGCGGCTTTTCTATGTGAAGGGTCTTCATATTCATAAAGAAAAGGCATGCCTTATAAAACTTACCAACAAAGTAATCAACTCTGTGCCCCATCATATTGGTAGACTTCGATGGGCAGTTGAACCGCAGGAATGCCGCAATCGCCTTTTCATCTTTGGTTGGCTCACCTACCTCCTATATCACAAAATAGATATCTGTTACATTAGTCATTCGCAGAGACCATTACACAAATAGTTTGATGTCTTGACACTTTGCCGCACTGCAACAGTTTATTTATGCAGAATCGATACTGTCAAAAGTTTCTAATGACAGCAGCAGCATGAAGGAAATGGAAAGAAAGCCAAAACTCTTCAAGCAAACACAGATAACAAGTGTTTGAAGCAGATGTGTCGCTCCGCACGCTCCTGGAGTAATGTAGCAAGCTCGAGGTTTCTTCCTGCTTATGAAACCATCCGCACCTGCGTGGGGAGTATCGGAACATGTTATCTGGGTAATACTAAGGGATGATGCAAATAACATGAACATCCCTGATGCCAGGACTGCATGGGTCCACTACATAGAAATCATGAATATACATTCGTCACCTATAGCTGGTATATAGTGTGTGTGTATAAGCCCCTTTTACACCTGCACTTCTATCTCCATTGTTCAGCTCCATCCTTGCCAATATGGCAGCACATCCTGTCATTACATATGACAATAGGGCTGTTTAATCAAATTAAGAGGGTATTCTAAGTACTGCTGACCTATCCTCAAGCTAGATCATCAATAGCTGGATGGGCTCGGGAAGTCTACCACTCAGTAGATTGTTCGGCTCGTTTTAGGTGCAGTGGGCCGGAAATCGTCAACATTGGTCAGCACCGGAAGTGTAATAACCGGTGTCACTTCCATTGGGTCAGGGTGTCTGGTCTGGACCACAGTGATGAGCTTGAAGTGTAAAAGCCCCTTTACACAGAGCGATGATCGCTCAAAAATTTCTAAAAAGCGATCGTTTGAGCGATCATCGTTGCATCTAAAAGCGCGGCCATCGTGCACTGCTAGCTGATCGTTAAATTCAGGCCAACCTAAAAATCGTCCTTCGGCCTTATCAGCAGTTCTTCATGGGTAGTGCTGATAGCATTGTTTCCGCTGGAGAACAGAAGAACGGAAAGCAGATCAGAGCCCTTGGGCACACTAAATAGCTATTAAGTAGCTGAGGAGCATATGTAAATGGGCCTTAAGGTCTCATGTCTGCAGGTGGATTTTTGCTGTGGAATTCCTCAGCAATAATCCTCCATATCATGCTATAGTAAAATGATTTTTCATGTACACGAGAGGAAACTAGTTGCGGTTTCCGCTCGTGGATGAAAAAAAATAAAATAAAATTAAAAAAAATCGCAGTATGCTCCATTTTACTGCGGTTCCCACAAGGATGGCTTTCATTAAAGTCAATGGAATTGACCGATCCGCGGCCCGTCAGCAATTGATATTGTGGGAAAAGCAGTAGTTTGAAGGGAAAAAAATCTGTACTGTGCATGTCCGATGGCCAGCACTTCCACAGCACAGAACTTCAAGACACGGATAGGTACGCAGGGTCGCCGGCCACGGAATCCGCACGTGCCCGTGGACATGAGGCCTAAATTTATTTCAATGGGAGTGAAGCAGACTAATACACTTCCGGTGCTGACAATGTCCAGCCTGCTGAACTGACGCCAGGCCAAAGCAGCTGATCAACTATTGATGACCCATCCGGAGGATAGGTCATCAGTAAAGTACTGGACTATCCCTAGAAGTGAAGCACGATCTTGAGTTTCTTCACCATCGTGAAATCTACATTAACCCTGCTTATGTGGGCGCCCATAACCATCGGCTTGTAGGGAAGCTACGGCATGACGAGGTACAAGCTGTATAAGGACTGTCCTCTGGCTCATCAGTGTCAGCTGCAAATGAGCTCTACAGAGGAGGAGGCTCAGTGTGAGGACGGAGAGGAAGGTACAATGGGTGGGGGGGTGAGCATGTCAGATCATTGCCGGGTGGGAACAGAGAATTAGCTTCCTTAGGAAAATGAATTAAAATTGAGGAAAGTTTGAAAACAAAAAAAAAAAGATTTTAATTTTAGGAAAAATTTACTGAAGAAAGAAAAAGGCCAGCATAGCCAAATACTAATATCTCTAAGTACAGTCAAACCTCTAGTTTTGTTGGTAATCCGTCTGAAAACAATCGGCCAAACTTGAAACCAACGAAACTCGAGACAATTATTTCCATAGGAATCAATGTAAAGCCAATTAATTTGTTCTAGACGTTCTAGTTTTCAGGGGGTGGGCTTCAAATATAAGCCCTCTGTGCGGTACTTGTCGAATGCAAGCCACAACCGCAATGTGAACCTCGCCCAATATCTGGCTGCTGTGGCAATGTACCACAATCTGCCAAGTGTGAATATATCACCCCCTCCCCCTCTCAAAAAAAATTTAGTCTCAGAAGGAAAAGCAGTTTGAAGCAGCATTTTAATATTTGACTTATTTTTTAAATTCAAAATGTAGCTCCACAAAAAAACCGCACTGGTCTAAAATCAAAAGGTAATGACTATTCTCTTCTGGAAAAGTTAAATTTGATTTTGTCTAAACTCTGAGACCCATCACCTTATTTTACCATTAGTGGGCTTGCGGTGCATACAACTTTTTGATCACTTTTTATTCCACTTTGGAATGATGGGGCAAAGTGAAGATCGCTACTCCCTGAAGTGATGCGAGCTTCACGTCCCAATATCGCACTCACTCATGTGAAATTAGCCAAAGGCCGGATACACACGGTCGGGTCAGATTCTGACTGCGAAATCTCTGCAATGGAAGCCGTCCGTGTGAGGCCCACACTAGAATAGGGCATACCGTGAGCGGAAGACTGCAGTTAGTTTCTGCTCCTGGGCACGGAAAAGCGTTTTGCGTGTCTATAGGCAGTATTTGATGTGGGATCCGGAGGAGAATGCTTGCTCCGGATCCCACAGTGCAAATACGCCCGTGTGCGTTGGGCCTAAGGCCTGTTTCACATGGGCTACAAAATGTAGATTCCACTTTCCTGCTTCATTCGGAGATGGAACCGAACTGCGCCGGATAGACCCCATTGACTATAATGGGGTCTACCCGGCTTTTAGATGAAAGAAAATGCATTGCACACAGCGCTTTTTCTTCCGGTATTTTCAGCCACATCCACGATGGAATTTCCGGCCGGAGGTTCTGACACAGATGTGAAACCGGACTAAGACTGTGGAGAATTGTAATGTATCTGACCGCAGCACTCCGTATATATTAATGAAGTGCTAGTTATACAATATCATTAATACAAAGTTTTGTTTGTGGTTCCGGAGATGCAATTAGGTGGACACGCTTGACTTGGAAGGCTCTCAGCAGAGCGTCATGCAAACCATGCTCTACACTGCAGGCTACTTTTAGTACCGAAAACCTCATCAAATCCAACCACGATCCACATTACATGAATGTCAATGGGATTTCTGCAACCCAGTTCAAATCTAGTGGAGAATTGGTGTGTAGATGTTTGGTGCAGCGGCAGATTCCACATATACAAAGCATTAGCCCAACTGAATGCCAACTTATCCCCATGTTAGCTTATGGCGGAGATTCCCAATACCCGGACTCCACTGGAATATTCATGATGGTGCCCACCGTGGCATTTTAGAAGCCGGACCTACAGCGGTCAGCTGACTTCTGGAATAGCTTCTTTGTGAAAAGGAGGGGGGGGGGGGGGTTGTCAAGGTGAAATGTGGAAACTAGGTTTGATGCAGGATTTTCTTGCTAAAGTTTTGGCTGCAGGTTTTCTGCGAAAATCCAGCGGCAATGTACAATCAGCAGCAGAATAAGACTCCCTTCACACAGGTGAGAAAATTGCGCAAGACGCACAAATATGGACCCCATACACATGAGCGATGTCTTCCTGCATGGCACCGCGATGCAGGAACCAAATTGCTCTTGCATCTTCCATTGTTTTCAATGGGGCCGGCGGCAGCATCACACCGCTGCTAGGTGGACGCGATGCAAGGTCTACCATTGAAAACAATAGGAGAAACAATGCGATCCTCCGCTGCGGCTGATTATTTCTTCCTGAAGTGATAGGCAGTTTTGACATAAAACTGCATCGCATCTGCAGGGAATTCCCATTCGGCGAGCGTGATATACCAAACCATGATTTATGGCCCCATATCGTGCTCGCCCGTGTGAAGTTAGCCTAAGGGTGTATTCACATGGGCTATTTTGGTCCATAATTATTGGATTTTCACATGCGATGTCCATCCATTTTTCACACGCATAAAAGCCCCACATACCCGTGAAGGCTCTGCACGTCCTGGTCTCTTTATGAGCCTCATTAGTCACACTCGCATCATGTGAGTACAAACCGCTATTTCCAACAAACCTATTGACTTGAATGGGTAATTTTAGACAGAAAATTGTGCAAAATAGGACATGCGTTGTTTTTTTTAGGCCTCGGACTGTCCATCTGAGTAAAGCCCCCTGTCCACGGCCGAGGCGGAATATCGCTAGCGATACTCTGCCGCAGGGGAGGAGAGCTGACAGGTCTCCGAGATGAGGCTACTAGATAGGAGAATTGTGGCATGCTGCGATTTAAATCCCGTGAGCGGAGAATCGCTATGGTTCTCCGCTCGTGGATGCCGGTGCTTTGCTTTCCATAGCACCCTAAGAAGGGTCCATGTGACTCTCCCCATTTAAAATAATGTGTTCTATTTCCATGTGATGCGTATATACAGCCTAATGATGCGGACAGTGCATCCCCAGCATGATGTATTTGGAGGGTCACAGCAGAATTCATCTAATGACTGACGTCCGGGGTCAAAATCTGCACCAAATTCGACATGTGGATTTTAGTGCAGATTTTGTCAGTGACAGGCCCCACTTTCTTCAAGAGGATTCTGCGCCGAAGTCCACATCGTTTTACTATTTGACTCCAATGGCAGCTCGCACCACACATCATATGACGCATATTTGACACCCACACTATTGACATGACCATTGAGGGGGTCCGAGTCACATGATGTTAGAATGAAGATCCATGTCACAAATCACAGCCTTCTGCCATGACTGTAATATCTTGGGGTAGGCTCACACGTTCCGGAAGCACTGACTAATTTGTACTGTGATGTTGATAGTGGAAAATCTGCAGCTTTTTAACAATGATAGCAGTGTGGATGAAACGTCCAGAAATCTCATCTACAAGATGCAGAACGAAAAGAATCAGTTGCATAAAATTTAAAGCCACAGTGCGTCAATTCAGGCTGCAGATTTTGATGCATATCTGCATTACAGTTTGCAGCGATATCCTACAAGTAGACGGAGCCTTATTCCCTGCTAATTCTACTTGCAATCCCCTGCATTCAATGGGAATCCGCTGTAGTTCAGAATAGAGAATAAAGGCCCTTTTACACGCAACTGTTATGATTCAAAATTCTTCCAAACAGACAAAAATGAGCGATAATCGTTACATGTAAACGCGGCATTGTGCACTTTTCGTTTGAACAATGTATTTTACTTCACATAAAATCCATCATTCAGCCGCTGAAGGACCGAACAAATATATTCCATTTGAATGTATTTCGCTCATCTTTCAAAAGACTGCAGGATGTTCTCCCCGTGGCATGTTTATACTAGTCAGGAGGAGAACAATGGAATGTGGGAGCGTGTTTAAACACATACTGGACTCTGCAAACAACTCCTGCACGTCCATTAACATGCAAATGAAGGTGATAAAGTGTTAATGGTCATAAAACCATTAACACTTTATGCAAATAGATTGATAAATCTTTCAGTTGTTTGAAAGATTATCTTTGCATGTAAAAGGGCCTGAAGTGTGATCAGTGGGGGTCCGACTGCTGAGACCACTGCTGGACCTACGCTGCAGGCCCATTCATCCCTATAGAGCTAAATGAAGCCGCAATTTCTGATGGAACTGACAATTAGACGGTTTCCATCCCCTTGTGATAGGGGTGTTCCAGGACTGAATGGACAGTATCATACTGCGAACCCACCCACATCCCTAACTGGTAAGCCACAACTGTCCAGGAGAAATAGCAGAGGAATGCACAATGCAGAGTTACAAGAAGATAATTATTATAGTAAATACTTGTTTTCCCCATCATCTAACAGGTGTGTCAGGGAGAAGCCTGGTCAGGATCTGAGGTCGTCAATCACACTCATGGCCTGTGGTCTATCACCTGTGTATTGTACCGGTATTGGGGAATGTGTGTTCTACAAGGTGGCCACAGAAGAGTAGCCTCCACCACACTCTTATGGAAGCTTCTAAAAGACAACCTGTCTCTGTAGCCCATAGCAACCAATCACAGTGCAGCTTTCATCTCTTATACTGCTGAGGTAAAATGAAAGCTGCGGATTTGACGAAGTTGTTATTAGTGTATCTTGACGCCACCAGAAGTACAGGTGGAGTCAAGATACAAGGAGTTTGACAGGGGGTTGAAGCCCCGTTACTGATTGGGTATCCTGCATTCTGGGCGTCCTCGTCATTACAGGTCCTGTAGCCAGCGCCTACCGCCGTGGAGGCTGCGCTCAGGACTTGTAAATGGCCAGCGGACGAGGAGGAAGCGGCGATCGGTCGGTCTGCATTGTGCAGCGCAGTTGTGTGAGGGAGCAGTGACAGGCGAGCCGGCGAACTTGCGAAAGCTGTGCTGTGGGGCGGAGCGGTGAGCGTTGCTGCTCCGTTTACGGCTCTGCTGCTGTGGCCCACAGCATTGAGCGCCGCCGCTCCTGACTTCAGACGCTGTTTTCGGTTATCGCAGCAGAGCGGCATGGTCACCGGCAGCGGTGTGGGGAAACGTATACTCACCTTTCCAGTTGCAGTCCTTCGCGCCTCCCCTACACTCACAGCGTGGAGAGGTCGCCAGGAAGAGTAACAGCACTTTGCTCCAAAGTAGCGGAGGTGAACGCAGGGCCAGCAGCAAAGTCTGGAACGGCGAAAAAGGGGCTGCCAGGGACAGTAAGACCAGGGATGCTGGAACACCTGCTACAGTCAGCGCACGGGGGGATAAAAAGGACCTGTAAGCCCGAGAAAGGGGACAATAGCCTGCAGCCAATCAGGAACAGGGGGCGTCAACCCCCTGTCAAACACCTCCTATCTTGGCTCCACCAGTACTTGCGGTGGCGTCAAGATACACTAATACCGACTAAGTTTTGGATGCAAAAATATATCAGACATTCCGCACCATTTCTGCCTTGTGTAAACATACCTCAAAACAGCTAAGGCTAGGTTCACACATGCAATCGCGATTTTGCTGCAAGAAGAGTCTTTTTCCTGTTTTTGAGCTGCAACATTCTGTTTGAAAGTGCAACTGCTGGGAACCACAAGTGTAGATATCACTGCCCCCGACAGTTGTGGTCCTCGAGATCTAGAGGGCTGCAGGGGACAGAACTCTTAGACTGTATACTGGGCATCATGACTAGTTAGGTGTCTATTCCCTCTGATGGGCAGAGATCAGCCATTCGTCATATTGTACATAGACATGCCAAAAGTCATGGGATAGCAGTATGTAAATTGATTATACAGTGGTGTAACCTCGGCGACGGCCTGGGACCGTCCACACCTGTAGGGGTTGTGAGGCGTTATCTTGTTAGTAAGGTTGAACACCGCCAGCGTGCTCATGGCAAGGTGACGTGAATTATCGTAGTTTGCACAGACCGCGATAATGGGTGCCAGACGGATAGGGTATGCTGTTTTTAAAGTTGTGAGGGAATTTAATATTCCTCAATCCACAGTCATCCCTGTACCAGGAATACATCACTGAAGGCATCACCACCCAGAGTGGACAGCAGAGGTCGCCCACGGGTGCTTAATGACTGGCTGGCGGCGTCTGGCTAGAACTGTCCATAGACAGAAGAGACTAAGAAGTGCCCCCCGCTGCAGAAGACCCTACAAACACATCCTGAGGGGCAGGGCAGTGTTCTTGAGCTTCCATAGGATACACCTGGACCCTACAGGACTGGCATCATGTGGTGTGGGCACATGAGGCACAGTACCAGTTGTTCTGGACAGATGGTAAGATTCCTGTGTGGCGCACATCCTATGAAGCCATAAACCCCAGTTGTCTGGTGGTGGCTCCATACTGGTGTGTGGGGTTCTCATGGCATAGGTTGGGTCCAGTGCTCCACCTAAACACATCATTAAGAGGCGCCCACTACATTTCACTGCTTGGCGACCATTTGCAGCCCTTCATGGACGCCATGTGCCCCCACAACGATGGGATATTCCAGCAGGATAATGCATTGTGCTGTTAAGGCCCCCTTGTCCATAGCGCTGGCACCTGTCCATGAGCAGAGAATCACTGCGATTCTCCGCTCCCGGTGGGCAATTCGCAGCATGCTGCAAATTGCCAGACTCTCCGCAGTCAGCCTATCTATTGGATAGGGCTGACCAGCGGAGATTCGGCGGCAGCTCCTGCTCCCGGCAGGCGGCTCCCGCAGTGAAGCTCCGCCGTGGGATACCGCATCGCCCGTGACAGCCGGCCTAAGTTCAAGCTGTCCAGAATTGGTTGGAGAAGCGTTCCAGAGTCCCTACAAATGGTGCGGCCCAACCGATCACCCGAGCCCAGTCGAGTATTTATAGGATGCAGTGGTGATGCCCATTTGCACCTGAGATTCTGCCCCTACAAGCACCACCGAGCTGTGGGGGCCACGCAGCCCTTTTCCACCTACCTATAGAATTGGTGCACTTGGCTGGTATAAAGGGGGGTCTACACGATACTAGCCCCTGTCCCATGACTTTTAGCATGTCAGTACACCTGTGTGATACGCAGGAGCTCACAGCCAGTCCATTACATTGGCTCACACAATAACGCTCACATTACCGTGTCAGAATAGTGTAATACGTGAGCGCAGAATAGAACACAGCATGTTCGTACACAAGATAGAGCCCATTGTTCTCTAGCTTCCAGATATACATTGCATACGGGCTGTGGGTATACAGATACGGGCTGTGGGAATACGGATCATCGCTCAGCATTGGCGCAGAAAGTATAAAAAAATCTATAGGAAAGATAAACAGAAGCTTGACGAATTCTATTAAGCCTTATTCTTATTAATTAAAAAATGTAACAATGTCCTCCAGCCCCATTCTGGCCCGTATCACAGCACATGTAATGCCCCGCATCCCGGCAGACCGCACAGACGCCGGTCCATTCTTAGATTCTTGAGCACAACTACAACACGACTGTTTGAATTCAGCCTTAAGATCAGTTGGACCAAGACAGATCTGTCATGGCTCCCTTAAAGTGATGTCCAGGACTTCTACCATTGATGATCTGTACTTAGGATAGGTCATCGCCAGGAGTATTCCTTTCGTGATCCTCCCACTGCTGCAAGTACGGTCAGTGCTGGATGTGGATAGCGCTGTCCGTGTTGTAGTGGCCTGGTTTGGTATTACAGGCACAGCTTCCATTGAATTCAACTGGAGCTGTGTATGTAGTACCAAATCAGGCCACTGCAATAGGGACAGCGCTATCCCCATCCAAGCACTGACCGTACTTACAGTGTGGACTTGTGGCTCAGCTGATGGGTAACCTCCACTGATGACCTATCCTGAGAGTAGGTAATGAATAGTTAAAGCCCTGGCCAGGCCCTTTAATACAAGCAGCTCCCCCTAGAGGTGCTGGCACCCGCAGGCATCAGGTAGAGGGGCAGCGGCGGGCAGTGTGATGGAGCGAGGGGAGGCGGCCTGTCTCCGGCCATTGTGAGCACAACGGTCTGCGGAGCCTCCAGCGGTTTGCAGCGGCCGCATCCATACACCGCGGAGGGACACAGTGCGCTGCGGCTCTACAGACCGCACACCCTGCGCCGGGCCTCCAGCTGTGTCCGCCGTGGTCAGGGGGGCGCAGGGGACCCGACACACCATCACAGCCCATTAACCGGAGACGCTATGCTACGCCCCCCGCCTCATCCCGGAGTACCGCACTAAGACCCCGGCACATACGACGCTCTCTTCCCCCTATCATAGGGTACCTGGATCCGCTTCTTGTGTCTCCTCCGCTCCGCCATGTCTGCCCCGGCCTGTCTGGTGACGTGGAAGGGGCGTGGCTACTAAGCGTGCGCGCCCCAGGGAGCAGAGTGCGCGTGCGCGGGGTGACTTGGAGGTGGTCAGTGGTCAGCGTGTACCTATCTGACAGGAAGGTACACGGCGGGAGCAGCGCCCCCACATGCACAGTTTCCTGCCAGCAGCACCCAGTAACACTTGTCATTCACTTCACAGCAATCACTTATTCCTCTGCCCAATGTATACTTTCTTACTAGCGGAATATTGGCGCACCAAAAGGCGCAGAGAATTTCGCACCAAAATCCGCCTGTCTAAATACGGGTTATAGAGCAGAAACCCACAGCAGCAGATTGAGCGCCGCCTTAACGTGCGTCCTGCAGAAGTATTCTGCCCGGGTGACGGGTCCCAAAGGGCAGCCGCAAATTTCGTCTCTGATATTCCGCTTGCCAATGTGCGGTTTCCACGCGGATCCCAGGCATTTTTGTGTCAAAAAGCACGAAATACTGCACAAAACCGCTGGAAAAGAACACATCTGGACCTCATTAGGCCAAATAGCCTTTCAAATCAGGGAGGGGGTGTTACGCAGTACGATGCGCAGACATGAGCGCAAAAGCGCCTAATTCAGAGCGCAAATACATTGCACTGAAGTGTGCGCAATTGCGCATACGCTTGTGTGATGGAACCTTAAGGCTAATTTCACACAGGGAGTTTACAGCGGCCCGATATTGCGCTCACCAAAATGCTATTTCACCGCAGATGCGAGGTGTTTTTGTATCAAAAAACCTCTGCCACACTTCAGGGAAGCCGCGATCCCCCGCCGCGGCGGATCGCGGAGTTTCATTGTTTTCAATGCCGCCGTCCCCATAGAAAACAATTGGCCATGCGAACGGCACTCCCAAAAATAGGAAATGCCACAATTTTTTCCCACATCGCAGTGGGATGTGATTTGGGGAAAAAAATCGCTCATGTGTCTGACCACACTGAAAAGAATGGGGTTCATATTCGTGCGTGATTTGTGCTTCCTGCAAAGCACAAATCTCATGCGAGAACCGTGGCCGTGTGAAAATAGCCAACGCTGCATCTGTAGGTGCGAATAGTAGAAATATTCAACGCCCTCATTTAAATGGCTATTTAGCTTAATGAGGTTCAGATGTGTTTTTTTCATGGAATTGCGCAGCGTATTACTCCTTTTTGTTCGATTGTATAAGCATTTGCGCACCTCCCACAGACTTCTATGGGGACCTTTGGTGCACAAATGCTCACAAAATATAGCAGGTCCTATTTTGATAGAAATGAGCGCAATGTAGTGAATAGAGAAAGCAGAAGTGTCATTTCCGCTATTCAACCTGGCGATCACATGACCGCTGGGTTTTCCTCTGCCACTGTAGAGCTGCAGGCTCCTAGCGGACCCTGATCAGCTGTGTTAGAGACTACTGTCACTACTGGGTGGGTGTTTTCCCTTGTAGCTGGGGCTCCTATGGATTCCCCTTGCTACAGTAAAATTAAAAAAAAAGACAATGTGAATGACCCCCAGAAATCGTATATGATGTTATGGGCGACATAGATGTTACAAAAATATGGAAAAAAAATTTACAGAATTAAATATAAATCAAACTATTAATGACGACCTGACCGTCCGTGCGTGAGTGAGTGGATTTGTGAGTGACTTGCATGCCCCTGATCACATGACGGTTATGTCATCACAGGTCCTGTACACACACGGCTGCTCTCCGGTCAGTATTCCACAGCAACTAAGGCATTTGTAGTCCGCCTGTAATCTGCCAAGGATGCAGGACCTTTGATTACGTCACCGACGTGTGATAAGGGGCGGAGCATGTAACACCCTCACTGGTCATGAAGGACTTTTAATGATGTCACCGTCATTTGAGCAGGGGCGGACCATGTAAGTCATTCACTTGGGATGAGTGTCTCTGTCATGTGATCAGGGACAGAGCATGATGGTGAAGTCAGCACAGGTCTTTCATCTCCAGTGCTGTGCTGCTTCTGATCCCTGTTGTATGGGAAGAACAATGTATGTAGCAGAGCTCTGTGTGTGTGTGTGTGACGTGCATGCAACAGAGCTGTGTGGCGCATTGTGCCACCAGAAACACTGGCACTTTAATTTTCTAATAGACATAAAAAGACCCACCAACGACGCCAACTAAAACCATCCCCGTATGTGCCACACAGCTCTGTTGCATGCACGTCACACACACACAGCTCAACTAAATGCACGTCACACACACAGCTCTGCTACATGCATGTCACAAACACAGCTCTGCTACATACATCATTCATCCTATACAACACTGCGATGTGGTGAAAAAAATTCCTATTTTTGGGAGTGCCCTTGCATTGCCAATTGTTTTCAATAGGGACATTGAAAACAACAGAAGAAACTCCATGATCAGCCGATCGGCACTCCCAAATTTAAAAAACGGGGGAAAAATCCAGTGAAAAATTATATAAAAAATAGCCCTATATGTCTCGAAAAAAAACGCAGTAAAAATAATTTTAGTTGCTAAAGAAAAAAACAGGGCCATAAAACCACCACATGGGTAAAATCCTTGAAACGTGTCTGGTCCTTAAGGTACAAAACAGCCTGGTCCTTAAGGGGTTAAAGCTTCGGCGTTGGAGACACACAGTATCTCAGTAGAGCCCATGTCTGTAAGGGTGCCATGTGTGCAGTAAGATGTTTTGGTGATGACTCCTATTTCCCAGTTTTGCCCCTGGCAGTGGGTAACCTGAGCCATAAGTGTAAGCTGGAGGACTACCATGTACTTCCACCCATGCCGCAGCTGTAAATGACTGCGAGTGATTATGGAGGAGTGACCTGCAACATGCCAGCTAAAGTACAAGGCCACAGATGAAGGCATGTGTCCAGCCAGAGATTAAGAGGTTGTGAGATTAATGCAGCGGGCAGGGAGGCTGGCAGTGATGATTTCATTGCAGATGAAGCTGTTTTGTAGTTGATGGCACTAACATACATTATCTAGTTGAGGAATGCTTACACATTGAGTCTGACAGCTTAATACTGTAGATCCATTTTTACCTGCGCATGCAAACTGCTTACACAATTAATACCCTGCTATATTTAGCTGGTAATACACATCAACGGTCAGATGCTTCTGCTGACTCCACCATAAGCATGGAGGGGGTGCGTGTGTATTTCACTGGGAAGAAGGGAATAAGTAGCTTATCTCCCCAAGGATTGGATGCTAGACCCAACAGCAGATGTACAGAGGCTTCCATACAAATATGATCATCAGCCAGTCCGACATTCCCCTGTATGGTCATGTCTAGAGTATGTCCAACACTCTTCTGAAGAGTTGTGCTTTTAACATGTACCATTTCTTCCCTTGAATCTCACTGAAATCAGATGATCTTAGGCCCAACGCACACGGGCGGATTTTTGCTGCAGAATTCCGCAGCAATGTCCGTCCAATGTAAAATGATTCTTCCACGCACATGAGTGGAAATCACCTTCGATTTCCGCTTGTGGAGGAAGAATTGCAGCATGCTGTATTTTCGGACTCATACGGATGGTTTCCATTGCAGTCAAATGTCCGAAATGTCAGTTTCAAAATCGCCGTGGATCCGCATCATCACCGATGCGCCCGCGTGGCATATTCTGCATTGCGTATTTGTGCCAGCCGGTACGTCTGCAGCACACAGAAGACCAATCCAGACAGGTATGCGGGGGGTCTGATTCTGCTGCGGTTTAGGCTGGCTAAACGTGGCATGGCTGTCTTTAATTGGTATATCATTGGATTAGATGGATTTTACTGATAATTAGCATAGTTCCTTTTTCTCCCTTATGACAGTTTTAAGTGTCATGGTAACGGGGTATACGGGTCCGACAGTCACCAATCTGTGATGTATGCAAGATGTAGCCCAAATCACACCCTGCATGACCTAGCACACACAGCACACTTTGCTTGCACCACTGACCGTTTCTGACAGGTTGGTCAGCCACCTTATTTCTGCCTACTGCTTACACAATTAAAGGGGTTGTCTCGTGAAATCAAGTGGGGTTATACACTTCTGTATGGCCATATTAATGCACTTTGTAATATACATCGTGCATTAATTATGAGCCATACAGAAGTTATTCACTTACCTGCTCCGTTGCTAGCGTCCCCGTCGCCATGGATCCGTCTAAATTCGCTGTCTTCTGGCATTTTTAGACGCACTTGCGCAGTCCGGTCTTCTCCCTGGTGAATGGGGCCGCTCGTGCCGGAGAGCTGGTCCTTGTAGCTCCGCCCCGTCACGTGTGCTGATTCCAGCCAATCAGGAGGCTGGAATCGGCAATGGACCGCACAGAGCCCACGGTGCACCATGGGAGAAGACCCGCGGTGCATCGTGGGTGAAGATCCCGGCGGCTATCTTGGTAAAGGAAGAAAGAAGTCGCCGCAGCGCGGGGATTCGGGTAAGTAATAAACTTTTTTTTTTTTTAACCCATCCCTTGGGTTTGTCTCGCGCCGAACGGGGGGCCTATTGAATAAAAAAAAAACCCATTTCGGCGTGAGACAACCCCTTTAACACACTCCATGGTAAGGCCGCCTGCACATGGTAGAGACGGATTCCGCATGTGGATTTCCGCCGTGGAAAGCCTGCAATTCATCACAAAAATCAATTGCAAGTGTTTGTGGGCGATTGTTTTTCTGTGCTGATGTACACTGAATCTTCCACGTGGAAAAAGAATCGCAAGCAGGGGATTATATCAGAAAGTGGCCCAACTCCCTGGAAAAACACCTTCTATACAAAAGGTTAATGCCCAGGCGCCATATAGGCTGATCGCGGCAAATCGCAGCATGCTGCGATTTGCCGTCCGTGAGCAGAGAATCACATTGATTCTCCGCTCGTGGACAGTGGGGAAGCGCTCTCCATAGCAATGCTATGGAGAGCTTTCACTGCGTTCCCCACGGCCGGATTATCGCCACGGGGAACGCAATGAAAACCCGCCCGTGAACAGGGAGCCTTATACTATAAAGGGTTAGCAGTAGAGATGAGTGAGCGTACTTGCTAAGGCAAACTACTCGAGCAAGTAGTGCCTTATTCGAGTACCTGCCCGCTCGTCTCTAAAGATTCGGCTGCCGGTGGGGGTCGGGGAGCAGCGGGGAGGAACAGAGGGGAGATCTCTCTCTCCCTCTCTCCCCCCCGCTCCCCCCCTGCTCACCGCCGCAACTCACCTCTCACCCGCGCCGACAGCCAAATCTTTAGAGACGAGCGGGCAGGTACTCGAATAAGGCACTACTCGCTCGAGTAGTTTGCCTTAGCGAGTATGCTCGCTCATCTCTAGTTAACAGTGCTTAGGAAAATACCAGTCTATGAAGTTGTTTCAAATAGTCCTGGGGCGAGGAGCACGCGAAAATATGGGACAGTTCTGCATTTAGATGTAACTCCTGGGTCCAACAATGAAGGAAAGATCCCCCTCTAGTTTTAAAGTCAGTCTGGGTCCCACCTCCGCCGTCCTCCTTTTGACATCACTGAACGCTGGCTAAGTAGATGCACAGATCGTCCGAATGGAATCGCAATTTATTATTTTGGCTATATTTCCATAGGAGGCGCTCGAATAGGAAAGCTATGGCTACCTTATTTTACATTATGAATTTATGTACAGGTGGATACCAAACTTTATGTGCAGGGTTATTAGTTTGGCAGAACACATAAATTCCATATACAGGAGTCCGGCGTTTGTGAGATAGTTCCTGCTTTTATTCAAATAAACTTGTGCTCATGACAAACAGACAGAGTACACGTTTAGTTTGGCAGGTATGTGATTCCATGAGTCCTGGATATGTAAATTATCTTACTGGAGCTCCAATGCCTGGTCTGGCGATGTCCTACAAGCAGATAGATCTGACTAAACTCAGCCATTGTCACACTCACAGCGACTCTTCACTCTTCCCAAAATGCACTGGGAATATGCAAATTATGTTCCTGGAGCTCCAATCCCTGGTCTGGAGGTCCAATCTGGGCATGGGATAAGCATCAGATATTGTGATGGCATTCAACTTTCTGTAAGCACGCAGAATCGGGTCCTCTGGTCCTTTTTGGTCACCAGAAGTACAGGGGAGGCCCATGCGTTGTGGTACCTCCTGGATGACACCCAGCATCAGTATTTCATCGAGCTTCTGCTTTATATCCACCTACACGTCAAGGTAAACAGTGGGCCACCTAGCAGAGGGGTGGTCCCCAGTGTTAACATGGTGAACTGCCAACTGGGTCCTCCGTGCTTTCCCAGTGAAGGTAGATAGGAAGGGAAGTAGGACCTCCTGCAGCTGTGATCTCTGATCTCCAGAGAGCTGCAACTCTGTATCTTCAATGGATCCACTCGAGTGAGCTGTGGCCAGCAGATCCATGAGGACCACTGTACAATCACAGTTTCATCACCAACTGATACAATAAGAATTAAAATTAGCAAGATGTCCTTTGATTTTTCTTTGTTCGCAATGTGATACAAATTGAAAATAAAAAAAACTAGTGAAAACATAATTAGCAGTTTCATGTAGTAATCGATCAGATTACAACCTTCAGTGCGTGTAACAATAAATATCTTAAGACATTATCTAGTTAGGTGAGAATATTTCCACTTTTCATCTGCACTACTGCTTATGCATGAAATCCCATGTATTTAAAGTCATTATAAAATGGACACTGACATAGTCATGAAGATCTAGTTACTTGTGGAAGAAATTAGGCAAATAAAACACTCTTTTAAATAGTATTGGAAATACAGTATACAGTAATTATTGGATAGACAAATTCCAGCCTGTGTTTGAGAAACCCATCAACAAGAATAAGAGAATGTAGCTTCAAGCTATGACATTTAATAAGCAGAAAGCATCACTACAGCAATTGTCTGCTTTATGGTTTGAAAGCAAATTCCAGCTATGTAGAAGTAAGTCGGCAATTGATTTATTCAGGTTTACTCGGGGTCTTCTAAACTACAAAGTACTATAACATACTATACAAAGAAAGATATTTTACAAGGATGAGGTCTCATCGCCACACAATTAAAGAGAGAAAGACAGAATTACCTGTGGTGGAACATTTTTCTAGTCACGGACACAACATAGAAAATATGAAACTTATTAAATTAAAAGGCGATTTCAAATCCCAACGTCACAGAAAAATTTGGGAGAACAAATTTATATCAACCTTTGACACGGTCTAGACTGGAATGAACATTGGAGGGGTCTTCTTGCATTAGTGGAGAATATGAGAAATCTGGACCAGAGATAACACGCTGGGCCTGGTGACCCCCTAACACAAATTCAAAGACCATAAAACTGTCACATTCCCATCAGTGGACTAATTAGGTATTTACTCCTTTGCTCATTCTGTTTTGTTATTGTTTTAAGTGTAAATTAATCACATCATGTCTGTACTTTGTCATATGTATGTGTGTATATATAGATGCCTCTTCTGCTCTATTCCATTTAAACCTGGGAAGAACCCTGTGTAGGTTCAAAAGCTCGCTATAACATCATGTATTTTTGTTATCCATTAAAAGATATCATTGTTGCTAGCCATTTAGTTGTTAGTGACCGTATATGTGAGCTCCCTCCATGTTTTTCGGTTTTGCACTGCTTCTTTCAGTTGTGTGATATCCAGTATCTGCTGTGACAGCATCAGCCATCGTGTACTTTGGCGGCTGGGTCTTCCTTTGCCACTGATCTGCCTAAGCATTATAGATTTATCTTGTGACTTTGCTCGCATTACATGGCCAAAATACGTGAGTCTGAGTCTGGTCATCTTACTCTCCAGTGATATATCGGGTCTTATACAATTCATGACTTCTCTGTTTGTTACTCTCGCCATCCAGGGCATACGCAGCAGCCTGTCATTGCCTTTCTTTGGTAGAGAGATGAAGACAGATCTTTTCCAGTCCTGTGTCCATTGTGTGGATGCCCATACTGCCTGGCACAGTGCTGTGATGGTTTTCACTGGTACTGGCAGCAATAGCTCTACTGGTATGTTATCTACTCCTGGTGCTTTATTTTTGGCTAGTTGTTTCATTGCCATAACCACTTCTGACTCCATAATGGAGGCTCCAGGTCCACAGGCTCCACCTCATGCAATAGTCCAGGTATGTGCTTACAGGCATATAGTTCCTCTGAGAATTCCCTCCACCTATCCTTGATACTCTTTTGGTCATTCAGTTACTCCCAGATTACTTGGTTTCTCTTACTGAGATCAATCACATTTTGCAATTATAAAACACACCTCCTATCTATCGCAACTTTTATAGGGAAACCAACATTCTTATTCTGGAAGGGAAGGGGTCTGTGCTTTCTAGGAACGATGTATTCTCTCATAGGAGCATGGAAGTGTTACTGTAAATCTTGATATGTTTTAAGCCGGAGCGACGCCACCATCTAATCAGTACAGATCAGCAGAGACTTGGAAATTGTCAGCTGGTATAACCTATCTGTCAGATAGGCTCACCGCGGAGATCCGTCAACTGGCTCCTGCTCCCCGGTGGAGATCAGCTGAGTGATATTGCAACGCCCATGGACAGGCAGCCGTAGAGTGTCAGGTGGTAGATGTTAAAGACTAATGCAGCGTTTAGGCGGAAAGATTATCATTCAGAAAATCATTCAAATGAGTGAAACTGAATGATAAGTGTTTTGTTTAAAATGCAGGCAACGAATGAACGCTGAACAAGAATCATGTACTTCTCATCCGCCATTCAATTTCAGCCGGCATAAAAATCAGCACTAGCTCGTGCACTTGTCATGCAGTTTAAACACTGATCGTTTAGTGTTTCACATATTCAAATAAGGGAGATGGACCAATACCTCTGCAGAACCACCTATTGGAAGGTAGCATTCCTGCAAGTTAATATTAGACTCTTTATACAAGCCTTGTAACAATGACTGGGAATTGAAAGCCAAGCCAGAATCCATACACAGACAGCTATTTCTGGATGTTTTCCCCTCTGTATAAAGAGTCTAACATTGACTTGCAGGAATGCTGCCTTCCAATAGGTGGCACAGCAGAGGTATTGTTCCATCTCCCTTATTTGCATATTACCCAGAGGAGCATGGATGGCCTTGTAAGTCTCCTTACTTACTCACCTTCTAGGTGCTCTCCCTAAGGAGAAAAGATAGCATTTTTGTGTTTCAATGGGAATCGTGCAATCTAAACACACTGCCCAAGCGCGGACGAGCTGGTGATGACGTGACAAGCTCACTCGCTTGGACAAACGAGAATCGTGAGATTTCTGGCCCGGGTAAAAGGGACATTAAATGGAGGTAAATTTACTAAGCAAATGCAGCAGAATTCTGGCTCAATTTTGTCCAAAAACATACAATGCGCAAAATTTGGGGTGTTTTAGATACTTTTCACAAATCACTAGATAGTTTTCAAAAGTGTCCAGAAAAGGACCTGTGGCTAAGGGCCCGCTTATATAGATTAATCCACTCATGATGTTGACAAGGGTTATACCTACTCAGTTATCACAGAAAAGTATTTAGCCAAAAACTTTAATTAACGATATTAAAAAACACTGATTTATAAACAACTACTGAAACCAAAAAATTGGACAGTGCATGTCAATACAGTGTAGGCATTAACCCTTTCCAATCCACTATCTGACCTCTGAAGACATTATGATTTAAGGCTGTACAACTCCGATGTTGGAAGACATCTATCAGGGTTCTCTTACTGTATATTGCCAGCCTCTCTGCTATCAGAGCCTATCCAACGTGTCATCTCATGCAGTACTGGCTTCATCCAGCATATAGCGCCGTTGTATAACGGCAGAAAAAGAGTAAGCCCCCCTAGGAAAACCAGGATACAAATTGGATTGGAAAGGGTTAAACTCATTTAAAAAAAATCACAAGCAATGGAAAATGAATGAATGCATAATATGTCTAATCACCAAAACACATTAATACCAAAGTCATAATTCAGCCACAGAATTTAGAATCTGCTAATTTCCCACTCTATGCCAGCATAACGACCATGGACTACTGCACTGCTGAGCAACCTAGCAAACAATGTATGCTACTAAAGGAGCCGCATGTACTATCATTCTACGGAGTGTAGCATATTCTCCTTAAAGACAAAGGACTTCTAAATGAAAGATCTATGGCAGCTGTGAAGCATGGTATTCAGACTTTCAGCAAATTCACTGGAAAATCAGTCTGTGCCGATGACAAATCACACGGATTCTCCTTCGTTTCAGTGGTTGATATATCTGCAGCTCTTACAGCATCCGCATCATGAGCACATGGACTAGATGCAGTTGGGTTACTATTGGCGCATGTAGTAGGTGATATCACTTCAGGTGGTTGATCAGATGGTACTGGTGCTGCCGAGGATACAGGACCGGGTAATGGCAAGCTTGTCATATGAAATATGTTACCCAGACGGCAGCAGATCTAGGAAGAGGAAATCACAATGAACAGCTTAGTGACAGATAGGACAATAGATCAAACTACAGAAGAGAATTTCCACACATAAAGTAGATGTGGGGGAAACCATATGTATATATTTCATGAAAATATGAGGAGCCTCTCAATAAAATCCACAATGGTTACACACCTTATACTCTTTCATACATGAGATAATCACTATCCTACCAATATGAAGTTTGGATTGTTTTACGCTTAATGCCCACAAGCAGATCTGATTTGTGGAATCCGCGTTGGTCACCCGCATGGAAAATCCACAAATCAAGCCGCCCATAGAGATACATGGGCTTCTGCAAGTGAAATAAAGCATGCAGATTTGATTTGCGGACCCTTTGGTCTGGAAAAAAATCCCAGCATGCTCCATTTTCACATGATGATCCCACACAGATGACTTTCATTGAAGGAATTCCACAGGAAAGCAGGAGTTAAAAAAAGTCCACTGCACATGAACTTCTGTAATCATCAGCAGAGAAGAAAAGACCCGAACGAGTAAGTAGAAGTCCTGCAGTGTCCTTGGCTGTTAGCATGGTCAGATTCAGCTGCGGGCTCCCGCATGCAGAATCTGATCTGCCCGTGGACATGAGGCCTTAAGGCCCATTTACATTGGAAAATACAGTGTCGGACCACAGTTTGCCTTCTTCGTGGTCAAAATCTTATTATTTTTTTAAGTAGCTTTTAGTTAAAACCACCTTTTTTAGTTTATATCTAAAGTTATCTGTATTTATAGGGGGTTGTCCGGTTACAAAGTCATATTTTAAAATTAGTGCCAAATGACTGAAAACGATAAAACAAAGGGTACTTAACCTGTCCTTAGTCCTGGCGATCCAGTGCTGCAGCCCCGTGATTCCACCATTATCTATTGAGAGCGGCAGTCACGTGACCACTGCCTGCCAATCAGAAGCTGCAGCATCACCGTTCAATACTCCTGCCATCATGGCACCCAGGATGTAAGCGCTGATGTCAGGAGAATGGACGGTGATGCTGCAACCTCTGATCAATGGGGCTGAGGATGGGTAATTACACTTTTTTTTTATTGTTTTCAGTCATTTGACACAAATTTTAAAATGAGACTTTGTAGTAAGATAAACCCTTTAAGATAAAGTGTTTTTCAGCAGTAAGCATTTACCTTGATCAGCCTAGTGCAATCTGACAAACAGAAGGGTGACGTGATCTTGGCTAGTATTAATGTTTACTTTGGCTACATTTTTGGTCTCCAGGTCTGTTAGTATTAGCAAGGTATCACAGTTATTGAAGGCAGAGAAAAGGTAATGGCTATTTTTTTGTGGAAAACTACTGCTCATTTATGGTAATAATGTATCTCCAGTAGAGATGAGTGAGCATACTTGCTAAGGCAAACTACTCGAGCGAGTAGTGCCTTATGCGAGTACCTGCCCGCTCGTCTCTAAAGATTCGCGTGTCGGCAGGGGGCGGGGAGCGGCGGGGGAGAGCGGGGAAGAACGGAGGGGAGATCTCTCTCTCACTCTCTCCTCCCCGCTCTGCACTGCTCACTCCCGCAACTCACCGCTCTTCCCCGCCGGCACCCGAATCTTTAGAGACGAGCGGGCAGGTACTCGCTTAAGGCACTACTCGTTCGAGTAGTTTGCCTTAGCGAGTATGCTCGCTCATCTCTAATCTCCAGCCTCTACTTGATTGTGCACGTTAAATGTTAAACCAAAGGCCTCATGCACACAAGGGAAATAAGGCTCCATGCAACCTCCGAGTTCACAGTCGTAATTCAGAACCCATAGACCTCTGGGGCCCTAGCTTACCTCCTAATGCCTCCTATTTCATATTGGGTCAAATACAGTTTGTTTTCTGTTGGCTACCTATGACAATAGTTATACCATATTCCATTGGATATTGTATTACTGAGCTAATGCCCCTTAGCACGCTTCCGGGTAAAAATTACTCATTGTGCACTGATCCTAGCAGGTATCTGAAAACGAACACTTTCTATTGTCATACCCAACTTTTGGGTTTAGCTACTTGGGTGATATTATGCAGGCAGGCTTTTTCATCAAAAAGCATTTACCCCTAAAATATAATCAGTGATTGGACATATATTGTAACTCCCAGACTTATTCTCTTATGCGGAGTTACATAATATTCCATGTTGCTATTTCTGAGTAATCAAAGTCTCCTGCATAGCATCCCCCAAGTAGTTATATCACATGCCTGTTTTAAGTAGAGAAATGCCTTTCTCACTGATTGTTCTGTTTATAGCCAACGAGTTCAGTGTGATGAGTGTACGTGGAAGAAGTGGAAAATACATGACAGCAGCTGGAAATTTTGTAGTTACTGCAGTATGGCTAGACCGCAGGATGTTAAGCACATGTATTTTACTGTGGAATGGAGCTCTATGGAATGACTGAGCGTGCATGACGGATATATCCAAAATATGAGAAACATGGGGACCCAACACAGTTTATTAAAAAGTGAATAGTATAATGTTGGAAAATGTATTTTGCAAATCACTTAAGCCACAGTATGACAAAATATATATCCATGAAGCCGTGTCCTCCAGTAGTGACACGCGTGTCCTACTAATAATCAGTTATGTATCCTTGCTTGTTTCGTGTTCCATGTGTAGCACTAACATATTCTGTAACACAGCACATAGGGTAGGATCTGCTTCTAGGATTGTCTATTAGACACAGGATTACTAGAGTTTTCAAGCTTTTCTAATAAGATGAGTTTTTAGGTTGCTTTTGAAGGCTTGGATAGTGAAAGTTTCAAATTATGTTGCATGCACAAAAGAAATGTTTAAAGTGATGATGTGAGGTTCAAGCGAGAGGACAGCAGAGAAGAAAGAATTGTAAGGACGGGAGATTCTTGTACAGCATATCATTGTTAGTATTTTGAAATGAATTAGCTGGGCAATGAATAGTTGTTACAGTGTGCCATCCGTAACAGGTAGTGGAACTAGGATGGCATTATTATGTCAGCCTGGTTCACATAGCTATGCCTTCAACTATGCTGTTTGCCTTTTACCTTGCAAAAGGTTCCTGTGACATTGTCGGTTGGGAATACCTCCTTGGGGCATTCCTCTCCTCTCTGCTGTAACATCTCCTATGGTGTATGGACTGATTGGTCGAAAGGTAGGTCTTCCCTGTTTGGCCAATCAGCCATGGTGTGGGTATATTTAACCCTGTCACACTCATTACTGGGTGTGATTCATTCTGTTGTCTACCTTTTGTGTGAGGATGTGTGCTGTACAGCTCTCTCTGGATCCAGTTTGGTGTGTGAGTCTAGCTCTACGTTGTGTCAGATGGGTGTAGTCTGTGTGTTGGTGTTTGAGTGTAGACTCTATGTTCTGTAGGTGTTTGCCAGGATCCAGATTGGAATTCATGTTTGGTGGTGTTTGTTGCCTAAATTCCCATTTCATCTGTAGGTGAGTGGACGCCCAAATTCCCCTTCTATCAGTAGGTGAGAGAACACCTGAATTTACTTTCTGTCTGTAGGTGAGCGGACGCCTGAATTCTCCTTCCATCTGTAGGTGAGCGGACGCCCGAATTCCCCTTCCGTCTGTAGGTGAGTGGACACCTGAATTCCCCTTCTGTCTGTAGGTGAGCAGACGACCGAATTCCCCTTCTGTCTGCAGGTGAGCGGACACCTGAATTCCCCTTCTGTCTGCAGGTGAGCAGATGCCCGAATTCTCCTTCCTTCAGTAGGTGAGTAAGACACCTGAATTCCCCTTCTGTCTGTAGGTGAGCAGACGACCGAATTCCCCTTCTGTCTGCAGGTGAGCAGACGCCCGAATTCCCCTTCCGTCCGTAGGTGAGCAGACGCCTAGTCTGGGCCAAATGCATCTCTTCTGTCTGGAGGTGCACATACGCCTGAATCCATGTCTTGTTTGGTGTGTGGAGTGAGCATGCGCCATCTGTGTGTTGAGTACCTCTGGGGTTTATCTTACATCTGTCTAGTTCTCTCCTCTTCCCTATTTTAGATCTATGGACAGACTAAGCCTTAGGTATGAGATACAGGGCCATTCTAATCAGGATGATCACCCTGCTTATAGGGCAGGGTCCACATCCCCAAAAGTTGCTAGAGATAACTTTTTCTTTTATGTTTGTTGGTGTGGTCCATCTTGGGCCATTATGTCTTGGTGTGAAGCCCTTTTCTTGGGTCGTTTGTGCAGGTAAGGTAGATAATCCCTGAATTAACCTAACAATAGTTAGTAAAGTGAATAGCGGAAAGAGGAGGCAGTAGACAAATAAATGTAGAGGCAGATCAACTAAGCAGTGGAGTAGAAGATGTTTTGGAGGGGTGTAGAAGTGTTAGATGGGAGGCCAAAGAGAAGGATATTGAAGTAGTCTAGGTGGAGGATGAAGCCGGCATATGCAATAATATTTGCTGACTTGAGGTTGGGGAAACAGACATATTTTGAGGTAGAGGTAGCAAGGGCTTGGATGTGTGATATCAGCAATGCTCAGCATACACAGGTAAAATACATAAATTCTATGTAGATGTTGCGGTTGGTCAGATTCAAACCTTGGACCTCCAAGTTAAAAGGTAACCACTGGGCCACCATAATAATAATAACCAAAGTATTACTACCTTCAGGTTCAGCATTGTCACTTGACAGATACGCAGTCAAGATAAACAGAAAATTTACCTCATAAATATGACTAAGGCCGCCTGCAGACGGGCGAAAAATGCAATCCTATGCAGACGGCCGCGGTTTGGCAGCAAACAAACCGCGTCATGCCCTATTTCGGGTGAGTACGCGCTGCTCTCTGCAGGCGTTCGGGTCGGGTCCCGCGGCGAGAATTCTCGCTGCCGGATCTGACCCGGCCATCTGCAGGTGGGCTAAAAGCGTACCTAACTTTTCAGACAATTTATGCTCATCTAATAGCCTGTGTATTTCTCATCAATTTTGTAATATACTTTCATTAAAAATGTTGTGCGTTACCACTGTAAATGAAGGCTGAGATGCAGCCTCTCTGTAATCCAGTCTGTTAGGTATTCAGCATCTCTAGTAACTGGCACATTTCGACATCTTCTTAGCTGTGAGGTAGAGGCTGTATTCACTAGCTCATTTTCCCTATACTCTGCTTTGCATGTTGTCAGATTCGCAGTCAGTGTGTACACAATCTCTGCCTCTCCTGATGTTTTATTTATCTAGCCTGGTGTGTGCCATTGGTGCTCAGGAAGGATGTAGCAGTGCTTGAAGGGGTTCAAAGAAGGACAACTAAGGCTGCCTGCAGACAGCTGGGTCGGATCCGGCTGCGAGAATTCTCGCAGCCAGACCCGAGCGCCTGCAGAGACCAGCGCAGAACTCACCCGCTCCCGCAGCTCCGGTTCTTTCACGTGCTGGCTGCCGGGCAGCCGGCACATGAGCTGAGCGGAGCTGGCGGCCGATGAGTGGAGCTGGCGGCCGATGAGTGGAGCTGGCGGCCGATGAGTGACGTTTCTGTGCGGGGCTCGAATTAGAGCATGCCGCGGTATGTTTGCTGTGCGGGATTTTGCACAGACAAACCGCGGCTGTCTGCATGGGATTGCGTGTTGTAATGCAATCCTATGCAGGCGTCCAGGGGCAGAAATTCTGCGGGGAATCCCGCCACGGAATTTCTGCCCATCTGCAGGCGGCCTTAATTAATAAACAGAATAGAAAAACTAGAATACCCAGAGAAGCTATCAAAATTAGAATTATTCACCCTGGAAAAAAGATGGTTAAGGGTGGACCAAATAACTATGTATAAATACATGAGGGGACAATACAAGGATCTCTCCCATGATCTGTTTATATGCAGGACTGCAACAGTAACAAGGGGGCATCCTCTACGTCTAGAAGAAAGCAGGTTTCATCACCAACACAGAAGGAAGTTCTTTACTGTAAGAGCAGTGAGACTGTGGAACTCTCTGCCTGAGGACGTGGTGATGGAAAAATCCATAGATGAGTTTACGAGGGGACTAGATGTGCTGTGACATTACAGGATATATTAAATAACCATCGGGGTTGTTGATTCGGATCTTGGACTCAGGTAGGAACTTTCAAATGTTGATCCAGGGATTATTCTGGCTGCTATTATGGAGTCGGGAAGGAATTTTTCCCCCAAATGGGCGAAATTGGCTTCTGTGTCACTGGATTTTTATGCCTTCCTCTGGATCAACAAAGGGGGTTAGAAACAGGCTGAACTAGATGGACATTGCCGTTTTCAGCCTAACATACTATGTTACTATATTATATTTATGTTGCAGGCAAAGCAGCAGAATCCTTATTGCATTGATCTTTATTAGCTGCTTTACTAGGTCTTGTGTGTTTGCATGATCACAGCATATATAGCTATTTCTATATAACTGTGACCATGCAGACCTAGTAAAACAGCTAATAAAGATGAATCCAATAAGACATTTTCTGCTTTGCCCACAGCAAATTGGATACACATATAATGCCTACAACATAAAGATAATTGCACATACCAGGATACGTAAATATAAGATCAAGAGAGGCAGAGATTGTGCACACATTGGCTGCAGATCTCAAAGCAATTTAAGTGCAGGGAAGCTGAGTGTGTGAACATAGCCCCTCCACCACAGCTAAGATGTCCTAAACATCCATACTAAAGAAGCTAAATGCCTAACAACAAGCAGTGGGTTGCCACCCTCTGGGATCACGCTTCACATTTGATTTACAGTGGTAGAGCAAAAAATAAATAAATAAATAAAGTATACTACAAGATTGATGAGACACACGGGCTATTAAATGAGCATAAGTTGTCTGAAAAGTTAGGTAAATTTAACTGTGCCTTACATTTACCTGTGTGCGAATTTTGAGTGCAGGTCCAAGCTTCAGACCCATTGTGTCCAAAAGATGATCCTCAGTCAGTAAAGGGAGGGTTAATCCATCAATATCATGGTCTTTAAAAACCTAGAATGAAAAGGTTAATATGTAGTTACAGATGCCTTAGAGCTAACTAATGTAGCTATAAAGGCTAAGTAAGACACAACAGTGTCCTCATAACAGTCTCAGCCACAGAGCCGCCCTTACAGTGACAGCTACACTGCCCCTATGGCAGAGCTATACACAGTCCTGCATTTTATTACCCCAATAATAGTATCAGTCACAGAGCTCTCATGGCAGTGATAGCCACAGTACCCCCATTCAAAGCATCCACAGTTATTCACCTGTAACTTCCTCTAACTGTGCCACAAATCAACATAGAAGGAAAAAGTCCACATGAGAGTCACAGTCCCTTTATTTTAAAACTTACCACAACTCCTATCTGGTGGTGTCCACAGGGCCCCATAAGAGCAAGTCAAAGTGATCTCATTACAGCACATTCATAATAGTGTCAATTAGCTCCTGTTCACTGTGGCTTTCCTCTTACTGTCTAGTAACAAAAAGTGGCACTGTAGGACAGCATTAGGCTGGTGTCATATCTGCGTTGGGACCTCTGCCTGGAGGTTCTAGTACAGATCCGGCATGCAGCGCTTTTTCTTACGTCCAAAAGCCGGGCAGCTGGGCGTGAAGTAGACGGACCCCATTATAGTCAATGGGGTCCGTCCGGCTCTGTTCGGTTCCGTCCAAAGACGGAGCCGTTTGGCAGTGGAGATTCCCCTTTCCTACTCCCTGAACGGAGCAGGAAATCGAAACCCTGAGCGCAGATGTGAAACCACCCTTCTTATTATTTGTAGAATGTCTAGCTTACTAGCTCTAAACATTTTTTTTTACTTTATATTTTATCCTTCTGAATGTGGACTGAATGATTTGCTAATGAGGCTTAGTGACCAACTTGAAATACCCAACAAAGTCTGTCTCCATGTATAAATATATGTCACATCCAGGAGACTGCCTGACATTTACCAACATTCATCCTTCTACCTTGTAGTTTCCGTCCATTCAGATTAGGAAATGCTTGTTTATGTTTGATGTGTAAGACTGAATGTAAATGAGTGTTGTAGTCAAGCACTTAGGGAATGTCTAATGCCGTAGCTGCTGTTTAGACAGTATGCAGCAGATGTAGTCCTCTGGTCAATGAAGTCCCTTAGATATATTAACTAACGCTGGAAGTACATCTGGTACGCCACTAGACTGTGAATGAGCAATCTGTTTCCCTCAGCTCACAGACAGAACGCTCACTACTGAATTCAGACTGCTAATTCTGCACTCCAAGTGCATATAAAGTAGCTGGACACTTCCAATGGCTTGGACTACTCCTCAGAGGAACATTGAAATCTGAATATTTTGGTAACATGTAAAGCACGTTCAGGTGGCAGTGCGAACATTTAGGAAGATTTCTTTATATGAACATTGCTGTATTCTGCTTATCTTAGTGTTTGCAATCAAGTAAATCAGGCCTGTGCTTAATATGGCAGTGTAAAGTAAATATATCATTGTGTGACTAGTTTTAGATTCTTCTATTGTGTATCAGTACATTAAACATAGAGTATGTTGGCCCTATTCCTGTCTACTGAAACCCACCATGAGAAGTTTAAAGACTTTCTTGACTGTCTGCTGCTGAACTCTGTCATTAAGACATCTTCAATCTTAGCCCAAAACGGACAATAGAAATATTATCTCTTTACCAGAGCACAAAGTAACGACCTCTCTCTTCTTCCATTGGAGCACACCCATCTTTTTACTGCCGTTTGGACACCACCAGGCATCTAACCAATGTATCATCCATACCGTACATCAGATAAGTTACCAAAACTCTATAGAAACAGGACTATTCCTGTACTGAAAAAGAACAGTAAACACAAGCATTCTGCACAAGAGGTTTTCATAAAGAGCTCTCATCCACTTGCACATTTTTTCAATGTTTTCCACTAAACCAACAGCTACTAGCTGTTCTTCCCCTCATCTTCTAGCTGGTGGTGATCTGTTCATCACTTCTCCGCCCAGCCCTAATGTTTTATATTTTTCTCCCCTGAAATTAGTGTATATTCATTATTCTAACTCGGACTACCTTGATACACTATCCTACTACCGTATTTCTGTTATATATGCTAAAGGAAAACTACATTTATAAACAGGAAATGATCTGGTCCACATTGATAGGGCTCATGCCCACAGGCGTATGCATAAAGTCTGCAGCGTTTTACACATTTTACAGCACTGCTTACAAAGACCGCATATGGCACTGTGCATGCCTGCTTATCACACAGACATGTGCAGTGTGCCTTTATTTTTAATTCCCAGCTCTGTTTCAGAGCGGAGATGCGTATGGAAATGCTGCCAGTATGCAATGTATTGCATATGGACAGCGTATCATACGCAGCCCATACATGCAATAATCCGTGTTCTCACCGATCCCTGCTGTTGCAACAGGAGGCTGTCTGTCAGTTACAGACGACTTCCAGTACGGATGTTGTGGACTTAGTCTCTGAGCCCGTGCCATCCATTCTTCCATTCGCGGGAACTGCTTTCTACCCAGGACGTACATTAAAGCCAGCATTCCATGTCTCTGGGTACCCTCACATTGTTTCTCAGGGTCAGAGTTTCAAGTAGCATTTCCATCAGGAATATCTTCAGGGATGCTGAGGGACAGTGTTGTCTGGTATTATGGTCAGCATAAGGGTGGCTTCACAGGAGCGTGTTTTTGCGCATACATATGTGCGCACCCATGTATGTGCAAAAACACGCGTGAATGCAGGTCCGTGCATTGTTTTCAATGGAGCCGTGGCTACTGCCGGCGGCTCCATTGAAAACAATGGTCTGCCGGCACCCTTGCATTCTTTTTCAGGGAAGGGCTTTACATATAAGCCCTTCCCTGAAAAAGAAAAATTTTAGTGTAAAAGAATAGAAGAATTTCTCTGCTGCATCTGCCACAGATGTGGCAGATGTAGCAGCAGGGAATTCTTTTAACTAGCGGGGATGAAGGAAACATCTGCCGCATGCGGCAGATGTGTTTTTCATCCGGGCAGGGGTTACGGCAGCGGCGGACAGGTAAGTATATTTTTAATTTTTTTACACTAAAATTTTTCTTTTTCAGGGAAGGGCTTATATGTAAAGCCCTTCACTGAAAAAGAATGCAGGGATGCCGGCAGAGCATTGTTTTCAATGGAGCCACCGGCAGTAGCCGTGGCTCCATTGAAAACAATGCGTGCATTCCCAATGGTGCACGCATGTCCTATCTTTGCAGGCACATGCCTGTAAAGCACGGACATGTGCACACACCATAGGGAATGCAATGTTGCAAATGCAAGCGTGTTTTTGTGTGTGCGTATGCACGCACAAAAACATGCTCGGGTGAAGCCACCCTAAGGGCTAGATTAGGGGAAGAATCAGGGAAAGCTAGAGTTTGGGTCAGTTATTGTCATTTTGCTATTACCTGTTCACCATCTTGCATATGCTCCTTTATCTGCTAACCATCATCATGTGCCTTAGAACTCATACACATCTGTCCCAAGCCTTTTAGAGTATATAGCCTGCTATCCTACTTTCTCTGAATCTATTTGGAAGCTTGGACCCCAAGAGAGGTGTCTGTTAGAGTTAGAAACCTGTCCAAATGTAATGGCCACCTGGATGTGGCAGATGAGCCCACATGTTTTGATCAATATTTGCATTTTTATATATATAACAATGATGAATCTTGCATTTTTATATATATAACAATTATGTATTTTTATTAAATGTGTGTAAGTGCTGAGCTGCATGTTTTTGCTACTGCATCTGTTGCAGCCATGACTTACATGCACCTGCACATTTATTTGCTGGAAGTGCTGATTTTGCTTTTTGTTGCAACTACTGTATCATCATCATCTATCTATGCCATTATTTGACAACCATTACATCATCCTTTTGTGCCATCATCTGTTTAACATCAGTGTTCTGTTCTTGTCATTTTTTGTGAGAGCCTATTCATGCATTTTTACCAGTTTTGATATGTGCTTCATATTATTGCTCATACGACTGTCCAGTCTTTACATGATTCGGCAGTACTGTAAGACCTGGGGGTAGCTGGGTACTAGGAGACACAATTAGTATGCAGGATTGCTATAGGTGATGTCCAGTTCTGGTTTCTTATGTCCAGTCGGCATATTTGTGCATTCTGTTTAGCTTTTTTTTTTTAATACCCTTTGCACTTTCCACATCCATTGCTGTTGTATTATTTATTAATATGCAATGTGAATTAAAAAGGAAAGTGTCCAATTCAACCCCTCTCTTCATAGGTTCATAGAGCTTAGAAAGGAGAAAAATATGGACATTGTCTTCCAGATCCCTGATCAGTGTTTATTGTTATTATAGCATTTCTAAGACTTTCCAGTTCCCTTTAAGTGAGAAAAAAAGTAAAATATGCTCATTAGAGATGAGTGAGCGTACTCGTTAAGGCAAAATACTCGAGCGAGTACATGCCCGCTCGTGCCAAAAGATTCGGGGGCTGGCGGGGGGCAGCGGGGGAGAGCGGGAAGGAGCGGGAGGGTGGGGGAGATCTCTCTCACTCCCTCTCCCCCCCCCCCCCCGCTCTCCCATGCTCACTCCCGCAACTCACTGCTCACCCCTGCCGGCCCCTGAATCTTTTGTCACGAGCGGGCATGTACTCGAAAATGGCGATACTCGCTCGAGTAATTTGCCTTAATGAGTACACTCGCTCATCTCTAGTGCTCATTTGTACCATAAAAATCTTAATTTTTTTTGTTGGTAAATGTTCCACCCCAGCAATGAGTTACTGATGAATTCATAGGCTGCCATTTCACAAGTTCAGCCAAGAGAATAGCTCATCTCTTGGGAGAGGGCAACAAATAAAATATTCACCTGTGCATAGGTAGAACAGCCTGGTAGATTTGACACAAAGTTATAGACATCCTGAGAAGTCCATTTTCGGATATCCTGAAGAGTGGGAATCTCTTCTCTATTTAGGAAGAGGCTATGTGCTCCTTTTAAAACACAATAAAACATACATAGAGCATATAATTTTAAAAATACTAATATTTTTCAATTTACCATAATATGCTACTAATCTACTTTCCAAAAACAAAATATAGAGTTTAACATCACTAGAAATATTAGAAAAACGGAGCAAAACTTGCTGATTCTCAATATCTTAGGGCCTGTTCACATTTCGTTTTTATTTACATAAAGGGATTCTATTAGGCCTTACGTCGAAAAACCCCAAAACAGAATCCATAAACATAACCGGGCATGCAACCTATCTTTTATTGTTGAAACCTGCTAAAACGAAGGCCAATAGGTCACGACAAAATGCCTGAAACTAACAGAAACCTGACGAAATGGAGACCTACAGGACACCATTTCAGCAGATTTCAACAAGAAGCAGAAGCGTATCTTAAAGCTCCTGGGCCCCAATGCAAAATGTGTAGCAGGGCCCCTAATTATAATGTTTTATTAATAGTATTGGGCTCCCTATATGGAGAAGAGAGGCCTTATGGGCCCCCTAAAGCTCCTGGGCCCGGGTGCAACCGCATCCCCTGCATCCTCTATAGTTACGCCCCTGACAAGAAGAGATAGATTGCATCCCCAGTTCCATCCAGGGATTCTGTTTCAGGGTTTTTACACTTAAAGAACATTAGAACCTCTTACTTGTTAGTATGCAGAAATTCTGAAGCAGTACATGGTAAAGCAGTTCATATACATTGCATGCAAATCAAATGGTTTTATGCAAATATGTGAATAATTGTGATAGAGAGCACCATTATAAATTTGCTGTAAAGATGGTTGGATATGTTCAATATTTTTTTATTTGTTGCCTGCCGTTTTTATGTAAATGTAAAATCTAATGTGTAATGTCAGCTTAAAGGGATATATTCATCTAGGGCATTTATGGTATATCTATGTCATAAATCGCTGATAGGTGGGGTTCCAGCTTTAATATCTTTAGCCATTGGGAGAATGTGGTTACTGGGGCTACCATTCACCGGTTTATAGGGCCCATAGGCAGCCACGTTTAGCATTAACATCAATTGAGAGTTGGCAGCCCTTCCACACGGTCATGATACAGGTGTTACAGAAGGAGCAGAGTGCTGCTTGTCCAGCTATTCCATAACTCCCATAAACTTTTTAAAGAGGACCTGTCAGCTTTTCTGAATTTGAATTGCCATAAACAAAATTAACCCTTTGGTATTATTTTCTAAATAAAATATAAACCTTTATTATATTGTAGACGAACAAACACCTATATTAAAAACCCAGTCTGCAAAGTTCAGTCTATAAACATGGCAGTATCAAGACTGCTCCTATATAATATAAGGGGTCCTGTCCACGGGCAATGATTTCCAGTGGCAAATCCCCTGCCAATCACGCTGTCTGAAGCTTTCCATAGCATTGCTATGGAAAGTGCAGGGCCAGCGTCCATAAGCGGAGAATCATAGCGATTCTCTGCCCGAGGGATCTAAATTGCGGCATCTAAATCGATTTGCTGCGATTCACCGCCGTGAGCATATCTGTCAGAGTAAATCTTCAACATGTTTTGCTGTCTAAGGCTGCCTGTCCACGGGCGGGTTTGAATTGCGTTTCCCGCGGTGGTAATCCGGCCGCGGGGTACGCAGTGAAAGCTCTCTATAGCGTTGCTATGGAGAGCGCTTCCCCCCTATCCACGAGCGTAGAATCATTGCGATTCTCCGCTCATGGGCGGCAATTCGCAGCATGCTGCGAATTTACCGCGATTCTCCGCGGTCACCCTATCTGTCAGATAGGCTGACAGCAGAGATCTGTCTGCTGGCTCCTGCTCCCGGGCGGCAATATCCCGCCCGTGGACAGGCAGCCTAAACAGCATCATCAGGGAGACTAGATGTTAGTTATATGTTTGTCCGCCTACATTATAATAAAGGTTTATGTTTTATTTAGAATTAACACCAAAGGGTTAATTTTGCTTATGGCAATTCAAATTCAGTATCTTTAAACCCGGTAAATAATTGTCTTTCCCATGAAATAACAATTCTGGATCATCTGTTCTTAGAACTTTATGAATCAATGGACAACTGGGTGGAAACAGTTGGAGATTTGTTCTTACGCAGACAGCCATGGCCAATCAGTGGAGCCAGTGTCAGGTTTTATAAGGACACACCACATAGACAAGGCTACACCCAGATATCATTCATTAAATTATACCAGAATATTACGTTATCCCCTATCCTCATGTTTCAGACATTTATGTCATAGCCTGTAGAAATGCCATGAATGTTTAAGAAAATCAAATTCTGTTGCATCATGTTCCCTAGAATATTACATAATGCAACAATTACTTCTGAATTCCCTATACATCTGTTAGGGTCCTGTTTAGGCCAAGAATCACTTCTGTAGGGGGGACTAATTATCAGCACAATCTAATATGGCACCTGGTTGCAGCTGACGGTGTCCCCTATCTCCTTTTTCTGATGATCACAGCCAGTACCATGTGCCCCGTGTCCTATGCTGCAGATGCCACTTCAGCTGTTTCCTGGTGCCAATAGGATGTGCACTTGTGGCTAACCCACCTCTTAGAAGGCCAGCGCATGCACCCCCAGCCAATCCAGACAAGCTTTTGGCTACTTAGGGCACCCGCCCCTGCTGGCAAGTGCTTGAGCAATTAGTTCTGTCTAGTATGCAGTTGTGTGTTTTTTACTCTGACTGACTTCTGTTCTTACCCAGGCCTGCTCTACTCAGCTTTCCCATCCTCTCCATTCCTAACCTCAGCTTGTTTCTGGACTATGCTATATCTTCTGCCTTCCATGACCTTTGGCTTTTCATATCATGATGCATAATGATGTAAGTTGTTTAGGCTTCAGAGATTAATTGTACAACGACTAAGTTATACCATAACAAAAATGCTGCCCCTATGTCACATGCTCTTGTATGATTTTAACTATCACATAAATGCATTGGATCCGTTATTGAACAATGGGATGTAATGCGCACCTGGCAGAAGCGAAGGATTCACTGTTACTGGATAACTGAATGGACTTGTTGAAAGGTGAACTGGAGACTGGTAAATGTATCGGTCTTCAAAAGTTGGTCCTGGATTGGCAAGTTCCTTGTCAGCCCCAGTCCTGTTTCTGTTGGACATGGATGAAATAGGATTACTTGTCTTGTCCTGGTTCTCTTGGGTTTCTATCACAATCTTGTCTGATGCCGAGTCTGTATTGACTTTTCCTTGGTCACATCTGTTAAATGCCTCTGTATCCTCTTCTTTTTTCTCCTCTTCAGTTGCAGAAGGTGAAGATTGAGGTTTATTTTCTGCTGGGATCTTTGACACACCTATGCTGCTCTCTGTAATTTTTGGATTGCCAGCTCTTCTGCCTGGTCTGCGTGCTCTTTCTCTTTGCAAGCTATTCATGGGAGTATATGGACTGGTTTTTAAAATTGTGCTACCATGAAGGATGTCCAGGGCATTGCGATGGACAAACAAATCTGCGGGAAGCTGGCCTTCTGGACATATCTGCCGACCTCTGAAGGCTACTGGATTGGATGGCATTCCATGGTAGAGAAATGATGTGTCCATATCAACAAAACCTTTCCTATGAGACTTGTCCATCTCTCTTTGGTGATACATTGCATTAATTTCCATATCCATCCTATACAGCAAAATAAATATGGGGAATTTAAAGTTAAACGAAAGAAGGACATTATCATTCAAGGGAATCTATTGTCAGAACTTGATTTTGCTAGAGACATTATCCTCGGCTGTTCTTTTCCCATGCAAAGCTGTTACAGTAGACATGTAGTGTTATATACAGCCTTTTAATGAATACGGATCTATGTAATATATTGATGAAGCGTGTCTTCCAGAATAAGAGGCACTGTTTGATATTGGCTCTCCAGTCTGGTTCACAATAGGTAGTCCCAAGAAGACCCCTATTTATAATACCCATATAACTCAAAGGAAGTCTGACATGTGAAATTAACCCTACTATTGGAGCTGTCAGATCAGCACTCAGATCTGGATGATTTCCTATGATTATGGAGAAATCTTTATTCTTCTGCCCTGTGCATTATATGCAAACGAGCCCAGGACCGTCCGATGGGCAGGCCATCCATTCAGACTTGTCCTGTTCTTCTGCTCTCGGTCTTCCTCAGCCCTTCCCCTTGCTTAACGAATGCAGAAGGAAGCAATCAGTCACTAAGCAAGGGGAGGAGCTGAGGAAGACTGAGAGCAGAAGCACAGGACGAGTCTAGAGGAGTAACCTAGCCATTGGACGGTGTTTGCATACAACACGTGGGGCACAAGAATAACGATTTCCCCATGATCGAAGCTCTGCCAGAAGAAGTAATGGCATGATGCCCCTTCATGTCTGAGTACTGCTCTGACAGTGCTTATAGTTAGTAGGGTTAATTTCACATGACAGACTTCCTTTAACAGTGCTTGAAAGGGGTTGTCCTATAATGAAATATTACACCTCTCTATTAGAGCATGCAAACAAAACAATTTTTTATTACATTCATTTTTGAAAAATGTCCCCGTGTCTAGGTATTGTTGTTACATACTTGTTATGGTGCCCCCTGGCGTTCTTTTAATTCCCTCTCAGAACATCTATCTAATATGTTCAGTACTGGTGAGAAATCATCTGTTCCAGTGCACTGCTTCTTAATGGCTGATCTGTACAATAGCGGGAATCACTGCCCTACTTGTGTACCCGAGGATCTAGATGGGACTGAGCTACTGAGCGCGTGCGTCCACCAGCAGGGCACATATATGTTAGATATTCTCAGCAGGAAAAAAACTACATCAGGTGGCACCATAACAAGTACGTAACAACAATATCTAGACATGGCATTTTTCAAAAATGAATGCAATGAAAAATTGTTTTATTTTGCATGCTCTAATGGAGAAATGTAATATTTCATTATAGGACAACCTATAATGTAGCAGCAATATCTGGACACAGGAGCATTCGTTTTTAAATGATTTTTGTTGGAGACGTATGGTTTGCCTGATCTCACGCAGTAAGTTACTATGTACTCATGGAACAACCCTTTAATTTGCTTATTATACAGCTGCCGCATGTAATAACTAGTTGTGCTTAAATGTCTTATATGTAAATATGCATGTGAGTTAATTGACGTGTATTTTATGGCAGTGTCTATGTTAAGATTAAACTTCATCCTTCCTGCAGGAAATCGGCTTGACAACTATAAACCTATGTAAATAGTTTGAGCATACAGAAAATGATTGTGTACAGTTTAATTAGTTGGAGACGTTTGTTTTGGCTTTGTGTCCCATTACAAGCACAATATTAGTAAGAATATTTTATGCCGACTTCAAGAAAAATAAACAAGTGTGATGACAGCAAACGGAAATAGGTTTGAAATTTAAGGCAGTAATCAGCACTAGCACTGTGGAGTTCGGGTGCAGGTGATAAATTACAGTATCATTATGGCTCTTCTCTTGTGCTGCACAAATTGCTACCTCCTCATTGGAGCTTAATGGACTTCAGCCGTGATGCAGTAAGAATTACTGTAGTAGAAAATATAAGGAAAAAGGAAGAGTGAGATGACTAAAGGTGGCCATTAGACAGGAGTAGGTTAATGTGTAGTAGACATGATGATTAGTTAGCGTAAAATGTCTATTGATTTGTATAAACTAAATGTATTACGCAGCTGTAGTGATTTAACTCTGTAGAGGCTAATGGCCACACAATCTCATTATGGCAATTGCTGGACAATGGCATGGTGAAAGATGTGTTCTATAACATTAGCCTAATATAAAGCTCCTCTTCAGCCCCTACGTTAAATTACATTGGTATGTAGTAAGACTAAAGGTATATTTATCTTGGGTGTTTCCCCAGTCCTCCCCCACCCTCAACTTCTGAGACAAAGAAGCTACTTTTGCCTGACCATTTGTTGAGGAGACAAAGACTGGCTCATACACTGGACTTGAGAGGGGTGTGGGGAGAGGCAGGGGATTCTATATGGCCCAACGAATGAAAACTTATATATGTTATCGATGCAATATGTTATACGCCCATAAAGGGCAGGTATTATGTGTGTTAATAAAGTGAGGGCCTGAGCAATGTACCGCCCAGACCCAGTTTAGACCGGAGACTTATAACTTGTGTCTGACTGGTTATTGCACATGCCATACTACACAATTAGGAAGCCACAGAATACCCCAAAACCTGCTGGAGAAAATACTAACCAGTTCAGATGGCTAAACAACCATTAAATGTATGGTCATCTAGTGAAGAATTGTTTTGCAGATGCAGCCATAGATATTATAGTCCACATTGGTGAATACAGTTGTTTAAACTGGGCAAATATGTTCAATGGCACCAGGTGAAGGATGAGCAATATTTCTGGGAAAGTTGGCTAAAACAAGTATTCTTGACAATCTGTATGTGCTGTGTGTACTGCTGTCAGCATACTATGTGAATATTAACTCACAGTACATTGCTGCAGTCTGAATCTTATTGTCCGACCACTGTTAGTCCTTCTCCCAAACAGAGCCCTTCTAACAATGGTTCTCAATCTGGAGAAGAGACAGACTAATGATCCTTTTACACAAGAGAAGCTGCCAGGCAAACGATGCCCAACACTCCTCCGAGTGGTGCTCGCTCCTGTACTGTTACACAGGAGTGAGTATCGCTGGCATTGCTCACAGCGCTGCCAGAATGGAGGTGCAGCGGGCTGGGAAGCGTTCCACTCCCTGCCTGCCTCCATTCACAGTAAGCAGACAGTCGTTCAAAAGTGAACGACTGCTGTTTATACTGAATGGAACATTGTTCAGTTTTTTGCATGCAGAAACTGAACGACAGAACAATTCTCATTCAGTTGCCGCATATGATAACACGGGACAAAAATCATTCAAATTCCCACGGAAGCGCAAGAATCTGAGTGATTCTAAACGATAATCGTCCATAAGCAAAAGACCTATGGGAGCTGGCACTGATGTTTTTGGCGTGTAGGTGAAATGCCTTGCTCCAGATTAGGCCTCCTGCACACGGGCGTATTTGCATTGTGGAGTCCGCGGCGGGGGTCCGCCTTCTGACTCTGTAACAAATACAGCCCATAGCATTGAATGGCAAAACGCCATTTCATCTCCATGAGCGGAAATCGATTTTGGGCAGGTTACGCATGGCCGGCTTCCATTGAAGTCAATGGAAGCCATCCGTCCTGCGGCACTTCCGCAGTGAGTACTGCGGAAGTATCACGAGATACACGTCACCCCCCAGCACCTACTGCGCATGCGCGACGGAGCACTGGCCGGCACATCCGCAGCGCTGACAGAAGACACCGGACAGGTACGCAAGGGTCACCAGTCTGTGCACTGGGTCGAACTCCGCTGCAGGAATCTCGCATGTGCGGTCCGACCCGCCTGTGTGCAGGAGGCCTAAGTGAGGAACACAACGAGGAAGAATTACTTAGACTGCCAGTGGCAGTGCAAAAAATTTATGGAAGGGCATCTGTCACTGGGTTAATGTTGCCTGAACCATGGGCAGTATGAACCTAAGAAAAGACAGATCTGCCCAGTGCCCCCCATATAAGTGTTATTTTGAAACACTGAAGAGCTCCATCCGTGAGCAATAAGTAAGCTTCAAAGTGTGTTAATTCTGAAACGCCACAGCATTTCTGAACACTTACATGGGGGAACTGTGCAGATCTGCCCTGGGTTCATGCGGCCCATGGTTCAGGCAGCATAAACCCAATGAGAGGTTCCCTTTAAGAGGTAGGAGGAAAAAGTGTCAGGACCCGGCTTAAACCCACAAAAAGTCTTGATTTTTGTATCCAGGAAATTGATACACAAAGATTGATAGATATTTCCCAGTATGTTCAGCTAGTGGCCAGACAGCCTTGGGTTTATTTTCTTCCTGTACTACCGTGTTTCCCCGAAAATAAGACAGTGTCTTATATTCATTTTTTGTTCAAAAAGGTTGAACTTTTTTACATGTATAGCTGCCTGGACACTATTTAAATTGACTTTTTTAATTAAGTGTTAGCAGGGCTTAATTTTGGAGTAGGGCTTATATTTCAAGCATCCTCAAAAAGCCTGAAAAATCATTTTGCATCCTCAAAAATTCTGGAAAATCATGCTATTTCTTACTTTCAGGGTATGTCTTATTTTCAGGAAAACAGGGTATGATGCTTATGTACTGTGATGTGCTGTGAAGAGACAAGTGAATAGCAGCTGGAGGAGACAGTTTGAACTAAGTTTTGGAGTGTATTTCTTTTTGTGCCAACCATTTTACCCCCGAGATGGTAATCTCATTGAACTGACCCAAAATACTTATAACAATAGTCCACGATTAACCCCTTCATGACGAGGCCCTTTTTTTCCCCATTTTTGTTTTTTCCTTCCCCCTCTTAAAAAAAGCATAACTCCTTTATTTATCAATCAACCTCGCTGTATGAGGGCTTGTTTTTTGCGGGACGAGTTGTATTTTTCAATGGTGCTATTTAATGTACCATATAATGTACTGAAAAACTTTTAAAAAATTCCAGGTGGAGTAAAATGAAAAAAAAAAACGACATTCCGCCATCTTTCAGTGCGTTTTGTTTTTATGGTGCAAAAACTGCTACAAAAACGACATGATAACTTTATTCTATGGGTCCGTACGATTACCACGATACCAAACTTGCATAGTTTTTTTATTATACTCTTTTTTTTCCCCGTCGACGCAGTTCAGCGATGGCTCATTTTTTCCAGGATGTCCTGTAGTTTCCGTTAGTACCAATACAGAATACATATGACTTTTTGATCGCTTTTTATTGCATTTTTTCTGCGAGACAGGGTAACTGAAAAAGTGCATTTCTGGCGTTCTTTATTTTTTTTTCAGGCGACGTTCACCGTGCGGGGTAAATAATGTGCTACTTTGATAGATTGGACTGTTATGGACGCGGGGATACCAAATATGTATTTTTATTTGATTATTTAGACTTTTTAATTATAGATATGGCAAAAGGGGGATGATTTAAACTTTTTTTTTTTTTTACAATTAAAAAAACTCTACTGCTCTTTTTTTCACTTTACTTTTAAGTCCCCCTGTGGGACTATAGCATGCGATACTTTGATCGTTCCTGCAGTATGACGTAATGCTATAGCATTACGTCATACTGCATTCTGTCAGGCAGCCTATCAAGCCACCCCACAGGGATGGCTTGATAGGCAGTCTCTCAGGGCAGCCCCTGGGCCTTTCAGAAGGCCCCCGGCAGCCATGACACCTGCACGGCTCCCCCGATCTCACCGCTGTTCGGGGGCTTTAAATGCTGCTGTCAGAACTGACTGCGGCGTTTAAAGGGTTAATAGCTGCGATCGGTAAAACAACTGACGCTCGCGCTGTATGCAGAGAGGTCGCCTCGTGAACTCTCTGCATACATACCCTTACGCTCCAGGACGTAAATGTACGTCCTGGAACGGGAAGGGGTTAAATATCCTTCTTTGATATAATATTATTGAAACTTTTAAATACCTGTTTAAATTTTGTTTCTGTAATAGTTCCTGCCTCCTGGCCATAAAATCCAAAGGTTCTGTGTGTAAGAAGTTGCTGTAACCTATGAATGAAGCAGAGCGCTTATTAAAGGATATTCCCATTAGATTCAACTGATCACGATGATTTTATTTTTTAAGCGTTACAAGATAATACCCTATTGTTTTAGTAATGAGATGTTACAGAATAAGAGGCATTGTTATTTGTAGCATTACCTGGGGTAGAGAAAGCTCTGTTGGACATGACACCTGAATGACCAGGAGCTGAGGATCCAAAATGTGAGGCCAAATGCATTTGTCTTGTGTCGTTGGGAATTATCAAATCATTTGATGGTAATAAATCTCCTCTAGAAAAAAATAAAACAATACTTCATTAGTTTTTGTATAATCGGTGATTATATGGTGCTGGCCCTTCTATGCTGGGTAGTGGATGGGGCCATAAAGTAATTCTATTCCAAAATTTGGGTGGAGGATGTCTTCTTAATTATACAAATAAAGTTGTACATTTAAAAAAAAAATGACTTATACCTTTTACACGGCCCGATAAATCGGGTAAATACATTTGTTCAAATATGTTCATTTGCCCACTCATCAGGCCATGCAAATAAGCCTACAATAAGCCAACAAACGTGATAATGTTCATTTAATGGCTGATCGCCTTCTTTTTGAACCATTTTTTGAGCAATAATCGTTGTGTCTAACTGCACTGACATCGTGCAGTTTCTGTTAAGCCGTCGCTGATCGTTGTCTTTCAGCATGCTGAAAGATCAGTAATCAGTTATCAGGAGTTCACAGCGGGATACAGCTGATACTATTGTTTCAGCTGTATTCTGCTCCCTGAACACAGGCTGGGTATGAAGAACACAGCTGACCAGCTGTGTTCTGCATCCCCCACTCGGATTGCTCGGCTGTATAACACCCGGGCGCTCCAAGCAGAGAACAGCTGGATGCAGAAGACAAGTGGCCCTGCTTGTCTTCTGTATCCCCCGCTTGGAGCACAAGGTGATCGCTTCACCTTGCGCTGAATGCAGACAACGATTATTGCTCAAAAGTTGTTGTGTCTAAATGGGCCTTAGGCTGCATTCACACGAACGTATATCGGCTCGGTTTTTACACCGAGCCGATATACGTTGTCCTCGTGTGCAGGGGGGGGGGGAGGATGGAAGAGCCAGGAGCAGGAACTGAGCTCCCGCCCCCTCTGTGCCTCCTCTCCGCCCCTCTGCACTATTTGCAATGGGGAGAGGTGGGACGGGGCGGGGCTAATTCTCGGACCTTAGCCCCGCCCCGTCCTGCCTCCTCTCATTGCAAATAGTGCAGAGGGGCGGAGAGGAGGCACAGAGGGGGCGGGAGCTCAGTTCCTGCTTCTGGCTCTTCCATCCTCCCCCCCCTGCAGAGAGAGACAACGTATATCGGCTCAGCGTGAAAACCGAGCCGATATACGTTCGTGTGAATGCACCCTTAAGGCTATGTTTACAGAGGCGAGTACGATATCAGTTCAAGAAAATCAGACCAATTTCGTACTCGTAGACCTGCGATTTGTCAGCCACATCACTGTACACACATGTGATTTTCACGGACATGAAAAAACAAATTCACATGTTGGTCCAATAGTGAAAATAGCAAATAGCATTTGAGTATAAACAAATGCATCACGTGGCTCCCTATCACATTCCCTAACAGCACCATAACCATTGCGCTCTGGCAACGTGACAGGTTCCCATTAACATCTGTACTCTGGGAATTTCTGCTGAATCCAACTTTGAAAATAAATGTAGTATTTGCCGCTCACAGAGCCCATGAATACCGGCACCTGTCTAAGAGTCGTGAGTCAAACTGTGTTGGAATAACTGGCATCCTCTGCTGGACTGGAACCACAACTTGAGGGTTGACAGACATCATCTGATTTCTCATCATAATCTCTTGCCTACCATCAAGGCGATGGGACCTCTCTTTGTTATTTTGACATACTAAAGCCTGCTATTATGCTTAGGGAAACTATCTATGCTGTATACCTCGCTCCTCTAGACCTTTTGACTGGGGTGATTGGGCCTTTAAAGAGACCAGCTTTTACCTACAGATTCTAACTGGGCAGTTTGGCACTTTAGGAGGATTGACTCTAGGCGTATATAGCCTTCGGTGCTAGCCAACAAGTGTTAGGATTGACTCCAAGCTATTTTTTGACAATTGCATAAATGGAATGCTTAAAGGGGTTGTCTCGCGGCAGCAAGTGGGGTTATACACTTCTGTATGGCCATATTAATGCACTTTGTAATATACATTGTGCATTAAATATGAGCCATACAGAAGTTATTCACTTACCTGCTCCGTTGCTAGCGTCCCCGTCTCCATGGCTCTGTCTAATTTCAGGGTCTTCTTGCTTTTTTAGACGCGCTTGCGCTGTGCGGTCTTCTCCCTTCTGGACGGTCCGGCACGAGCGGCGTTCTGGCTCCGCCCCCTTCTACGCGTCATCGCGTAGCTCCGCCCTGTCACGTGTGCTGATTCCAGCCAATCAGGAGGCTGGAATCGGCAATGGAACGCACAGAGCCCATGGTGCACCATAGGAGAAGACCCGCGGTGCACCATGGGAGAAAACAGCAGTGCATCCCTGGGAAAGGACCTGCGGCCATCTTTGGCAGAAGATTTTTTAAACTTCATATTTCGTCGGATCGGTGAGTAGCAAGCGGCTTAAAAACCGCTTTAAATTGTTATTTTATGGGGGGTGACAGGGGGAATGGGGTAAAGTAAAATTTTGATGTTTGCCGCGAGACAACCCCTTTAAGTCTGTGAGAGTAAGATAATCAGATTGGTCTCAGCTTATATACTGGATCAGTTTCCCCCAAAAGGAGACTTTGGCTTGTTGCATCTTTTTCTAGAAGCCGTCTTACCTTTTGTTCATAGGCACTAGCATGAGCATATATTGCATCTAGGACTCATAACTTTGGTATACATCACTTGGCTCTTAACCTTGAGCACAGTGATTCACCTTTGCAAATTATACGACTTATTTAGTACTATCACTCCTGATGATCCACATTTACGAAGTGGTGAAACGCGTCGAGTTATAGTACGATGCAATAACCTGAGACCAAAAGTGTGATGCAATAAACCTAAGAATAGTGTACCTAGTGAGAAAATTCTGTAGTTCTTGCACTAAGACGCGCAAGTCCTTACTAAGTATTTTGTTGCGTTAGCTACATATGGAGACGTGACCGTGACACCATCATCAGTTTCGGTCTGACTGAAATATCTGAACAAAGTGTATGATCCTCTTATCCTCTGGTTGAGGATTTATCATTCCCATACAGTGACACGATCCATAGTTCTAGTCCCAATAACTATATCTCTCTAACAAGAGTATTTTTGTAGCTAACGACGTCTTGTCCCAGGTTGGTCGGAGGCGCTGCCACCTGGTGGCTTGACCACCCTTGAGTGGCTGCAACATCCTTCCCAACTCTTTGTTTTGTGCTGTGCCCTGAGTCTACTGTCTCTTTTTAAATTATTCTAATAAAGATTATTATTTTAGCATAAGTCTTTCCTGTGAATAGGGCTGAATTTTCTAGTTAGACTTTTACTGCCCCCCCTGTGAAAAATCAGTTCAAGAAAATCAGACCAATTTCGTACTCGTAGACCTGCGATTTGTCAGCCATATCACTGTACACACATGTGATTTTCACGTACATGAAAAAACAAATTCACATGTTGGTCCAATAGTGAAAATAGCAAATAGCATTTGAGTATAAACAAATGCATCACGTGGCTCCCTATCACATCCCCTAACAGCACCATAACCATTGCGCTCTGGCAACGTGACAGGTTCCCATTAACATCTGTACTCTGGGAATTTTTGCTGAATCCAACTTTGAAAATAAATGTAGTATTTGCCGCTCCCAGAGCCCATGAATACCGGCACCTGTCTAAGAGTCGCGAGTCAAACTGTGTTGGAATAACTGGCATCCTCTGCTGGACTGGAACCACAACTTGAGGGTTGACAGACATCATCTGATTTCTCATCATAATCTCTTGCTTTTGCCGTAGTTCTAGGAGAGTAAAGAGAAGAAGTAATGCTAAACTATGTTCATAAAATTCGCGGCACTTACCCCAAAGCCTGTGTGAAGGAGGCCTCAGGGAAGGAATTTTCCACAGCGCAGATGCAAATTTTGTCAATTAGACCAGATTTCGTTGCACTTTTAACTACGGAATGTGTTCTGGGGAACGTCTTGTGGAATTTCTAGCGTTGTTTCACACAGACTTTTATTGTGGAATGACCCATATACAATCTCCTATATGTTAGAAATCCACAACAACAATTCCGCAAGACATGCTAAATTCCGCAGCAGAAAAGTTTTCCATTGCAGTCTACTGCAGTCCAGGGGTTTATTGTGACAGATAATGTCACAGGAAATCACATGACTGCTGCAGCCAATGAGAGTATGCAGCGTCGCGTTCTTGAAACTCCTGGCGTCATGCTGCTCAGGATGTGAGCCCTAGTGCCAGGAATTCAAGAGCGTGACGTAGTAGTCTCTCATTGGCGCAGGAATCTCCAGGACCGCAGCAAGTTGCATAGAGGAGGAAGTATATCTCTGTTTATGATTTTCATGCAGGAGGTCCTATTGAAAAGGGATTGTCTAGTAACCGGACAACCCCTTTAAAGTGACACGACCGTGAGTGATAATCGTTACATGTAAACACTGCCATTGTGCACTTTTCGTCTAAACGATGATTTTAAGGTGAACTTAAAAGCCATCATTCAGCCGCAGAGAGAAAAAAGTATCTCTCAACAGACTGCATGCTGTGTTCTCAACGGGAGCCGGAGATCACATTGTATTCTGCTGGCAGCCCTGACGAGAACAATACAGCTGTGTGCAGAGCCCAGCGTGTTTAATCACATGCTGGGCTCTGCAAATAGCTCCTGGAGGCCCTTTTTTACATGCAAATAAAGATGATAAAGTGTTAATGGACATTAACACTTTATGCAAAAACATCACTAAAACTTTCATTCCTTTGAATGATTATCTGTTTGTGAATGGCCTTTAGACTAATGATGCATACTAATGCACAATGTATATCCGGTAGTTAGAGAACTGCTGTGCTCATCCTTGTTTGTCAAGGCCCAAAGTGTCGCTTTAAGCTCACCCATCTGACTGCTTTTGATGTAGACTGTCATGGAAATTTTTTAAGGCTGGTAATACATGTCCATATGTTGTTACCTAACCCAAATGACAAAATAGACATCACGTGTGTAGGTGCGATGAGCCTATCTATCCATGTGGTGTTTTACCTGCTGTGGGTATACAACCTGTGAGCTGATAGAGATGTTTTCCATCCAAATTAGCTTGGTCACTGATCATCGACATTTCTTCATTTACGTCTATAAGAAAGAAATAACACCATTACTTGTACTGAAATTAGCAGGGGAAAAACTATTAAGGCTGAGTGCTAAATTGGACTGCAGTAAAAGGGTATGATCGCACTCTGTGGGGTGAATCCATAGCAAAATCCAAGTGCAGATATTGGTGTGAATTTTGCATTCAATCATTGCATTGCAATAAATGAATGTATTTTCGCAAGAGATAGAGCATAATGTGGATTTTAAAATCTGCAGCATGACTTCTTTTGCTGCAAGTGAATGTGGTTTGTTAATGCCCAGTCACCAAGCATGGCAAATGCAATAAAAAAAATGAGCCAAAAAGTTTTTTTTGTTCATTTTGCCTACAAAAAAAAGCAATAAAAGTGATCACAAAGCCATATGCACCCTAAAATGGTACTATTAAAGACTACAGCTCGCCACTCAAAAAACAAGCCCCCACAGAGCTTCGTCAATGAAAAAATAAAAAAGGGACTTTGAATGCAGTAATGTAAAAAATATTTTCCAAGTAAAAGAGTTTTTATTGTGCAAAAGTGGAAAAACCTAAAAGAAATATAAAATTTTGGTATTATTGCAGTTGTATGAACCTACAGAAAAGAATTATTATGTCATTAACGCTGTAAAAAAATACCCAAAATACTATGACAGACCTCATGTGTTTTTGTTCTTCCTGCTCAAAAAAATTAATAAAAATTATACAATATATTATATGTACCCAAATATGGAACCAATAAAAACTAAAGCTCGTCATCATGCAAAAAAAACAAGTCCTCGGATGGCCATGCTGATGAAAAAATGACAAAGTTATGGCTTTTGAGAAGGGGAGATGAAAATCCCCCCAAAAATAGTTGCGTCCTTATGCGCAAAACAAGCCACATCAGTAAGGAGTTAAATCTTGAAGTGATATAGGTGTCTATGCTTGTGAAACAAAGTTGGAATATGCACTGAATAGAGATGAGCGAGTATACTCGCTAAAGGCAATTGCTCAAGCGAGCATTGCCTTTAGCGAGTACCTGCCCGCTCGAGACTGCAGGTTCGGGTGCCGGCGCGGGGGAGCGGTGGGTAGCGGCTGTCAGCAGGAGGAAGCGGGGGGGGGGGGGGGGGGGAGGGAGAGAGAGTTCTGCCCCGCTCTCCCCCGCTGCCAGCACTTGAACCTTCCGTCTCGAGCGGGGGAGATACTCGCTAAAGGCAATGCTCGCTCGAGGAATTGCCTTTAGTGAGTATACTCGCTCATCTCTAGCACTGAAGCTTCAGTATGTTCACAAGTGATGGGTTTGCTTGGGATTTTTTTCAATTTGGATTGCACTGAAAATCTGCAGCAAAGTACAAAGCAGTGTTAGGTTTTCAGTTGGACTGTTAACACGTGAAGAGAACTTAATGATCTTCCATTTATTTTAGTAAATTTATATAACATTTAACCTGTAATAATGAGGAGTCCATAAACTATACTTTAAATATTACATTGTTTCTGTGCTATGATCAGCAAGTACATCCATAGGCGCACGTTTTGCTTGTTCTATGCATGCCTGTGCAACAATGTATGAAGTTACATTCTATACTGTATATATGTTTGATCCCCATGCTAGTGAAACTCTTCCTGACTCCAACCCACAAGGGTTTATTACTTTCCATAGATTTAGTTTTACTAAAAAGTTAGCCAAATGCAAATTATAATAGGAACTGTCTGCCCAAAGCCTAATATATTTAGACTGTACTCCGTCACACGCAGAATGGAAAGCATTAGGTCACTCGCCCACCGCTGCCCACTCCTACGTGTGGCAGTGCCAGCAGTGGAGTCATCTGTGTGATAGACAGATATTGGAGCCAGTCACAAGTCTTGCACAAGGAAAATAGACACAATCTGTCTGAGCAATGATATTTTGGATCTATGGAAAGCAGGAGAGAGGTCTTCATGTAGTATGTGGCTAAGGGGAAAGTCACAAGAGTTTGTTACACAGTAACCCATCCTCATCATTCATCTATCTGTGTCTGAGTGTATAGACACTTTACCTAAAGTAGCTATTTACTCATGAATTAAAATACTGCACTGTATAGTATATATCTCCACATATACCTTTCCGGCTCATGCCTGCATAGAGATCTGGTGAACTGTATTTCAGGATATGTAGGATTTTCACCATACACTATACAGTAATCTGATGAACAGTATGAAGAACTAACTTTCCTACTATATTACCCCAGACTCAGCTAGACTAAACTATTATGGATGTGTCTGACAACAAGCTTGCTGACTGTTTCCAGCAGAATTGTTAATGTGGTTCTTCAGCATAGTACTGGCTCTAACACAGAATTAGTACAAGATAATTGGATTCACATATTTACATAGTTACTGAACTTTTAATTTAGCTTTTATCTGTATATAAATGATATAATAGTGTTCAAAGGTGAACATTTCATTATACTGGACTGTGGACTGCCAAGTTGCAAAGTTTACCCTAGATGCTCTCTAGCGGCCAGGAGAGGTAGTGAATAAGCTTTCTGCATACTGTCATACATTGAAATCAATCATAACATAGTATGCAGTAAACTTATACAATCCCTTAAGTGGAAAATGCCAAATCTGCATACAATCAAAGCCCAGGCTTCTGTTGTACTGCTCTGAACAATCAGTGTTTAAACCCAAAGATTAGAACTCATTAATTTCAATGGGTTCGTTCACAACTCCTTTATTTATCTATCGACATCACTGCATGAAGGCTTGTTTTTTGTGGGACGAGTTGTAGTTTTCAATGGTGCTATTTAAAGTACCATATAATGTACTGAAAAACTTGTAAAGAATTTTAAGTGAAGAGAAATGGAAAAAAAGGACATTCCGACATCTTTCAGTGCGTCTTGTTTCTACTGCGCACAAACTGCAACAAAAACGACATGATAACTGTATTCTATGGGTCAGTACGATTACTACGATAGCAAACTTGTATAGTTTTTTTTTTACAATACTACTCTTTTTTTTTCAGACATTTAATTTTTTTCAATTATTTTCTGCGGTCATCTTCTGCGCGCAATAACTTTTTTATTTTTCCGTCAACGTAGTTCAGTGATGCCTCATTTTTTGTGGGATGTCCTGTATTTTCCGTAAGTACTAATTCTGAATACATATGACTTTTTGATCGCTTTTTATTGCGTTTTGTCTGAGAGACAGGGTAACTGAAAAAGTGCATTTCTGGCATTCTTTTTTTTTTTTCGGCCGACGTTCACTGTGCGGGGTAAATAATGTGCTACTTTGATAGATCGGACTTTTACAGACGCGGCGATAATAAAAATGTATTTTTATTTTATGATTTAGATTTTTTAATTACAGATATGGCAAAAGGGGGGCGATTTAAACTTTTATTATTATTATTTTTTTTTACAATTAAAAAAACTTTATTGATTTTTTTTAACTTTACTTTTAAATCCCCCTGGGGGACTACAATATGCAATGCTTTGATCGCTCCTGCAGTATGATGTAATGCTATAGCAGCCTATTAAGCCACCCCAGAGGGCCCCCAGCTGCCATGACACCTGAACGGCTCCCCTGATCTCACCCCGCGACCTGCCTTCATACATACCCTGACGCTCTAGGACGTAAATATACGTCCTGGAGCGGGAAAGGGTTAATTCTGCGCATTTCGGTCACTGAAAAAAAATGCAACTTGTTCTATTTCCTGCATACTTGTGCACCCAAAGTCCACATGGAAGTCAATGGGGATGTGCAAATGCGCCTGCAATACGCTAGGAGATGCTAGAAACACTGCGTATAACACAGGAAATATGTAAAACTCATCATACTAATTAGCCATTTAAATCGGTGCATCTATGTTTGCATTGTGCAAATGAACATGCCTTGCGGGTGCAAAAAGTACAGTAAAATATGCCGATGTGCTTGCAAAAAACCATTGTTCATCCTGTAAATACGCAGGACTTAGGCACGCGCAAATACACATATTCTCATATGAAGAGGGCCTTACACAGATTCCTTTTAATCATTCACATACAACCCAATGCTCAACAACTGGGTCTCTTTCGTTAAATCTAGACTTGCATATGCTGTGACCATCCCTGTGGGAGCTAGAATGGTGGCTACATATGGGACATAATGCTGCCAAATCTGCAAGATTTCTTATAACGAAAAGCCATACCTCTTTTTAAGAAATTAGAAAATTGTTACAGTTGTTGTCCGTATTTAAAGGAGAAAATGTCCAATCCATTGCTAAAAATGATAACATATTATTAACGATGCAACGGTTAGAGCGATTAATACCTGAGCCTGTATACCTGTGAGTGAAATGCAGAGCCGTGCTGCCATCTACTGCTGACTGATTAATGCTACATTATGCAACAACTGCAAAACACCGCAAAAGGTTTTTTTTTTAAATAAAAATCTAGTTTTAGGACAGAATTGCAGTTACTGTTATATCCATGTGACTAATTACACTTTTGTCATTTGTGTTGGTAATATATACACACTTTACTTCAAAACGCTAAACACATAAAGCCAGCAGTCAGGTTCAAGATCTACACAACATGTGGAGTATACGAGTATTTGCTGATATACACAAGAGCAATACAGGCTTAGGGCTCAGTCACACGGGCGCATTGGCGCCCGTGTTACTGCAGGAGGAAGATGGCCATACCTCAAGACGGACATCTCTCTGCAGCGCCGGGAGAAAGAACATGTGACTGGCTTCATTGCCGGTCATGTGTTCTTTCTTCAGCGCTGCGGGGAGTCGTCCGTCTTGAAGTACGGCTGTCTTCTTCCTGTCTTTCTTCCGGCGCTCGATAAACCAATCACAACCATTCAGTGATGTCATCCACTAAATGGCTTTGAATGATCGTGCGCCGGCTGTGATTGGCTGGTGCTCGATCCAATCACAGCACTTACCTACACAGCGCTGACGGTGGGGGAATTCAAAGCTGGGCAGGGAGACGACAGCGGGGAGAATTCTCAAGCAGCTTGCCGCACCGCCGGGGAGACCATCGCGCCGCGGACACAGACAGTCTGGGAGGTGAGTATTGCGAGTTTTTTGTTGTTTTTTTTTTTTTTTTTACCTCACTCGAGTATAATCCGAGGGGGGCTTTTTCAGCATAAAAAATGTGATGAAAAACTAGGCCTATACTCGAGTATATATGGTAATTGGTTTTGGACGTTTCAAAAAAACACACCAAACCCCATTTAATAGAGAATAACTCTGGTCTTTAATACCAAAAACAATAACAATACTGAATGAATAAAAAAAAAACAACTGTAAATAATAAATTAACATTGCAGGGACATCCTTATAGCAGTACGTATCACTGTGTGTTATCTGTGGTTTGACATAGGACAGCAGGGACATCGTTATAGCAGTACGTATCACTCTGCTATCTGTGGTTTGACATAGGACTGCAGGGACATCATTATAGCAGTACGTATCACTTTGTTATCTGTGCTTTGACATAGGACTGCAGTATTTGCAAACGTTTCTTTACTGTACTCATCTGTACAGTACTTACATTTTGTAGTACAGTGGGGATTCAGCTGCTGTACTGTGTCAGGAGGCAGGCAGACACAGCAACGTTCAGCCGGCACTGTGCACTGTGGAGAGGGGAGGGGGAGCAGTTCGCGCGCTGATGCAGGAGAAGCCGACGCTCGGGGTCATGGAGCAGTCGGCGCCCTTATCTGAGGAATGCAACTTTATTTGAGTGACCGCCGCTGCTCTGACACATCGACTTTAGGGCTCCCACCCACTGGCGTTTTTTTTTCCCTGCGAAATTCGCAGCATTTTTTTTCTGCAGGGGTCTATGGGACTTGTAATGTTAAAATCGCAATCGCAATCGCGGTAAATTGCGATTTTGAGCGATTTTAACATTACAAGTCCCATAGACCCCAGGAGAAAAAAAATGCTGCGAATTTCGCATGGGAAAAAAAAACGCCAGTGGGTAGGCACCCTTAGTTGAAAACAGCTTTACTTAAGAGCAATGCAACTCAAGGGTTTACTGCATTGTATAGCTTTTATTAATGTTTATTAGGGTGATTGGGGTAAAAAAATGAAATTCTGTCTTTTGTTTTTTGGATTTCGTTTTTCCGGCGTTCAGTGTGCAAAATAAATAATGTGATAACATCATTCTCTGGGTCAGCACAATTCCAGCAAAACACAAAGTTTGGCCGCCTGCAGACGAGCGGAAATCCCGCCGCGGGATTTCCCGCGGGATTTCCGCCGCTGAAAGTCTGCATAGGAGTGCATTACAATACGCACTCCTATGCAGACGGCCGCGGTTTGGCCGCGTGAAATCTCGCGCGGCAAACAAACCGCGGCATGTTCTAATTTTGTGCGGAGCACGCACTCACCTGGCCGCCGGCTCCGGTCTGCGCATGCGCCGGCTGCGCGGCAGCCGGCACATCAAAGAGCCGGGGCCGCCAGGCGCGGGTGAGTACGCTCTCGCCCCTGCAGGCTCTGGGGTCGGATCGCGCGGCGAGATTTCTCGCTGCCGGATCCGACCCGCTCGTCTGCAGGCGGCCTTTATAGAGTTTTTTTTAATGTTTTTCTATCTATTTTATTTAAGACTAGCGTACCCGTCGCGCGTTGCTGCGAAGACAGACAGACATACATACATTCGTTTTTATATATCTAGATGACGGCAGCAGCGACCACTGAGGTTTTGTAGGCCGCTGCTTCCCCCTTGCAGGCTGAATAAAATAGCCGTTGTGTGGAACATCCAATTTATCCGGCTGCTGTGCCTTCTTGGGAAGATAGCCTAGTACATGTTTGCCCACTTCCAACTCCAATGGAGACTGACTGTAAATGGCTGGCGTGCTCTAGTATTTATGGTTCCAAGCTGTACGTGTCATTGCATACAGTCTATCTATCTATCTATCTATCTATCTATCTATCTATCTATCTATCTATCTATCTATCTATCTATCTATCTATCTATCTATCAGGGTTATTGCATACAGTCTATCTATCTATCTATCTATGACATCAGGAAATGAGAGAATTAGATTTTGTAGGCCGCTGCTTCCCCCTTGCGGGCTGAATAAAATAGCCGTTGGGTGGAACATACAATTTATCCGGCTGCTGTGGCTTCTTAGGAAGATATCCTAGTACTTGTTTACCCACTTCCAACTCCAATGGTAATTGGCTGGCGTGCTCTAGTGGTTCCAAGCTGTACGTGTCATAATAGAGCCTTAATGACATCACAATGCAGCTTTATAGAACATGTTGGGGCATGTTCAAGGGCGTCCGATGTTGATGACATCAGTGATGACATCACAATAGCAGGTGGCTTACTTATTCGATCTACGTGGGGGGGGGGCGTAACTTTCGACGACGCTCGCGCGCCATTTATCGTAGGATATTTGTACTATGCCTATAATCTTCCCAGGAGTGTACTCAACAACTTCCCAAAGTTTCATGGCGATCGGATGAATGGTGTAGTAGCGCATAAAGGACAAACACGCACGCACGCACGCACGCACGCAGACAGACATACATTCAATTATATATATATAGATTTGTTTTTGTTTTGCCGCATTCCAAGAGCCATAGCATTTTTATTTTTCCAGTGACGGTGCTATACAGGGGCTTGTTTTTTGCAGAATGAACGCTTGTCTTCAAATATGCAATTTTTGGGAACATATAACATTTTGAGTGCTTTTTATTCCCTTTTTTTGCTAGAGGTAAGATTAACAAAATCTGCAATTCTGGCAGGCTTTTTATTTCTATTTTTAACAGCGTTCACCGTGCAGCATAAATTATATGTTAAATCAACTCTGCAGACCAGTACGATTACATGACACTTATATAGGGTTTTATTTTACAACTTTTTCACTTTTATTTTATGTATTCTTGTAGTTTATCACTGCATTCAAGGACCCCTGACATTTTTCTTTTTTTTGTCAACAGTGTTATGATAGAGGTTTTTTTTGCAGGATGCATGGTACTTTTTAATGGTAACATTAGTTGATCGTTTCAACGTTTTGATCGCTTTCTATTCTGTTTTTTTGTAAGGTTAGATAGGCAAAATTAGCTATTTTCGCCATGTTTTTTTTTTTTCATGGCGTGCACTGTGCGAGTGGACTATTTATCAGTCTTATGATACACTAGTATACGTCAATATGAAACTGCATTAGAAAGACTATGAAGTCAGCCAGAGGCTGAGCCACACAGGCTACTGTCGCTGGCAGACCTAGATGCTATGTTCAAGCCTCCCGGTGCCATAGCAACCCATCGGGGACCTGCGATCACATCATGGGCTCTGATGGGTGGCAGAGGGAGCCCCCTCTCTCTGTCAGCCTTTTACATGTTGCGATCGCACTGACAACAGTGTGTAAAGGGTTAAATAGTGGTAATCTAAGGTTTCTTTGGTCCACACTATTAGAGCAAGTGCCCATTGAAAATTGTATGGGCGGTCATTAAGGGGTTAAAATGTGCATTATGTCCATTTTTGTACAGTCCGTGATGGGCATCTCGGCATTCTGTGACATCTTGCACCATCTGCTCAGCATTAGTTGGGAACACCTGAGTCTTTTCTTATCCCATCTTACAAATCCGGTGTTGTTTAGTATTTGGCAGGGATGAGAATACTAAGCTCCTCTTTCAGAGTCTTAGCCTTGGTGAACTCTTGTTGCCAGAAGCCAGAGATCTCACACTGAGTTGAAATCTGTTCTTATTCCTTAACGGAAAGTGACAAGGAGCAGACACCAAGAGCACACATCAAATATCCTCTGTCACATGTCACTTCATAGTATTTCAATGCATTGCAGAATATTTCATTAAGCATCACTTTAATCATACTACTCGTCTTTAAAGTGTAATCATGGCCACTCAGCAGCACCAATATCCTAGGAATTGTTTGGTGTATGACAATATTCAGTGTATGTTTGAATGTATAATATACAGTATATGTATATACACTCCCTGTAAAAAAAAATCAAGCACATAGGAGTTGTCAAAATAAAATGAAACTTCGTATGTGCGATTGTAAGGCTGGAGGCACATGAACGGATTTGCATTGCGGAATCTGCGATCGGTGTCCACATCGAGGACCTGCAGCAAATACAGTTCAGAACATGCTATGCAAAAAACGCTTTTTCCTACTCCCTCATGGAGATGAATTGTGATTTCTGTGAAGGAAAAATCTCAGCATGTTCTATTTTCGTGCAGGCTCCGCATGGACGGCTTCCATTGAAGTCAATGGAAGCCGTCCGATCCGCTATTGACATTGGATAGGTTGCGGGTACTCGTGTAATCTGTACTGCACATGACCAACGGCAAGCCGCCGCGCTCATCCACAATACAGAATTTAACAGGTACACATGGTCGCCGGCCACAGCCAGATTCCGCTGCGGGTTCTTCTGTACAGAATCTGACCGGTTTGTGTGCCGCCCGCCTAACATTTATATAAGTAAGTGATTACAATATCAGAGCAAAGAGATAATGAACTGAACACTTGAAGGAAGGCTTTAGTACCCTCTTGCCCTGTTGGGCCGCCTCTAGCATAGATGCAAGATGTGATACGGGTGGGCATGAAGGCATACAGGTTCCATATGCTATCCTACGACATATCGTTCCAAAATTGCTGTAACTGCCCCTAGATCGTGTAAACTCATAGACTGTCGAAGTTGGTGTCCTAGATGGTCCCATATATGTTCTATTGGCTATAAATTTGGTGACTGTGCAGACCACGTAAGTGTGACAATGTTGTGGAGACATTCCTGTGACTCCCTTGTGTGTGCGGCCAAGCATTATCCTGGTGGAAGCCTCTTGGAAGCCGCCATGAGAGGAACACATATGGCTGCAGGATGTCCTGAACATATTACTGAGCTGTCATTGTCCCTTGTACCACTACTAGGGGTCACCGACTGCAGTATGTGATGTCCCTCAGATCATCACACCAGCAGTGACTGCTTGTGCTTGTTGAACAATCAGATGATCCTCTCTATGGGTGGTCTGTCAAGGATGTCCTTAGTCCAGTCGCCTTTTGTGCGCTTCCTCATATATCCACTGGTCCCAACACCTCCTAACAGTCTGGAAGAACAACCATCTAGCTTCTCACTTTCCAATAAGTGTCCCCTCGCAAAACCTCTTCTCTGCGTCGTAGAAGCGTCTAGTGGTCAACAAGCTCTACACAAGAGGAAAAAGAGGTCACTACACACAAGGAGCCTCTGAGAGCCTTTTTATAGGCCAAGGGTGGAATCAGTTTGGCAAGAACTATCATCTAATCACACCACGACTCTAATCATTTGCATATCTGTCTGAGATGTAACTGTATACCGAATTTTGCAGCATAACGACAACTTCTTCTAGGTGCTTGAATTATTATTATTTTTTACAAAGAGTGTATAAGACACAGAAATGAGGGAATAAAAAGTGGTCAGCAACCCTGGTTAAGCTTTAACTCCCAAAGGCGGATTCCCAATGCGTATTACGCGGCGGAAATCCACGGCGTTGCCCAGCAGCTATTAGGTTCTATTGAACCTAATAGCGCAATGCTCACGGTGTGAAATTTTACTGTGGAATTTTGTTCCATGAAACCACCCGTAATCACCCGCGGCATGCTCTATTTGCCGGGGGCGTATGTGCGGATGGCTTCCATTGCAGTCAATGGAAGCCGTCCGTCATGCTATCTTCCGCTGTAGCACAGCGGTAGATAGCGTGAAAACGCTTCCCTGCCCACCGACGCCCACTTCATATGACGCGGCTGGCTTGTGATGTGATGCTGTGGGCGTGTCATATGACGGTCATGTGCTGTACTGCGCATTTGCGCCGGCACGGGATGCGGGACATCGGGGAGCGGATCCGGAGGTGAGTATGGGGACTCTTGGGGGGCACCATGATGGACTCCGCTGCAAAATTCTGCTTGCGGAGTCCGTCATGGCCGTGGGCACTAGGCCCAACAAAGCACCAGGCCCTTTACTATATACTTATCTGAGGAACATCTATACACTGTGTTGTTTCTTCCTTTGTGAAGGGAGCCTGATGTTCCTCATTCTTACTATTTTCCTTTTGTCACTGATTTCTAATAGATATATCCTACCCTCAAGTTAGAAAGAACTTGCCTGTTATGCTTGCTGCTACCGTACCACACACACAGGCCAAGATGAACTCATGTATTATTATTGTCAAATATTTTTTTAAATGCAATAAACCCCAGAAATAAGTGATCCCCTTGCAGATTTCACATCAAAATTCTGTAGCAATGTACAGTACAATTAAGTGCAAGTGAATGGGGTTTAATAAACACCTTACACTTAGAGTAGAAAGAATAAAATCTGCTGAAGGCATGTGGATTTTCACATGGATTTTGGTGGAGATTTTCTCCATGATGTGTGCACATACCCTTACTCGCTGTTGGACTGCATGCGTTCTGAAAGGTTTATCTTGTTTTCTAGTGGGCCAGTAAGATCCTTAGTTTTTTTTAGTGATAATGAATGGAGCTGTAACCCTGAATCATGGGCCTTCTTTAGTTAATAATAGGGTCTGTAGAATCAAGGGGTGTCCCTATCTCTCTTTTTATATACACTACATGTAGCGCAGTGGTACTCGCCTAGTCTTAGTAAAGGTCCACTTAGCTGGACCTGTGGTCATGTGAAGGTCCAAGCTGAATACCAGCAGTAAAATTGTCATGTTGCTAACAATATACAAACTATGTAGAACTATTTACATCAAGAATTATTATTTGTTAGTGGAGAAAAAGACAACACCCTGAAATTAATTCACAGCAGACCCCATAATTTACTGAGGTCACAGACCTCTAAACTCATTCAAACTCCAGACCTGACCCTTAAAACTAGTTCACATCCCATACCCTTAAAATGATTTCAGACCCTAGAACAGACTCCTAAAATTACCCAGGACCCCAGTAAGCCCTTAAAATTATTTAATAACACAGACCAGTAAATTTAATCAAGTCCCAGACCAGCCACTAAAATTAATCAGACCCCAAATAACGAGGGCAAGAGGGGTTCAGAGTGTGGATAAAGAAAGACAATGATACCTTAAGGGACAAATGGAAAGGAGAGAATAGGACAGAGGGAAAAACAGCGAGCTGTAAAGGGATAAGGGAAGATGCCATATGACAGGAAGTGAATAGGCGCAGAAATACTGAAACTCATTGGATTACAGGCAAATGTAGTAAAAGATGAACGCACATATGACATAAGGTAGAATGTTTGGGCACAGACAGGAACGGGAGGAGTTCGGGATCTCACATATTGAGCTAATCGGTATGGATCAGTTATAAAGGCCAGACCCACATGTAACAAATGGGACAACCCACAGTACACACACAGAGTATGGGGGACATCTGGATTAAACTTACACTATCTTCACTGACCTAGGAATTATGGCGGTTCTTTCTGACGAACCACCAGTGAGCCGAAACAGCCCATATATGTATTAGAGATGACTCTGTTCTCCTCCAGTGCATCTATAAGGTAGGCCTGTGGGGTTTAGTGAGTTGGTATCAAAGGACCAGATTCAGATCGCAATCCACCAGTTGAGTAGCCCTGTTGTAAGGCTTTTTATTGCACTATTTCTAAAGGTTGGATAGACCCTTTAATAGCAATAGAAAGTTATAGAATAGAAATAACAAAGTGTATCTTCATTTAAAAATTAAAACTTCAAAGTGTTCTTAGATTCATAAATGCCACCTTCTACATCAATGCCTTATCTCTCCTTCCTACTGGTTCACCAACAGGAAGTTGTCATTGTCTGTCATGTGTGGCAACTTGGGGGTAATTAGCTCAAGAGATCGCCATCTTTCCTCCCTTGGCAACACATCAGAAAGTCATGTCCAAGCCATAGCTTTAGTAAAAACGGTGTATAACAGCCCTCTACTGCAGTAAGTCACTTGTAGTCAGACAATATTTACGTTGTTAAAGACATCACAGTGTACATGCCAAAATAAAACAATGCCTTGTCATCTGACTACTAACTAAACACAGAGTCTTGAACCTATCTAGCCAGGCCCAGCAAAAGAAGAATGAGTGGATGTGGGCACAGTGGAACAGGTGAAATCCCGGAGCTGGTGCACCATGTGACCATGGTGGAAAGAAGGAAAACGTGGCAAGTCAAATATATATACAGTATATTGCAAACATATTGGACATATGTTACTGGGAATGAAGAGTAGTTAAAAGGGTCCCTTAAGACATTTTTTTTAGATTTATGTTTGAAAAATTACACGGCAGAAGCAAGACTTGATAGTCACAGAGGGTGTAACATGATCAGAGGTGAGAACTAGCATGGAGATTGTGATTCTTCAATGATCACATGTTGTATTACATTCATCAGAAGCTGTGGCATACTTTAAGAGATATGACACATCTTCAATTAATGACACATTTTGCACATCAAAAACTTGCCATGGGCCATATTACTCATAGACTTGTTCCAATGTATCTATTCAGCATGAATCATATTTATCTGAAGACTCAACAAATGATATGATTTTATAAACGGAGGCCAGTATAAGGTGTTATTTGAGCCCTTCTCTCCTGTGTCTTACATATTATAGTATAAAATGATAGAATTAATGTGATTTGATTTACATGCATGGGACAGATCCAAAAACACTTGAATACTAAGAATATGGCAGAAGCTACAGCGGCCGCAGAGTGGGACCCAATCCATAGCTAGATAGATGTGAGAAAGGTAGACAGTTGATCAGTTTTTACACAAAATTTAGACATTTAGTATTGACTGCCAGCAGTAGCTGTTGACTTTCTCAATGAATCACTTCATTAATCTTCAGCGCAAAGAAAAAATATTATGAATATGCAGCGTTTATTTGTTTTAATCTCCCAAATCTATTAAGAATCCACAGCATTCCCTGAAAAAGCCAAAAAATGCAATACCTGGTAGGCTGCAGAGCAGGCACAGTCGCCATAAGGGTAGGCACAATCGCCATAAGGTAGGCACAGTCGCCATAAGGTAGGCACAATCGCCACAAGGTAGGCACAATCTCTATTAAGAATCCATGTTTAACATGTATCAGTTTATCTTGCCCTATGAAACACTGTGACTACAAGGGAAAACTTCCCATTCATAATTAGCTCATCAATTCATTGATGAATGAGTTACAGTATTTTAGGTCACATATTAACAGTTCCAACAATATCTTGTCATTAAAAAAGTTTTGATAATTAAGTATAATGAAACACCTATCTTAAAATGCTACACAAATAGCATTGCATTTCACACAAGAGGGTTTCTTGGCATGTGCTGCATACTGTCTGTAATGTGTAACATCACAAAAGTGGCGATTGTAAAGAACATTCTAATTTATACAAAGCAACAGTTTTAATATATGATCCCTATATATAATAATACAATAACAGTCTTACACAATAATAATGATAATGTTTCGTTTTTCCATTTATAAAAATTTTAATGCCTTTCTAATACTCCTTTACTAGGAACAAGGGGGTTTTCTCTAAAATATAGCCATGATCTCTCTCATCAGCTACATCTGGAGTCATTTAGTATCCTCACCTCTTTCACTTTGTGCAATATATCTATTTTTTCAATCCATATCTGGATATTCAATAAAGGAAACATGACCTAAGGTGAGAAGGTGTGATTGTAGTCTGATACAATAATTAAAAGCATGAATTTGGGTTTAAACTTACATTTGCAGGAGAATCTTTTCTCTTCAGTGCAAGCCAAGTTACAGCAGCTCCCCTAGAATCTCTCTTTCAGGAGTCTGTCATGTTTGTTAACCCCATGACATGATGACAAGCTGATTAAATGGCTTGTTGTACTGGGATTATTAGACAGGAAGCAGCTTTGGAATGAAAGTATGGGAGAATTAGATTGCCCCTACAGAGCGTAAATTACTCATGTCTTATTTTTTTCAACATTGCAGACATCTGGTAAATTATTATAATTTGGACAACAGTTGTCAGGAAGATAAACAGTCAATATCCATCATATAACACATGGACTGTTTGTGAGCACTGGAGATAAACTAAAAGTATACTGCTAATAGATGTTGAAAATGGGCAACTTATTCTGATGGGTGAAAAGCAAATGACTAATAGATAAAGTGACAGAATTACATTATACTATTTGATATATGTGGACAAGGTACTTTTTACCATAGGGATAGGCTATGCAGGTACTATTTCCATGACAAGTTATTTTAAAATGCGTTCATGACTAGGATCATGCTGCCCTTTTCTACTACACGTCATGGGAAAGATGTGGGGGTGTAAGTAACTATGTACTCACAGATTGGGGCGAGATACAATGAAGCCACACCAGCAAAGGGCTCCATTTTGGCTTTTTCTATGGCTCCTTCTCTGCTTTATATACACCGCTGTAATAGAATGTAAAAATTATGACATATACTAGATTGCAATCACATCTGATCATTTGTGATATGCTGCCATTTATCTTTGAGATTTTGTATTTATAGGTAAAATACAGTATAATATTGTCTAAGGTACTGTTGTATCTTGTCTCCACCAGAACTAGGGATAGAGACGTGGGTTGGCCGCTGTCAGATAGAGGGGATGGCTAGGTGACGCCCAAAGCTGTTGATTGTCTGCGCTACTGCTGATGCAATAGCAACCCTGCTGCTGTCAGTGTGCCCTGGTGAACCCCCATGCTGCTGTTAGTGTTGTGCCTCCCAGATCCCCTGGCACAGTGGCATCAGCGCTCCCAACTGCGGTGTCAGTGTGGCCGCTATCCCTGCTCTCAGCGCTTGCCGTGCTGGCGTGCTCTTGGTGAGTGTGTTTCACTCTCACTATCGTCGGTTCCATGTGGGGGGCCTCCCATCTCAGTGCCTGGGCCCGATGTCACAGTCCTCGGCATTCTCCCTTCTCCAGTGGCATCCCCGCTCTCACAATTGCCGCCATGCTGCCATACACATCCACTGATGGGTGCGCGGTCACGCTCCCCGCCGACCTTCCTTTCTGTGCTTCTGGGTCCTCTTTGACTGTCTGGATGGCTGGATGCAGCACCAAAGCCACAAGAACATCTTTGTCTTGGTGGTCAGAGCAGCAGCTTCAAAAGGACCAAAGAGGAACACCAGCGGAGCTCCTTCCTCAAGGTCTGTAGATGGGAGGCAATCACTCACTTCCACCCACCTATGGCCACTTCGGTGAGGGTGTGTACAGGGTGTGTCTCCGGCTGCCAATGAGAGGCTTCGGACGTTTCCTTTGCCTTACCATCAAGAACCCATGTCTACACCCATGCCTTCACCCATAATTCTGGTGGAGACAAGATAAAACAGTTCCGTTGTCTAATTTATTAAAAACAGCTGTAAAAGGGAATTCTATTTTCTGTACATGCTTATGGGGGTGGTGATCTTTGCTCAGTTGCTGTTAATAGCATTCAGAAATATACAGTAGTTGTAGTCTGGAGATGTTCATTGACTTCTACCAGAGAGTGTTCCAGGCATGTTTTGTGACGTGCAGAGGTCATTGTGTAGGGAGCGCAAAGGTGAACTGTCACCATCACCTATTGTGAATGATGGGTCCTGTGTTATCCATATATAGGTGTTACCTTTCATTGTACTCCTGCCTGTGATAAATGACATGGCTGCTGAAAAGTGATCTCTGCAGAACAGGAAATATCAGACTTCGTGGTCGCGCGACTTTGTAGCACCACTTGCGAGGATTTTCGGGAGAGGCTTGAAATATAAGCCCTTCCCTGAAAATACACCGTAGCTGAAGAAAAAAAAAACACATACATCACCTGTCCCGCGCTGGCAGCCCGGCCGCATCTTCTCCCCGGGTCCCCGGTACAGATTATCTTCTTTTCTGACCGGGGATTCAAAAATCCCCGCCTTCTGAAGCGCTGGCTGTGATTGGCTAACGCTTAGCCAATCACAGCCAGCGCTCGATGAATGGCAGTGATTGAACCAATCACAGCCATTCATTGAGTGCTGGCTGTGATTGGCTAAGTGTCAGCAAATGCTTAATTGTTTCTTTTCTTACAATCCTCCATGGAAGAAAATTTACCGCCTCTCACCCAAAAATAGGCAAAATTGCATTTTTTCCTCATTTCCTCAGAAACCGTTAATCAGTAAATTTAGATATGCTCCAAAATGGTATAACCTAAAAGTACAACTCATCCTGCAAAAATAATCCCTTAAACAGCTACGTTGACATAAGAAAAAAACTTTTTTAGCTTTCCGAATCTGGTGACACAAAAACAGAAAAATTCCTGTGGTTCTTAAGTCTAAAATAGGTCCAGTCTTAGATCATTATTAGAGATGAGCGAACGTACTCGGATAGGCACTACTCGTCCGAGTAATGTGCCTTATCCGAGTACCTCCCCGCTCGTGCAGAAAGGTTCGGGAGCTGCCGCTGCTGACAGGTGAGTCGCAGCGGGGAGCGGGGCAGAGCGGGCGGGAGAGAAGGAGAGAAAGATCTCCCCTCCGTTCCTCCCCGCTCTCCCCTGCAGCTCCCCGCTCCGTGCCGGCATCCGAACCTTTCAGCACGAGCGGGGAGGTACTCGGATAAGGCACATTACTCGGACGAGTAGTGCCTATCCGAGTACGTTCGCTCATCTCTAATCATTTTCTGACAACACATTCCCTATAAAGTTATGAATGCTGAAATATTGCTCCACACAGAAGCAATGGGGGTTAAATATTAAGAATTCTGGTGTCATAAAGTTGCAATTTTGACACAAGTGGTGTTTTCACCAAAATTAGTGATTTTATTGTTATTGTTGGCTACAGTGCTTTTTAGGTATTTGAACAACATTTAACTTGTTTTTTTTTTTTTAGGTCCTTGCACTTGAGGTGCCCGTACACATTTGACCAAAATTGATAAAAATGGATAATTAAACAAGAAAAAAAATTGGGTGAATTATAGCAATCAATAATCGCTTTTGCTGACCGATGACAGACTAATCTTTGGAAAGAAGTCTGCTGTGTTTGAAAGTTTTTTCCTATGATTGGACAAAAGGTCTTTAATTCTCACAAAAGCTCTTTCTTTGAAAGTATACTACCAGAAAGATCATTCATCCGTTGTTCGGTGTCAATAAACATGTACAGATGTAGTAAGCATTAGCATGATTTCTGGCGTGTAAGGATAAAGGGGCACATTTACAAAACTTTTAACGACAGTTTCTGTCATTAAAAAAAATCCCTAATTTTTGGTCAAGCAGGTATTACCATCAAAATGTGCTACTTTTCTTTTTCCTGTGCTGGCCTCAACACTTTTTAGAAAAAGATTTATGTATCAGTTATACCAGAAATTGGCGTAAATTATACCAGAACTGTATGCCAGGTCGGACCTGGTGTACATTTATCTGAAGGCGCACAGAGGTGCCAGGAATGCACCGAATCCGTGAAAAGGCCTGGCATTACAAGTGCAGGTCTAGTAAATTTCCCCCATAGTTTTTATTGCACCACACTGAACCTTTTGAATCTCATAACGTGATACACTAGTGAAAGTGTATCTGCCATATTGTCCAGCAGATGGCAGTGCTAGTGAAGAGAGCAGTATCTTCCTATTGTTGAGTTTCAGGGAGCTTACTGTACATGACTGCAAACAGTGGGGTGAATGGATAACACGTGTGGGAAAGCAGTAGATAGCGGAGCATGCAGAGTTGGAAGGCAAGGGTTCACAGTATCAATGACTGGAGCTCCTCTGCCCTGACCAGGCAGTTGACCATTTGGCTGGGGGTATCACTATTCTAATGGCTATATCTCTGGTCAGAACAGGGCTAACAATGCATAGCTCCAATATAGGCATATTCTATGGACTTTATTGAGTATTGGAACAATATAAGGAGGCTGAGCAGAACACTGGTGGTTGTAGTTGGTGAAGTTTGGAGGAGACAGTCCTGCTGTTCTGATTGCTGAGCAAAAGAGCTTGAGCTGAGAACTGCTGCCAAGAAACTCTGGTTCAACAATCTGCCGATCGTCCAACCTCAGGAACTGCTTGCCCACCACAGACTGGGATTTCTGGTAATTTTCTAGGAGTGTAGTAAACAGGTCACTACAAAGCTCGCAAGAAAAACTTGCTTGAGCTTTACATCACCCAGGACACAGCTGCCAGGCACATAAGAGACCGGTCTCCGACTAGCTAGTATGTGCACACTCATAGAGACAATTGTATTTCAGATTGTATAGCTCACAAGGCCCTGATTACTCTGCACTGAGACAAGTAGGGGTGGATCTCTTCCATACTGTTTGGATAGTGTTGTTCATGGCCACTAAGCTGTGGACTTCCTTGGCGGTTTACATACTATGCTCGGCTGATAAAAGACAAATGTCCATACAGTTCAGCCTGTTTCCGCCCCCCCATGTTGATCCAGAGAATAGCAAAAAAAAAAACAATGAGGCAGACCCCCACCCTAGGGGAAAAAATTCCTTCCTGACTCCATAATGGCAGTCGGAGTAATCCCTGGATCAGCACTCTTCAGAGAAGGTTCCCACATCACTCCAAGTCCGGCAGTCAGAAGATCCCCTTATCAACAACTCTTCTGACTATTTAATGTCTAAAAGTTATTATGGCGACATCTTTAGTTTCTCTGATACCCAGTATTAGTGTGAAGGTTTTGCAGAGTTTGGAGTTAGACAGAGGTACCAGTAGCTGATCATTAGGCAGTTATAATAAGGCATACTATTCATTTGTTTTCGCTGGTGTGAACTGTTCTGTCCTCAAGCAAACAATTTTTTATTTTTGTTCCTGCATCTCCTTATTCCGCGTTGTATCCTAAAAATCCTTGGCGCTTACCTGCGACCTGTTAAAAGTCCACATATCATATTGGTGCTTTCATACACACAACATGTGAGATTGGACAGGTTCATTACCAATATCTCATTAGACTGTACAGTTTATTAGTAGTATATTTGACACATACTGCATATAGAGCCATCAGGGTACATCCTGAACCGCTGAGTAGATTGTGCTTGATATTTAGGATTCTCCTGCCAATTCCTTCTAGTTAAACCATTTTTTTCTGAACTAATCTTTCTAATGGTTTTAATGCCTCACAAAGCATGTCATATTAAAGAGTCACAGTGAGGCAAAGTAGCAAAATCCAAGTTAATCTTTTTACATTAAATACAAGACAGACTAATTATTTAACTTGGGACTTAATAGGATTGTTTCTACAAATTCCGAGCTGTTAATGTTACAGAAGCAACACTAAAAATCCCATACTTATTGCGCAGAGGCAATGTGTGCCCATTGGACCACTTAAGACAAACCTTTCATATGGCATTGCATATTAATAGTAACTGTTCAGAAGGGTGAGAGAGGTCCTTCTTATAGTAACAAGATTTATGCAGTAGAATGGTATTACGCTAATTGACTTATATAGCCTACATACTATAGAGCCATTGACACGTAACGATTATCATGAAAAATTAGTTCAAACGAACAAAAATTGTCATGTCTAAATGTAACAATATTGTTTACTATTAGTTTACTTTCCATTATCGCTCACTTTCAAACAGCATAAAAATCCTTGCGGGATCACTGACTTCTTAACAACTAGCGCTGACGTCAGCGGTCATGCAGTCATCCTGTGTAAATGTTCCAAAAGCAATAGTGTCGTGCCTACAGTATCAGCGCACCTATGTGCAGTATCCTATAGGGAGACCTCGGACACCTGATATACACGGCGGCACTTACCGGATTCCTTTCCCGGAGGGATAACCCGCAGCCAAGGCCAGAGTATACTGCAGGCCATCGTAGACACCCCTAGGTTAGGGAATACCAATAACAGGATAACAGGGGTAGTGGTTGTCACGGGTGCCACCGTTCCTACACACCGGAATGATCTTCAGCAGAGAATAATTACAGACAGAGACAGTCTTTGAGTACCATGGGTCCCTAGGAACAGTTAGGGCCCGGCATAAACTTTTACTTGATAAACTTGAAACAGTTTCAGGCATTTTACAGTGCAGGCAAATGACTTTCAAACATAGTAAAGATTATTTTCTTGCAGTACCTCCATTCCGACTTGGAGACACGTGGGTGTGACTATGAAAGGGTGTACCTCTACGCGGTGATCCTGGCTTTGGACGGTTGGATAGGAAACTCAGACAATTAGAGAGATAATACCTCTGCACTGGCCTTGTCAGAAGAAGTAGTTACTTACAATTGCTGACTTACTATTGGGGGCTCACTCCACTTACATCCAGAATTCAGACATCACAGGAATTCTCTCCTCCACTTCCATCTTCACCGCAAGGAGTAATGTACAGACAGCCCTCCAGACAGCAAAATAAATGTAATAATTTGACCTTTACTAGCCCATGGTCCAAGTGCCAGCAATGTTTTGGCCCGAAATGGGTCTTTTTCAAGCTGGCTACTCACAGAAGACAGACACAATTCATATAAAACACAGACACCTCCCACCACCAAAATGACCAATACAATCACTTATAACATATATCAATCACAATTACCGGGTGGTATATAGACGTCCAACTACCGGCTGATCCACAACATGGCTTCACCGGATCCCCTCTATGTCCGCACCCATATCCCAGCATGGAGCAGAGTAACGGCGTGCCCAGATACTGACCGCGCATGTGCGGAATGTCCGAGAGATCGCGAGAATTGCATTGAATAACGGCTGATAGCACATGTGCCCTACGGCACCATCGCCACACATATTCATCCAATCACAGGAACTACATAACCCATAATGCTATGTGCAGCCGGCCGATATATTCATATGTATCATATACTGAGCCCATAACAGAAGCAGTAATCATTTTAGCCTACTGGAATATTAGTATATAGGAAAATTTAATATATATATATACAGAGAGAGAGAGAGAGTTAATTAACCTCTCAAGCACTGCAGTTGTGCAACACACATACTGGAAATAACAAGACAGGTTTTGCACAGTGCATCAACATACATGTATGACATTTATGAAGGGGACCAGGATGATGTACTGGGTCACTACCTATGTATTTGTAAATTCAAAATAAAAAATGGCTACCTAGAGAAGCACCATTTTCTTTCACTTCTTATATTGTGGCTGCTTTGAATGTACCTACCATGCTATTCATGTCAATCCAATTTATATATGGAAATATTAACACTTAAATGCCTCTAGCGTCCATATTGTAGCATGAAGACAAATCTTTCTCTCCACTTAACACTTCACCCTGGATAAAGCACTATGAGAACAGGAAAAGGAGGATCCAGGGAAAAGTAAAATCCACTGTTTACTCTGGTATATTAAAAACTAAAGCATCTAAGTCTATTAAAAAAGAAAAATGCCACCAAGGAATCTAAAGTTACTTTTTCCTCTGAATTAGAATCCACGGATACCGACACCACCATGTCAGAACCAGATTGCATTGGAAACTAGCGGATAATCACAACCGCATTCTAGCAGAACACATTCAAAATACACATCAAGAAACAAGCAATGTCCCACCACCAGCAGGAGATATCCAAGAACTAACTTATTCCAAAACTATTTGGCTCTCCATAGATTCATGAGACACTTGACAGTCCGAAGGCATCTCCATTCAGTCCTACTTCTACTAATAATTTCCAACATCAAGTAGCACTACGTGTTTTAAGGGACTTAAAATCAGAATCATCTTTGCGATTCACTAACCAGCCGGTGGATGGCTTCAGGGTTGCCAACCCTAATTTTTATCCGCTTCACTCCAGATCCCGCCCCATGGATATTTTTAAATCATTATATAGAGCAGGACCTGGCGTCTTTAGATCAAAATACATGTCAGGCCAGCACACAACCCGCCAAATGTAATTAATCAAAAGCACAGCATACAGCCATTCGTCAACGGAAAAAGAATTATATTACTATTAGACTTGCAGGGATGCGGTGGGGGTCATGGATGCAGTTCTGTATTACGACATTGAGTCATGTTTATGCAGTCACAATGAGATACACATTGTCCACTGCCCAATGACCAAAGAAGTGATTAAATCAGCTCTCTCCAGATTATTATTGGAGGGTAAGAAGTTACCATATAATTTTATAGTTATACTATATACCCTTAATCGTCATAACTGTCCCTCCTATTACCATTGTATTTTACAGTATTTTACACTATTAATTTTTTACACTATTAATTTTATTATTTATACTATATTTATTTCTGTTCTAATTGTCCCTCCCAGTCATAATCTAGATAGAAGGAATACCTTATCCACAAAAAGCTAAAATAAGTCTTACGTGCCCCCAGACTGGACACACATTTAACTAATGATTCTACAAGGAGTATATTTGTTTGTATATACATTGTTTATCTCTCATCTGCTATGTTTGCTTCATCGATAATCTCCTACTTATTTGGCATCGTAGTGGGGCGTCCATGCCGGAGTTACTAGAATATGTTAATATAACAACCTGAAATTCACGGGACAGTTTCATTCAAATATAGTTAATTCTTTTGATATCACTCTGATGGGTGATCCCTACCAGGGCACCATATCCACATTTATTTATAGGAAACCACTAGATGCAAATTTTACATGTGAATTTTATTCACCCCAAACATAGTATTAGATCAGTTTCAGTAGGGAAATACCACAGAATTAAGAGATCATGTTCGGATGTTTCCAGTTATAACTACAACATTCAGCAATTAAATCAATGCTTATGGGCTAGACATTTTCGACCATGGATGTTAGATTTTGAAATATAACATGACATAATCTCTTATATTTACATTAATGTGTCTGGACTCAATTAGGACACCAGTTCTCTATGGAGTTTGTGCATCTCCATATGAGAGCTATACACACACAGCGCAATAATGAGCATAATGCCTTTATGTATAATATTACATTCTTTACTAGTAAAAATACATTAGTGCTAATGTCTAAATGTCTGGCTATCACTATGACCTGTATACAGTACAAATGAGTACTTAGCATACATGCATTTTTATTATACTGCATTCTATTCTACCATTCAGGCCTGCAAGAGTTAAATGTTAAAATACTCTAATTGTCTAATTTTTGATTGGTTCCTTGTCGTTTTATATAGTGGGCATTACTACCCGGTCATTCATGCCATGACTAAGGACTGAAAACATATCGGCTTGATGGAACTGGAGGTCTTCCAACCATCTTTCTATGTTTTTAATATACCGCTATAAGGAAATATTACTTTAGGCAGTTCCAGACCACCAGCAGTCCATTAATAGTAAAACATTTACTTAGCCGAAATCTGTCTAGTTAATCATGAATATATTATAAGATTGCCCTAGGAATACTCCAGGTTATATAAACATAATTCTGATTGCCAAAGGCCAAAAATACCCATAGGTAATATCCCCTAAAATATACATCCTTTATTATTTAAAAATAGACAGGGACAACATAAAAAAATATCATAACATAAAGGGTCAAAATGGTGGTAGGTATACAGTGTGACCAACAGTCATCAATCAGTATCGTGTGTGTAATTGTGCATATACACACCTAAACATAGGACTGGATGGCCAACTTCCAAAAGCCTATGTAGAAATTAGTAGGTTAGCGTCTAGAGATGAGCGAGCACGTTCGGTAAGGTCAGTTACCAGAGCGAGCCTCGCTCATCTCGAGTAACTGCCTTCTCCTCCGAGTGTGCTTGCTCATCTCTATTAGTGTCACCAGAATCCTATTAAAAGTCTAACCTATAGTCACCAGACATGTTTCGTCTTACAGCATCCTCAGGGGGAACAACAACCAGGGCTGTCTCAATAGAGCGTGTGCAGGTACTTAGAAAAATTGAATACTGCCCGCCTCAACTGAGCATGCCCAAGTACTTAGAGAATATAGCAAGCACAGCTATATCTATAGAGCATGTGCATGCACTTAGAAAAGTTATTGAATGCTGCCCGCATCAACTGAGCATGCCCAAACAGCTAGAAAATCTAGCAAGCGCAGCTATCTCAATAGAACGTGCGCAGGAAGTTAGAAAAGGCCCTTTCACAGAAGACGATTATTGTGCAAAACTCGTTAGATTGAGCAGTTTGCACTATAACTGTGCAGTGTAAGCGCATGCAGTGAAAGAATGATCAGTGATAAATCGTAGATCATTGCAGACCGTAAAATCATTGTTCGTTTGCTGCAGCATCCGCCTGTGTAAATAGGCAGTCATTCATCTATGAGCAACTTGTTCAAATGAAAAAACTCCCCGCGCTCCAGAACACAGAGGAATCAATTGTAGGCTTGTCATTCTGTAAAACTTAGTTTAATGTGCAACGCGTTTCGGCAATCCACTATTGCCTTTTTCGAGCATATAGTACTCGAAAAAGGCAATAGTGGATTACCGAAACACGTTGCACGTCAAACAAATTTTGACTGACTGACGAGCCTACGATTGATTCCTCTGTGTTCCGGAGCGCGGGGAGTTTTTTCATTTGAACAAGCTATACTCACCCAGCCCTGGGAAGGGCTGCATTCCCCAAGACAACTCTCCAGGATCTGGATTTGGAAACGGCGTTATATGATAGGACATAGTGGACGCACGGTGCTGGTGGTTACTCCTTATAGAAGAAGTCCACCGAGCACCAGGTGGGTGCACATCGATTTATCTGCCCCCCCCCCCCAATTTTTTGTTTGCTTTGAATGAGGCGCTGTGTATACATATATATATACTACTGTTCGTTTACTATGAATGGAGGCAGGTGGGCACTCCATTCAGTGAGGGATGATCACTTCTGTGTAAAAGCACAGGAGTGATCATTGTTGAGACGAGTGATGGATGCTTCTCTGCATTCCAGACACTTCCCTGCAGTGCAGCCCCCTGTCTGATGCTTATCAGGCACCATCTTGAGAGTGAGATTTTTTACTTTCCGTTTCACATCTATCCCATGATGTATCAGCACAGCATTAGCTGTTTTGCATGTTGGGGAAAGTTTAATTATCATTACCTTCTATATTCACCTAAATAGGACCATAATTATACAGTCAGGAGGCTGAGCTGTGATCCCCTTTATTATAGCTATGTCACAGCTGCTGTGTGAACATCATTAGTAACTGTGACAGGAGTGCCTCTGTTTCCCTCTAGGCAATTTTGAGAACACATAAAGCTAAGAAAATCAGAGCTTGTCAAATTTGAAATCATGTGACTATCTGAGGAAAAAGATAATGGAAGCTTTGAATAAAAAGAAATAACTAAGGTAACACTTGCTCACTTATATATACTGAGAGATGGTTACCTAATGAATGAATAAAAAATATCAACAGAATGTCCCTTTCATATTATACTAGCTGATATACCCGGCTTTGCCCGAGTTAATGTGGTACTGGTGTTTATCTAGTGTTCACACGGAAAATCTTATGAAGTCGTGGTTACTTTAGAGATACCAAGGAAAAAAATATGTTCACCATTTTGCATTGTTCTTTGCGTTACCCAGGAAACACCACGTGGAGGTAACCATGCGACGTTTCCTTTATATAAAATGACATCAGGAAGTGAGAGAATTAGATTCTGTACGTACAATTTGGACGCTAATTTTTTTGCGCTAGAATTGAATAATCGAGTTGGGACCAATTAACTTTTCCTATTTATGACATAATCAATGCTCGTGCCAAATTTCAAGTTTCTATGACATCGGGAAGTGAGAGAATTAGATTACGTACATAAAATTTGGACGCTAATTCTTTTGTGCTAGAATTGAATAATCGAGTTGGGACCCATTAACTTTTCCTATTTATGATATAATCAATGCTCGTGCCAAATTTCAATTTCTATGACATCGGGAAGTGAGAGAATTAGATCCCGTACGTAAAATTTGGACACTAATTCTTTTGCGCTTAGACTTGAATAATCAAGTTGGGACCCAATAACTTGTCCTACTTATGACATAATCAATGCTTGTGCCAAATTTCAAATTTCTATGACATTAAGAAGTGAGAGAATTGGATTCCGTACATAAAATTTGGATGCTAATTCTTTTGTGCTTAGAATTGAATAATCAGGTTGGGACACATTAGCTTTTCCTATTTATGACATAATCAATGCCCGTGCCAAATTTCAAATTTCTATGACATCGGGAAGTGAGAGAATTAGATTCCGTACGTAAAATGTTGACGCTAATTCTTTTGCGCTAGAATTGTATAATCGAGTTGGGACCTAAAATTTTCCTATTTATGACATAATAATCAATGCCTGTGCCGAATTTCATGTTTCTATGACATCAGGAAGTGAGTGAATTAGATTCTGTACATAATATTTTAGACGCTAATTCTTTTGCACTAAGAATTGAATAATCGAGTTGGGACCCATTAGCTTTTCCTATTTATGACATAATCAATGCTCGTGCCAAATTTCATGTTTCCATGACATCGGGAAGTAAGAGAATTAGATTCCGTACATAAAATTTGGACACTAGTTCTTTTGCGTGAGAATTGAATAATTAAGTTGGGACCCATTAACTTCCTATTTATGACAAAATCAATGCCTGTGCCAAATTTCAAATTTCTATGACATTGTGAAGTGAGAGAATTAGATTCCGTACGTAAAATTTGGACACTAGTTCTTTTGTGCTTAGAATTGAATAATCGAGTTGGGACCCATTAACTTTTCCTATTTATGACATACTCAATGCTTGTGCCAAATTTCATGTTTCTACGACATCGGGAAGTTGGAGAATTAGATTCTGTACGTAAAATGTGGACGCTAATTCTTTTGCGCTTAAAATTGAATAATTGAGTTGGGACCCAATAACTTTTCCTATTTATGACATAATCAATGCCCGTGCCAAATTTCAAATTTCTATGACATCGGGAAGTGAGAGAATTAGATTAGGTACGTAAAATTTCAACGCTAATTCTTTTGCGCTAGAATTGAATAATGGAGTTGGGACCCATTTACTTTATCTATTTTGGAGATAATCTATGCTTGTGCCAAATTTTAAGTTTCTACGACATCAGGAAGTGAGAGAATTAGATTCAGTACGTAAAATTTGGACGCCAGTTCTTTTGTGCTAGAATTGAAATATCGAGTTGGGACCCCCTTACTTTTCCTATTTTGGACATAATCTATGCTTGTGCCAAATTTCATGTTTCTACGACATAGGGAAGTTGGAGAATTAGTGGCGAGTCAGTCAGTGAATCAGTCAGTGAATCAGTCAGTGACTCAGTAAAGGCTTTCATCTTTATATATATATATAGACTAGCTGATATACCCGGCTTCGGCTGAGTTAATTTGGTACTCGTGTTTATCTGGTGTTCACATGGAAAATCTTATGAAGTCGTGGTTTAGAGATACCGGGAAAAAAATATGTTCACCATTTTGCATGGTTCTTTGCATTACCCAGGAAACAACATGTGGAGGTAACCATGCAACGTTTTCTTTTAATAAAATGACATCTGGAAGTGAGAGAATTAGATTCCGTACGTAAAATTTGGACGCTAATTCTTTTGCGCTTAGAATTGAATAATCGAGTTGGAACCTATTAACTTTTCCAATTTATGACATAATCAATGCCTGTGCCAAATTTCCAGTTTCTATGACACCGGGAAGAGAAAGAATTAGATTCCGTATGTAAAATTTGGATGCTAATTGTTTTGTGCTTAGAATTGAATAATCAAGTTGGGACCCATTAACTTTTCCTATTTATGACATACTCAATGCTTGTGCCAAATTTCATGTTTCTACGACATCGGGAAGTTGGAGAATTAGATTCTGTACGTAAAATGTGGACGCTAATTCTTTTGCGCTTAAAATTGAATAATTGAGTTGGGACCCAATAACTTTTCCTATTTATGACATAATCAATGCCCGTGCCAAATTTCAAATTTCTATGACATCGGGAAGTGAGAGAATTAGATTAGGTACGTAAAATTTCAACGCTAATTCTTTTGCGCTAGAATTGAATAATGGAGTTGGGACCCATTTACTTTATCTATTTTGGAGATAATCTATGCTTGTGCCAAATTTTAAGTTTCTACGACATCAGGAAGTGAGAGAATTAGATTCAGTACGTAAAATTTGGACGCCAGTTCTTTTGTGCTAGAATTGAAATATCGAGTTGGGACCCCCTTACTTTTCCTATTTTGGACATAATCTATGCTTGTGCCAAATTTCATGTTTCTACGACATAGGGAAGTTGGAGAATTAGTGGCGAGTCAGTCAGTGAATCAGTCAGTGACTCAGTAAAGGCTTTCATCTTTATATATATATATAGACTAGCTGATATACCCGGCTTCGGCTGAGTTAATTTGGTACTCGTGTTTATCTGGTGTTCACATGGAAAATCTTATGAAGTCGTGGTTTAGAGATACCGGGAAAAAAATATGTTCACCATTTTGCATGGTTCTTTGCATTACCCAGGAAACAACATGTGGAGGTAACCATGCAACGTTTTCTTTTAATAAAATGACATCTGGAAGTGAGAGAATTAGATTCCGTACGTAAAATTTGGACGCTAATTCTTTTGCGCTTAGAATTGAATAATCGAGTTGGAACCTATTAACTTTTCCAATTTATGACATAATCAATGCCTGTGCCAAATTTCCAGTTTCTATGACACCGGGAAGAGAAAGAATTAGATTCCGTATGTAAAATTTGGACGCTAATTGTTTTGTGCTTAGAATTGAATAATCAAGTTGGGACCCATTAACTTTTCCTATTTATGATATAATCAATGCCCGTGCAAAATTTCACGTTTCTATGACACCGGGAAGTAAGAGAATTAGATTCTGTACGTAAAATTTGGACACTAGTTCTTTTGCGCTTGAATTGAATAATCGAGTTAGGACCCATCAACTTTTCCTATTTATGACATAATCAAAGCCCGTGCCACATTTCACGTTTCTATGACACTGGGAAGTGAGAGAATTAGATCCCGTACGTAAAATTTGGACGCTAATTCTTTTGCGCTTAGAATTGAATAATCGAGTTGGGACCCATTAACTTTTCCTATTTGTGATATAATCAATGCCCGTGCAAAATTTCACGTTTCTATGACACCGGGAAGTAAGAGAATTAGATTCCGTACATAAAATTTGGACGCTAGTTCTTTTGCAGTGCATGGTTGTGGTACGGTGTAGCATTTTTAATTGAGGCAACAGATTATTTGGACAATGTATGGCACAGTTATTTGGGCACTACACTATTTGGCAATTATAATTAAGCCCTGTTTGGTATGATTTTTTCCTTGTATGATTATAAAGAGGCTGGGCAAACTTTTTTGGTAAGCAATTATTAATAGAGATGAGCGAACGTACTCGTCCGAGCTTGATACTCGTTCGAGTATTAGCGTGTTCGAGATGCTCATTATTCGAAACGAGCACCACGCGATGTTCGAGTTACTTTCACTTTCATCTCTGAGACGTTAGCACGCTTTTCTGGCCAATAGAAAGACAGGGAAGGCATTACAACTTCCCCCTGCGACGTTCAAGCCCTATACCACCCCCCTGCAGTGAGTGGCTGGCGAGATCAGGTGTCACCCGAGTATATAAATCGGCCCCTCCCGTGGCTCGCCACAGATGCATTCTGACAGAGATCAGGGAAAGTGCTGCTGATGCCGGAGCTGCTATAGGGAGAGTGCTAGGATTGATTTTAGGCTTCAAGAACCCCAACGGTCCTTCTTAGGGCCACATCTGACCGTGTGCAGTACTGTTGAGGCTGCTTTTTGCAGTGTTGCACTTTTTTTTTTTTTGTATATCGGCCGTGCAGAGCATTGCGTCCTGCAGTAATTTTACATAGTCCAGGGCCAGTAGTGGTGAGGCAGGGACAGTGAAAGACATATACAGTCTATATAGGCAGTGGGCTTTTCCAAAACAATTTGGGAAAAAAAATCTCTTTGGGCTGCCTGTGACCGTCCTCAGTGTACTACGTCTCTGCTGGGGGTAGTTGTCCTAATTCATATGCAGCCAGCTAAGTGTTACAGCAGGCTTGCGCAAAATTCTTTCCTGGCTCTGCGTTGCCTCTTACATCACCGCTGTATTCCTGTCCAGAGTGAAACAGTCTGCAGTAATTTTACATAGTCCAGGGCCAGTAGTGGTGAGGCAGGGACAGTGAAAGACATATACAGTCTATATACACAGTGGGCTTTTCCAAAAAAATTTGGGAAAAAAAATCTATTTGGGCTGCCTGTGACCGTCCTCAGTGTACTGCGTCTCTGCTGGGGGTAGTTGTCCTAATTCATACGCAGCCAGCTAAGTGTTACAGCAGGCCTGCGCAAAATTCTTTCCTGGCTCTGCGTTGCCTCTTACATCACCGCTGTATTCCTGTCCAGAGTGAAACAGTCTGCAGTAATTTTACATAGTCCAGGGCCAGTAGTGGTGAGGCAGGGACAGTGAAAGACATATACAGTCTATATAGGCAGTGGGCTTTTCCAAAAAAAATTGGGAAAAAAATCTATTTGGACTGCCTGTGACCGTCCTCAGTGTACTGCGTCTCTGCTGGGGGTAGTTGTCCTAATTCAAACGCAGCCAGCTAAGTGTTACAGCAGGCTTGCGCAAAATTCTTTCCTGGCTCTGCGTTGCCTCTTACATTACCGCTGTATTGCTGTCCAGAGTGAAACAGTCTGCAGTAATTTTACATAGTCCAGGGCCAGCAGTGGTGAGGCAGGGACAGTGAAAGACATATACAGTCTATATAGGCAGTGGGCTTTTCCAAAAAAATTTGGGAAAAAAAATCTATTTGGGCTGCCTGTGACCGTCCTCAGTGTACTGCGTCTCTGCTGGGGGTAGTTGTCCTAATTCATACGCAGCCAGCTAAGTGTTACAGCAGGCTTGCGCAAAATTCTTTCCTGGCTCTGCTGTGCGTTCCGTAAGCGAAGTCAGCCTCCAACCACAGGCCAATAAGCGGCACATTTAATTACAGCGTTCTGTTTCTGCACTACTGGTAATACAGCATGCTGAGGGGTAGGGGTGGCCTAGAGGACGTGGACGCGGGCGAGGACGCGGAGGCCCAAGTCAGGGTGTGGGCACAGGCCGAGCTCCTGATCCAGGTGTATCGCAGCCGACTGCTGCGGGATTAGGAGAGAGGCACGTTTCTGGCGTCCCCACATTCATCTCACAATTAATGGGTCCACACGGTAGACCTTTATTAGAAAATGAGCAGTGTGAGCAGGTCCTGTCGTGGATGGCAGAAAGTGCATCCAGCAATCTATCGACCACCCAGAGTTCTGCGCCGTCCACTGCTGCAACTCTGAATCCTCTGGCTGCTGCTCCTCCTTCCCCCCAGCCTCCTCACTCCATTACAATGACACATTCTGAGGAGCAGGCAGACTCCCAGGAACTGTTCCCGGGCCCCTGCCCAGAATGGCCAGCAATGGTTCCTCTCCCACCGGAGGAGTTTGTCGTGACCGATGCCCAACCTTTGGAAAGTTCCCGGGGTCCGGGGGATGAGGCTGGGGACTTCCGGCAACTGTCTCAAGAGCTTTCAGTGGGTGAGGAGGACGATGACGATGAGACACAATTATCTATCACTCAGATAGTAGTAATTGCAGTAAGTCCGAGGGAGGAGCGCACAGAGGATTCGGAGGAAGAGCAGCAGGACGATGAGGTGACTGACCCCACCTGGTTTGCTACGCCTACTGAGGACAGGTCTTCAGAGGGGGAGGCAAGTGCAGCAGCAGGGCAGGTTGGAAGAGGCAGTGCGGTGGCCAGGGGTAGAGGCAGGGCCAGACCGAATAATCCACCAACTGTTTCCCAAAGCGCCCCCTCGCGCCATGCCACCCTGCAGAGGCCGAGGTGCTCAAAGGTCTGGCAGTTTTTCACTGAGAGTGCAGACGACCAACGAACAGTGGTGTGCAACCTTTGTCGCGCCAAGATCAGCCGGGGAGCCACCACCAGCCTCACCACCACCAGCATGCGCAGGCATATGATGGCCAAGCACCCCACAACGTGGGACGAACGCCGTTCACCGCCTCCGGTTTGCACCACTGCCTCTCCCCCTGTGCCCCAACCTGCCACTGAGATCCAACCCCCCTCTCAGGACACAGGCACTACCGTCTCCTGGCCTGCACCCACACCCTCACCTCCGCTGTCCTCGGCCCCATCCAGCAATGTCTCTCAGCGCAGCGTCCAGACGTCGCTAGCGCAACTGTTTGAGCGCAAGCACGCCGCCACGCACCCGCACGCTCAAGCGTTAAACGTGCACATAGCCAAACTGATCAGCCTGGAGATGCTGCCGTATAGGCTTGTGGAAACGGAGGCTTTCAAAAACATGATGGTGGCGGCGGCTACGCGCTACTCGGTTCCCAGTCGCCACTACTTTTCCCGATGTGCCGTCCCAGCCCTGCACAACCACGTCTCCCGCAACATTGTACGCGCCCTCACCAACGCGGTTACTGCCAAGGTCCACTTAACAACGGACACGTGGACAAGCACAGGCGGGCAGGGCCACTATATCTCCCTGACGGCACATTGGGTGAATTTAGTGGAGACTGGGACCGAGTCAGAGCCTGGGACCGCTCACATCCTACCTACCCCCAGAATTGCGGGCCCCAGCTCGGTGCTGGTATCTGCGGCGGTGTATGCTTCCTCCACTAAACCACCCTCCTCCTCCTCCTCCTCCAACGCAACCTCTGTCTTGCAATCAAGATGTGTCAGCAGCACGTCGCCAGCAGTCGGTGTCGCGCGGCGTGGCAGCACAGCGGTGGGCAAGCGTCAGCAGGCCGTGCTGAAACTACTCAGCTTAGGAGAGAAGAGGCACACGGCCCACGAACTGCTGCAGGGTCTGACAGAGCAGACCGACCGCTGGCTTTTGCCGCTGAGCCTCCAACCGGGCATGGTCGTGTGTGACAACGCCCTTAACCTGGTGGCGGCTCTGCAGCTCGGCAGCCTCACGCACGTGCCATGCCTGGCCCATGTCTTTAATTTGGTGGTTCAGCGCTTTCTGAAAAGCTACCCAACCTTGTCAGACCTGCTCGTAAAGGTGCGCCGGGTCAGCGCACATTTCCGAAAGTCCAAGACGGATGCTGCCACCCTGCGGACCCTGCAACATCGGTTTAATCTGCCAGTGCACCGACTGCTGTGCGACATGCCCACACGGTGGAACTCTACGCTCCACATGTTGGCCAGGCTCTATGAGCAGCGTAGAGCTATAGTGGAATACCAACTCCAACATGGGCGGCGTAGTGGGAGTCAGACTCCTCAATTCTTTACAGAAGAGTGGGCCTGGTTGGCAGCCATCTGCCAGGTCCTTGGAAACTTTGAGGAGTCTACCCAGATGGTGAGCGGGGATGCTGCAATCATTAGCGTCACCATTCCTCTGCTATGCCTCTTGAGAAGTTCCCTGCAAAGAATAAAGGCAGACGATTTGCGCTCGGAAACGGAGGCGGGTGAAGACAGTATGTCGCTGGATAGTCAGAGCACCCTCATGTCTATATCTCAGCGCGTTGAGGAGGAGGAGGAGGAGGAGGGGGAGGAGCATGAGGAGGAGGGGGAAGAGACAGCTTGGCCCACTGCTGAGGGTACCCATGCTGCTTGCCTGTCATCTTTTCAGCGTGTATGGCCTGAGGAGGAGGAGGAGGAGGATCCTGAAAGTGATCTTCCTAGTGAGGACAGCCATGTGTTGCGTACAGGTACCCTGGCACACATGGCTGACTTCATGTTAGGATGCCTTTCTCGTGACCCTCGCGTTACACGCATTCTGGCCACTACGGATTACTGGGTGTACACACTGCTCGACCCACGGTATAAGGAGAACCTTTCCACTCTCATACCCGAAGAGGAAAGGGGTTCGAGAGTGATGCTATACCACAGGACCCTGGTGGACAAACTGATGGTAACATTCCCATCCGACAGCGCTAGTGGCAGAAGGCGCAGTTCCGAGGGCCAGGTAGCAGGGGAGGCGCGGAGATCAGGCAGCATGTACAGCGCAGGCAGGGGAACACTCTCCAAGGCCTTTGCCAGTTTTCTGGCTCCCCAGCAAGACTGTGTCACCGCTCCCCAGTCAAGGCTGAGTCAGCGGGAGCACTGTAAAAGGATGGTGAGGGAGTACGTAGCCGATCGCACGACTGTCCTCGGTGACGCCTCTGCCCCCTACAACTACTGGGTGTCGAAGCTGGACACGTGGCCTGAACTCGCGCTGTATGCCCTGGAGGTGCTTGCTTGTCCTGCGGCTAGCGTCTTGTCAGAGAGGGTGTTTAGTGCGGCTGGGGGAATCATCACGGATAAGCGTACCCGCCTGTCAACCGACAGTGCCGACAGGCTTACACTCATAAAGATGAACAAAGCCTGGATTTCCCCAGACTTCTCTTCTCCACCAGCGGACAGCAGCGATACCTAAACAATATGTAGGCTGCACCCGCGGATGGAAGCATCGTTCTCTATTACCATCAAAAACGTGGACCTTTTAGCTTCATCAATCTGTGTATTATATTCATCCTCCTCCTCCTGAAACCTCACGTAATCACGCCGAACGGGCAATTTTTCTGAGGCCCACAAGGCTCAGTCATATAATTTTTGTAAACAATTTTTATACGTTTCAATGCTCATTAAAGCGTTGAAACTTGCACCTGAACCAATTTTTATTTTAACTGGGCTGCCTCCAGGCCTAGTTACAAATTAAGCCACATTAACCAAAGCGATTAATGGGTTTCACCTGCCCTCTTGGTTGGGCAGGGGCAATTTTTCTGAGGTACATTAGTACTGTTGGTACACCAACTTTTTTGGGTCCTCGCCTACAGTGTAATCCTATTAATTTTTAGCCCACCTGCATTAAACCTGACATTACCTCAGCTGTGCTGGGCACTGCAATGGGATATATTTATGTACCGCCAGTGGGTTCCAGGGAGCCACCCATGCTGTCGGTCCACACGGAGTTGTAACTGCATGTGTCCACTTCTAAAGAACCCCAGTCTGACTGGGGCATGCAGTGTGGGCCGAAGCCTGGATTAAACATCACATTACCTCAGCTGTGCTGGGCACTGCAATGGGATATATTTATGTACCGCCGGTGGCTTCCTAGGACCCACCCATGCTGTCTGTCCACACGGAGTTGTAACTGCATGCGTCCACTTCTAAAGAACCCCAGTCTGACTGGGGCATGCAGTGTGGGCCCAAGCCCACCTGCATTTAATCGGACGTTAGCTCTGCTGTCCAGGGTACTGCAATGGGAAACATTTATGTACAGTCGGTGGGTTCCAGGGAGCCACCCATGCTGTGGGTGCACACGGAATTCCCATTGCGGAGTTGTACCTGCCTGTGACTATTTATAAAAAAACGCGGTCTGACTGGGGCATGCAGACACCTTGACAGAATGAATAGTGTGTGGCACATAGGTTCCCCATTGCTATGCCCACGTGTGCAGCTCCTGATGGCGGTGGCACAGGATTATATTTCTCATTGCTTCTGTACAGCATTGTGGGCTATCGCCCTGCCATTTTTAAAGAGGGTCGCTGCCTAGCCGTGCCAACCCTCTGCAGTGTGTGCCTGCGGTTCCTCCTCATGGCAGACGCACTTATAAATAGACATGAGGGTGGTGTGGCATGAGGGCAGCTGAAGGCTGCGCAGGGACACTTTGGTGTGCGCTGTGGACACTGGGTCGTGCGGGGGGGGGGGGGGGGGGTTGGGCAGCATGTAACCCAGGAGAAGTGGCAGCGGAGTGTCATGCAGGCAGTGATTGTGCTTTGTTGGAGGTAGTGTGGTGCTTAGCTAAGGTATACATTGCTAATGAGGGCTTTTCAGAAGTAAACATTGTTGGGAGGGGGGGCTCACTCTTGCCGCTATTGTGGCTTAATAGTGGGACCTGGGAACTTGAGATGCAGCCCAACATGTAGCCCCTCGCCTGCCCTATCCGTTGCTGTGTCGTTCCCATCACTTTCTTGAATTGCCCAGATTTTCACAAATGGAAACCTTAGCGAGCATCGGCGATATACAAAAATGCTCGGGTCGCCCATTGACTTCAATGGGGTTCGTTACTCGAAACGAACCCTCGAGCATTGCGAAAATTTCGTCCCGAGCAACGAGCACCCGAGCATTTTGGTACTCGCTCATCTCTAATTATTAATCAAATCCATTTATGATTCCCATGCATTAATTGATCACATATTGTCAATCTGTGATACTTGCACCAATACGTATGTTTGTATCCATGCCTAAGGGCTCTTTCACATGAGCGTATATCGGCCGCTGTTTTCATGGTCGGCCGATATATGCTCTCATCTGATGCACTGGATTCCAATGCATCAGTTCAGATGGGCGTATTCCTGTGGCGTAAAAGCGCCTGGCTGGACAATATATCGCCGGGCAGGAAAGATATTCCTGGAACTAGCTTTTTGGCCAGAATATGTTGGCGGATGCATAGACCCCTATGGGAGCCTACGACAGCTGCCGGAGAAAGGAGGGGCGGAGGGAGTTTAGCAGCGTGATTGTTAAACTCCCTCCCTCTTCTCTCCTCCTCTTTGCCCCTTGCGAGCTGTTTGTAATGGGAGTTGGCATGGCAGGAGCGTGCCAGTTGCTAAGCTCCCGCCCTCTCCCTTTGCTGGCTGCCGACATGAGATGGAGAGGGGGCGGGAGCTTAGCACACTAGCTCCTGCCCCACCTCCTCCCCTTGTCGAGAGGCGGTGAGGGGGAGGGAAGGGGGAGACAGTTTAGCAGAGCTAAACTGCCTTTCCCCGCTCAACGGCATTACGGGCTTGGCATATATGCACTAGGTTCGGGCCGTCTGAACGGGTGCCAAAATGATAGATTTGTGCGCCCATTCACGCGTTTTTATGTTGCCGGCAGGGTCCTATAGGTCTTTTTAGTCTATGGGAGCCACCGCCGTACTCTGTCCGAAAGATAGTTCCTTTACTATCTTTTTTTGGCCGGCATAAAATCCCCCAACCAGAATGTGCCCTGTATGTGCTATCTTGGCCAGCCGGCCGTTTTTACAATGCGGGAATACGCCTATCTGCATTGTAAACCAATGCATCAGATTGGCAGCGTATATTGGGTGGTTGTAAAAGTGCTAGCTGATCGCTAAATTCAGTTCAAACTAAAAATTGTTGTTCAGCCTCATCAGCAGTTCTCCACGGGGAGTGCTGATAGCATTATTTCCCCCTGGAGAACAAAGGATCTGAATGCAGATAATAGTCTTGGGCTAGTAACTGCATTCAGCTAAGGCTTCATTTGCACACTTAATTGCTCTTAAGTAGCTGAGTAGCTACCTAATAGTTTATGCAAAATGATCATTTAAAGCTGTCACTCAAACTGTAGTATGAGCAATCATCTGCTGGTGTAAATGGGCCTTAACTGCACCTGTGTCCTGTTGGTATTCCTGAATCTGAGTTTGTTCTGAATTCCTGGCTACAGTACCTCTACCTGCCAATCACGCCAGGACTGGTCTCAGCTTGGTTGGTTGGTCCAGTGGATTCACAATTCCGTAATCCGTAACAATCAGTAAGGTGAGTATAAGGTGGGCATAGAGAAATGTGGAGTTATGATATAATTTGTAGTAAGAGACAAATCTAGTGGCGTGTCCCTATGCTTTGATACTAAACTTATTTTAACATTCAGTGGTACTGAAAACTGTGCATCATGCTGGGCTTCCAGCGTGCTGAGTTATTGGAAATTTACTGGGCTGTAAAAATGATAATACGAGCCCATGTGTTCTTCATAATGAAAACATTAGGAAACTACAATTGATTCTGAAAACAATTGCACAGTCTTCTTCATACCCGACATGACTCCAATCCAAGAGCATACAAGTCTGGGTTGTACATTGACTTTAGAAAGTACACAATAAATATATTTTAACTTTCTCACTCTGTAACCTGAGCTAGCTACTGACTCAGCCACTTACCAGCATTTTTCTTGGCATCCCATACTAAAAGGAAGTCTTAAGTCAAAGTCCATCCTATTTCCTGGGTTGTTATGTTCTGTGCTGTTGCACTACCTGTTCTAGTATAGCAGAAGCTGTCTTGAGCAGAGCTGGTTACATGATCATACCTTGTTTCTTTACTCTTGTACAGCGGACAGGAATGCAGCATGGTGTAGGTGGAGTGAGAACGCCTTGGGTTTCACCATGATTTTTTGCTTAACACGATGACCCTTAGCGCAGACAGACCTGAAGTTGTAAAGCCAAGGGACATCAAGGAATATACTCCTACAATTCCCAACATCTTGGAGTGCACAACCTTTGTAACGCGGTACAAAGCATGGACATTAAAGGTATGCTAACACTGTTATGCACATTTTACTGTACTTTTTGCAATCAAAGGCTATTTAGTCTAATGAGTTCCAGAGGTGTGCTTTCTCCCACAGCATTGCACAGCATAGACTTCTATGGGGACCTTTGGTGCGTAAATGCGCACAAAATTGAGCATGCTGCATTTTTTTTTGCATGCGCAAAATGCACCCGCAAAAAAGACTAATGAGAATAAACCCATGGAAAGGAATGGCCTCTATTCTTTGCGTATTGCGCGCACAAATACGGTCATCTGAAGCCGCCCTTAGGCCTCATGTCCACGGGGAAAATCAGATCCGCTGCAGATTCTACATGGAGAATCTGCAGCGGGTCCCTCCTACCCCGCGGACATGAGCGCCGAAAATAAGAATTTAAAAGTATTTACCATCCGGCGCGGGCGGAGAAGACCAGCTGTTCCTCACGGCCGGATCTTCATTTTCGGCCGGCGGATGAATTCCTGACGCCGGCGGCACGTCGCCGGCACGTCGTCGACGTGCCGCGCGCATGCGCCGGGCACATCCGCCGAGCCGAAGCAAGGAAGATGCGGCCGTGAGGAACAGCTGATCTTCTCCGCCCGCGCCGGATGGTAAATACTTTAAATTCCTATTTTAGGTCTCCCGCGGATCCGGACGGCTTCCATAGGCTTCAATAGAAGCCCGCGGGAGCCGTCCCCGCGGGAGACCCGCACGAAAATGGAGCATGGTCCGGATTTTTCCATGCTCCATTTTTTTTTAAATCCCTTTTATTGACGATCCGCGGGTATTTATGTACCCGCGGGTGGTCAATGCATCCCTATGGGATGCGGATCCGCATGCGGGAGATCCGCTGCGGATCTTAAATCATATTTTGCCCGTGGACATGAGCCCTTAGTGTTGATTTTTAAACATCCTATGTACAGTAGCTTATTTAGATTGGAAGGTACATTAGAAAAAAAACAAATAGTAGGCAGATTGTGTGGCTAGTGAGTTATATAAGATACAAAACATTGGGGTGCATTTGTTAAGGCCCATTTAGACACAACAATTATCGCTCAAAGCCATCTTCTGAGCCATAATCGTTGTGTGTAGCTGCACTTACATCGTGCAGTTTTCATTAAACCATCGCTCATTGTTGTCTTTCAGCGTGCTGAAAGACAACAATGAGTCTTATCAGGGATTCACATCGGGATACAATTGTTTCAGCTGTATCCCGCTCCCTGATGACAGGTGGGGTATGAAAAACGCAGCTGTCCAGGCGCTCCATGCAGAAAACCGCTGGATGCAGAAGACAAGAGGGGCCAGCCGTCTTGTCTTCTGTATCCTCCGCGGGGAGCGCTCAGCTATATGACAGCTGGGCGCTCCCAGTGGGGAACAGCTGGATGCAGAGAACAAGCCTTCAGTGTGATTGCATCTAGACATTGTCATAAACTGCAACAAAATTTGGTGTATAGTGTGAAATCCAGTTTTACAACAAAAAGAATAATCTACTGTGCCTTGTTCAATGAGGGGCCGTGGCTTAAGGGAAAGGGAGCATGGCTTAAATATGCCAACATGCACTAAACTAAGCAAACAAAACCAATATGCACTTTTGTTACGCGCTTTAACAAACATAACTACTCTTGGAGTTAAATTATATACAATTTTGATAACTATTCAATAATCCAGAAACAACTAAGCGCCCTTTTACACGGGCCGAGAAATCATTCAGATCCCTGAATCCAGAGGGGATCTAAACGATTTCCGTTCATGGTTAATGCATGTCCGGTATTAGTGCAGCATGTGTCCATGTAAGGTTTTTAATGAAGAACCAGTCAAGAAACAATTTCAAACAACAAGAACTACTTTTTGTTTTTTGTTTCTTGTTGTTTGACATTGTTTCTTGACCGATTCTTCATAAAAAACCTTACATGGACACACGCTAAATGGCAATGTGGACGATGAATGAGAATTTCATTGCCATCTAAACAGGCAGTCGTTCAACTATGAATGACTGCCTGCTTACTGTGAACGGAGGCGGGTGGGCCTGTATGATACCCAGCCCCGTTCCACCTCCAATGACTCAGCCATGCTCGTTACTGTGTAAAAGCACATGAACGATTATCACTAGGACAACTTGTTGGGCATCTGTGCCCAACAAGTCGTCCCATGTAAAAGGACCCTAACAGGTCCTGTTAATGCCGGTTTAAAGGGATTTTACTGTAGATATGTTACACAGTTTAATGTCTCCAATTAGCTTCTTATATGGAAGAGTTGTAAAGAAACATTCAAAAATTCAGCAAAAATTGTGTGTTTTATAGTTTACTGCACATACTCCAGTATGCACCTAAAAATTATAAAAGAGTAAGCACTAAGATCTATTCCTGCTATGCCAATGATGAGAGGGGCACCAATCCAGCAAATCAAAATTTAGTCGTTGGTGCACATTGCTATTTATTATGCAATATCATATAAAGTATCGTGCAATGTTCCTTTTTGAAGCATATTAAAACATACTAGAGTACACATATACTATATGTGCCTCCCCGCACAACCTGATTGGTTAGAGTAGTACGTGTTCAAATTAATCAATTGTCATAATAACAATATCAATTAAATTATAATTTAGCTTATAGTTGCTCTTCAGGCCTCCTTCACACAAATGTCATTTTAGCACTGCAATAGCTGCCCCCCCCCCTTCCCAAAAAAAACCTAGCCATCGGAGCTTAAAATTGCGTGAACAAAAAATGGCCACAGTTTTACGTGCTGGTTGCGGGGTCTTGCAGTGCACTGACGCCACAGCTCCAAAATCCCTCGGCCACCAGAACAATATAAAGTGACATGAAATGCCTCACTAGAGGAACAGGTCATTGTTTAGCAGCGCTCCTTGCTATTAAACTCCCTCCCTTCCTTTGCCAGCTGGCTCCCATAGGAAAAATATCAGCGTTTAAAAAAACCGTACCTATTGCGCTATGTTTTAACGCATGATTTTTTAGGCCAAAGGTTCTTTTAGACGCGATTTTTGGATGCACCTACTCTGCATTAAAATAACGCTCATATGAAAGAGGCCTTGGTCTCCCATCACCACTGCAGACCCCTTTACCTGGACTCCCCCTGTTCTATTACATGGTTGATATGGCTCAGTATGTTTTGAATGTTATACACAATACTCATTATTTCGTACAGTCTTGTCTTATATCCTTGTTCTCCTGAGCAGTTCTCACTGCAAACCCTGCTACATTCACAATTTGTGAATTTTGTCAGAATCATTAACTATTCCACCAGCAATGCATGTGAATGGCAAGAATTACAGCACTGTGTATTTTAGAATTCATAGCCTGTTTATTATTGATGCAGGTTAGCTCCATTCAACATCAATGGAGTTAATTTGTGAAACCACATGCCAAACTGCACCAGAAATCAGATTTCTCCTGCAGATTATTTTGAGAATGCAAGGCGGATTTGCCCAGTGCTAATCCTGATCGGGTGAAGACACTGGCAACGCCCCCACAATCATTAGAATACAGTCATCTGAAACCATCAATTTTTGTGGGATCAGATGACTCTTGTTGATGTATGGGGGTCTTCCAAGTTTCCCCAATAGATGATGTCAAGGGAAAGAAAGTTCAGGCACATCGAATTCATCCTTTTGTCCCTGGGTGAGATAAGTTGCCACCAGAGCTGTCTGGTTGTATGTAGCTTTCTCCACTCTCCCCATATAAAACACATGAACACTCAACTGAACTGTGCGTTCAGCCAACAACTATTAAAGGTTTATTAGTAGAGATGAGCGAGCACCAAAATGCTCGGGTGCTCGTTACTCGGGACGAAATTTTCGCGATGCTCGAGAGTTCGTTTCGAGTAACGAACCCCATTGAAGTCAATGGGCGACTCGAGCATTTTTGTATATCGCCGATGCTCGCTAAGGTTTCCATTTGTGAAAATCTGGGCAATTCAAGAAAGTGATGGGAACGACACAGCAACGGATAGGGCAGGCGAGGAGCTACATGTTGGGCTGCATCTCAAGTTCCCAGGTCCCACTATTAAGCCACAATGGCGGCAAGAGTGGGCACCCCCCTCCCCTCCCAACAACTTTTACTTCTGAAAAGCCCTCATTAGCATGGCATACCTTAGCTAAGCACCACACTACCTCCAACAAAGCACAATCACTGCCTGCATGACACTCCGCTGCCACTTCTCCTGGGTTACATGCTGCCCAACCCCCCCTCCCCCCGCACGACGCAGTGTCCACAGCGCACACCAAAGTGTCCCTGCGCAGCCTTCAGCTGCATTCATGCCACACCACCCTCATGTCTATTTATAAGTGCGTCTGTCATGAGGAGGAACCGCAGGCACACACTGCAGAGGGTTGGCACGGCTAGGCAGCGACCCTCTTTAAAAGGGGCGGGGCGATAGCCCACAATGCTGTACAGAAGCAATGAGAAATATAATCCTGTGCCACCCCCATCAGGAGCTGCACACGTGGACATAGCAATGGGGAACATATGTGCCACACACTATTCATTCTGCCAAGTTGTCTGCATGCCCCAGTCAGACCGCGTTTTTTTATAAATAGTCACAGGCAGGTACAACTCCGCAATGGGAATTCCGTGTGCACCCACAGCATGGGTGGCTCCTTGGAACCCACCCGCTGTACATAAATGTATCCCATATCAGTGCCCATCACAGCTGAGGTAACGTCCGATTAAATGCAGGTGGGCTTCGGCCCACACTGCATGCCCCAGTCAGACTGGGGTTCTTTAGAAGTGGACAGATGTAGTTACAACTCCGTGTGGACCGACAGCATGGGTGGGTGCCAGGAAGCCACCGGCGGTACATAAATATATCCCATTGCAGTGCCCATCACAGCTGAGGTAATGTCATGTTTAATGCAGGTGGGCTTCGGCCCACACTGCATGCCCCAGTCAGACTGGGGTTCTTTAGAAGTGGACACATGCATTTACAACTCCGTGTGGACCGACAGCATGGGTGGGTGCCAGGAAGCCACCGGCGGTACATAAATATATCCCATTGCATTGCCCATCACAGCTGAGGTAATGTCATGTTTAATACAGGTGGGCTTCGGCCCACACTGCATGCCCCAGTCAGACTGGGGTTCTTTAGAAGTGGACACATGCAGTTACAACTCCCTGTGGACCCACAGCATGGGTGGCTCCCTGGAACCCACCGGCGGTACATAAATATATCCCATTGCAGTGCCCAGCACAGCTGATGCAACGTTAGATTACACTGTAGGCGAGGGCCCCAAAAAATTGGTGTACCAACAGTACTAATGTACCTCAGAAAAATTGCCCATGCCCAACCAAAAGGGCAGGTGAAACACATTAATCGCTTTGGTTAATGTGGCTTAATTTGTAACTAGGCCTGGAGGCAGCCCAGTAAAAATAAAAATTGGTTCAGGTGCAAGTTTCAACGCTTTAATGAGCATTGAAACGTCTAAAAATTGTTTACAAAAATTATATGACTGAGCCTTGTGGGCCTAAGAAAAATTGCCCGTTCAGCGTGATTACGTCAGGTTTCAGGAGGAGGAGCAGGAGGAGGAGGAATATTATACACAGATTGATGAAGCTAAAAGGTCCCCGTTTTTGATGGTGATAGAGAACAATGCTGCCATCCGCGGGTGCAACCTACGTATTGTGTATCGCTGCTGTCCGCTGGTGGAGAAGAGAAGTCTGGGGAAATCCAGGCTTTGTTCATCTTGATGAGTGTAAGCCTGTCGGCACTGTCGTTTGACAGGCGGGTACGCTTATCTGTGATAATTCCCCCAGCCGCACTAAACACCCTCTCTGACAAGACGCTAGCCGCAGGACAAGCAAGCACCTCCAGGGCATACAGCGCGAGTTCAGGCCACGTGTCCAGCTTCGACACCCAGTAGTTGTAGGGGGCAGAGGCGTCACGGAGGACGGTCGTGCGATCAGCTACGTACTCCCTCACCATCCTTTTACAGTGCTCCCGCCGACTCAGCCTTGACTGGGGAGCGGTGACACAGTCTTGCTGGGGAGCCAGAAAGCTGTCAAAGGCCTTAGAGAGTGTTCCCCTGCCTGTGCTGTACATGCTGCCTGATCTCTGCGCCTCCCCTGCTACCTGGCCCTCGGAACTGCGCCTTCGGCCACTAGCGCTGTCGGATGGGAATTTTACCATCAGTTTGTCCGCCAGGGTCCTGTGGTATAGCATCACTCTCGATCCCCTTTCCTCTTCGGGTGTGAGAGTGGAAAGGTTCTCCTTATACCGTGGGTCGAGCAGTGTGTACACCCAGTAATCCGTAGTGGCCAGAATGCGTGTAACGCGAGGGTCACGAGAAAGGCATCCTAACGTGAAGTCAGCCATGTGTGCCAGGGTACCTGTACGCAACACATGGCTGTCCTCACTAGGAAGATCACTTTCAGGATCCTCCTCCTCCTCCTCCTCCTCAGGCCATACACGCTGAAAGGATAACAGGCAAGCAGCATGGGTACCCTCAGCAGTGGGCCAAGCTGTCTCTTCCCCCTCCTCCTCATGCTCCTCCCCCTCCTCCTCCTCCTCCTCCACGCGCTGAGATATAGACATGACAGTGCTCTGACTATCCAGCGACATACTGTCGCTGTCCGTTTCCGAGCACAAAGCGTCTGCCTTTATTCTTTGCAGGGAACTTTTCAAGAGGCATAGCAGAGGAATGGTGACGCTAATAATTTCAGCATCCCCGCTCACCATCTGGGTAGACTCCTCAAAGTTTCCAAGGACCTGGCAGATGGCTGCCAACCAGGCCCACTCTTCTGTAAAGAATTGAGGAGGCTGACTCCCACTACGCCACCCATGTTGGAGTTGGTATTCCACTATAGCTCTACGCTGCTCATAGAGCCTGGCCAACATGAGGAGCGTAGAGTTCCACCGTGTGGGCACGTCGCACAGCAGTCGGTGCACTGGCAGATGAAACCGATGTTGCAGGGTGCGCAGGGTGGCAGCATCCGTGTGGGACTTGCGGAAATGTGCGCTGACCCGGCGCACCTTTCCGAGCAGGTCTGACAAGGTTGGGTAGCTTTTCAGAAAGCGCTGAGCCACCAAATTAAAGACGTGGGCCAGGCATGGCACGTGCGTGAGGCTGCCGAGCCGCCACCAGGTTATGGCCGTTGTCACACACGACCATGCCCGGTTGGAGGCTCAGCGGCGCAAGCCAGCGGTCGGTCAGCTCTGTCAGACCCTGCAGCAGTTCGTGGGCCGTGTGCCTCTTCTTTCCTAAGCTGAGTAGTTTCAGCACGGCCTGCTGACGCTTGCCCACCGCTGTGCTGCCACGACGCGCGACACCGACTGCTGGCGACGTGCTGCTGACACATCTTGATTGCGAGACAGAGGTTGCGTAGGAGGAGGAGGAGGAGGGTGGTTGAGTGGAGGAAGCATACACCGCCGCAGATACCACCACCGAGCTGGGGCCCGCAATTCTGGGGGTGGGTAGGACGTGAGCGGTCCCAGGCTCTGACTCTGTCCTAGCCTCCACTAAATTCACCCAATGTGCCGTCAGGGAGATATAGTGGCCCTGCCCGCCTGTGCTTGTCCACGTGTCTGTTGTTAAGTGGGCCTTGCCAGTAACCGCGTTGGTGAGGGCGCGTAGAATGTTGCTGAGACGTGATCGTGCAGGGCTGGGACGGCACATCGGGAAAAGTAGTGGCGACTGGGAACTGAGTAGCGCCGGGCCGCCGCCGCCATCATACCTTTGAAAGCCTCCGTTTCCACAACCCTATACGGCAGCATCTCCAGGCTGATAAATTTGGCTATGTGCACGTTTAACGCTTGAGCGTGCGGGTGCGTGGCGGCGTACTTGCGCTCCAACACTTGCGCTAGCTACGGCTGGACGGTGCACTGAGAGACATTGGTGGATGGGGCCGAGCACAGCAGAGGTGAGGGTGTGGGTGCTGGCCAGGAGACGGTAGTGCCTGTGTCCTGAGAGGGGGGTTGGATCTCAGTGACAGGTTGGGGCACAGGGGGAGAGGCAGCGGTGCAAACCGGAGGCGGTGAACGGCCTTCGCCCCACCTTGTGGGGTGCTTGGCCATCATATGTCTGTGCATGCTGGTGGTGGTGAGGCTGGTGGTGGTGGCTCCCTGGCTGATCTTGGCGCGACACAGGTTGCACACCACTGTTCGTCGGTCGTCTGCACTCTCAGTGAAAAACTGCCAGACCTTTGAGCACCTCGGCCTCTGCAGGGTGGCATGGCGCGAGGGGGCGCTTTGGGAAACAGTTGGTGGATTATTCGGTCTGGCCCTGCCTCTACCCCTGGCCACCGCACTGCCTCTTCCAACCTGCCCTGCTGCTGCACTTGCCTCCCTCGTACTTACTCCAATTACTACTACCTGAGTGATAGACAACTGTGTCTCATCGTCATCGTCCTCCTCACCCACTGAAAGCTCTTGAGACAGTTGCTGGAAGTCCCCAGCCTCATGCCCCGGACCCCGGGAACTTTCCAAAGGTTGGGCATCGGTCACGGCAAACTCCTCCAGTGGGAGAGGATTCGGAACCATTGCTGCCCATTCTGGGCAGGGGCCCGAGAACAGTTCCTGGGAGTCTGCCTGCTCCTCAGAATGTGTCATTGTAATGGAGTGAGGAGGCTGGGAGGAAGGAGGAGCAGCAGCCAGAGGATTCAGAGTTGCAGCAGTGGATGGCGCAGAATTCTGGGTGGTCGATAGATTGCTGGATGCACTTTCTGCCATCCACGACAGGACCTGCTCACACTGCTCATTTTCTAATAAAGGTCTACCGCGTGGACCCATTAATTGTGAGATGAATGTGGGGACGCCAGAAACGTGCCTTTCTCCTAATCCCACAGTAGTCGGCTGCGATACACCTGGATCAGGAGCTCGGCCTGTGCCCACACCCTGACTTGGGCCTCCGCGTCCTCGCCCGCGTCCACGTCCACTAGGCCTACCCCTACCCCTCAGCATGCTGTATTACCAGTAGTGCAGAAACAGAACGCTGTAATTAAATGTGCCGCTTATTGGCCTGTGGTTGGAGGCTGACTTCCCTTACGGAACGCACAGCAGAGCCAGGAAACAATTTTGCGCAAGGCTGTAGTGAGACGTAGGTGCGTATGACTGAGCTAGTGGAATTCACAGCGCAAAAGCAGTCAAGTGGCCAAAGGCCAGTAGTAGGCCTTATGTGTTTTGCTTCTATTTTTTTAAAATGGTGAGCTGATACAGCAGACAGATACTGTGGGCAGCGTATAATATTATGTATACTCTTGCCCTTCGGCGGGATGACAGAGCTGATGTAACAGAGACAGCAGATCCAGGAAACAATTTTGCGCAAGCCTTCTGGAACGCTTAGCTGCGTATTAATTAGGACTACTACCCCCAGCAGATAGATACTGTAGGCAGCGTATAATATTATGTATACTGTTTCCCTCTGGCGGGATGACGGCGCTGATGTAACAGAGACAGCAGATCCAGGAAACAATTTTGCGCAAGCCTGCTGTAACGCTTAGCTGCGTATTAATTAGGACTACTACCCCCAGCAGATAGATACTGTAGGCAGCGTATAATATTATGTATACTCTTTCCCTCTGGCGGGATGACGGCAATCATGGAACAGAGACAGCAGATCCAGGAAACAATTTTGCGCAAGCCTGCTGTAACGCTTAGCTGCGTATTAATTAGGACTACTACCCCCAGCAGATAGATACTGTAGGCAGCGTATAATATTATGTATACTCTTTCCCTCTGGCGGGATGACAGCGCTGATGTAACAGAGACAGCAGATCCAGGAAACAATTTTGCGCAAGCCTTCTGTAACGCTTAGCTGCGTATTAATTAGGACTACTACCCCCCAGCAGATAGATACTGTAGGCAGCGTATAATATTATGTATACTGTTTCCCTCTGGCGGGATGACGGCGCTGATGTAACAGAGACAGCAGATCCAGGAAACAATTTTGCGCAAGCCTGCTGTAACGCTTAGCTGCGTATTAATTAGGACTACTACCCCCAGCAGATAGATACTGTAGGCAGCGTATAATATTATGTATACTCTTTCCCTCTGGCGGGATGACGGCGATCATGTAACAGAGACAGCAGATCCAGGAAACAATTTTGCGCAAGCCTGCTGTAACGCTTAGCTGCGTATTAATTAGGACTACTACCCCCAGCAGATAGATACTGTAGGCAGCGTATAATATTATGTATACTGTTTCCCTCTGGCGGGATGACGGCACTGATGTAACAGAGACAGCAGATCCAGGAAACAATTTTGCGCAAGCCTGCTGTAACGCTTAGCTGCGTATTAATTAGGACTACTACCCCCAGCAGACACGCAGTAAACTGAAGACGGTCACAGGCAGCCCAAATATAGTATTTTTCCCCAATTTTTTGGAAAAAGCCCACTGCCTATATACCCTGAATATCTCTTTCCCTGCCTCACCAGTACTGGCCCTATACTCTGTACAATGACTGCAGACTGCGGACGCAGTGCTCTGCATGCCCGATATACAAAAAAAAAATTGTGCAACACTGCTAAAAGCAGCCTCAACAGTACTGCACACGGTCAGATGTGGCCCTAAGAAGGACCGTTGGGGTTCTTGAAGTCTAAAATAACTCCTAACGCTCTCCCTATAACAGCTCCGGCACCAGCAGCACTTTCCCTGATCTCTGTCAGAATGCATCTGTGGCGAGCCGCGGGAGGGGCCGATTTATATACTCGGGTGACACCTGATCTCCCCAGCCACTCACTGCAGGGGGGTGGTATAGGGCTTGAACGTCGCAGGGGGAAGTTGTAACGCCTTCCCTGTCTTTCTATTGGCCAGAAAAGCGCGCTAACGTCTCAGAGATGAAAGTGAAAGTAACTCGAACATCGCGTGGTACTCGTCTCGAGTAACGAGCATCTCAAACACGCTAATACTCGAACGAGTATCAAGCTCGGACGAGTACGTTCGCTCATCTCTATTTATTAGCTTCATTATTGTGTGATGATAGTAGATCCCATGGAAGATGGATGGATAGAAAAATAGATGATGGGATCAAAATCTTGCCCTGCAATTGCTAAAGTTAGAATGTATGAACTGTCCTTTAGTAGTCTCTATTCAAAGTGATACATTTACCTGTACTGCAATTTCAATTATATTAAAAAGTATTTGATGTTTTTACTGCTATTCATAGTTAAAGTAGTTTTCCTGTTTCAGCAAAGATAGGTTATTTATTGTAGATGAGCGAGCATTACCTTTAGCGAGTATCTCCCCTGCTCGAGACTGCAGGTTCGGGTGCCGGCAGCGGGGGAGAGCGGGGCGGAACGGAGGGGAGATCTCTCTCTCCCTCTCTCCCCCCCGCTCCCTCCTGCTGACAGCCGCTACTCATGGCTCCCCCGCGCCGGCACCAGAACCTGCAGTCTCGAGCGGGGGAAATACTCGCTAAAGGCAATGCTCGCTCGAGCAATTGCCTTTAGCGAGTATACTCGCTCATCTCTATTATTTATTATACAATGAAACATTTAGTAACTTTATAATATACTTTGCATATCAATTTGCCATAGTTTTCATGATCTTTGCTTGCTGTAACTCACTGAGAACCTTCATTCTTTACTTATGGTCCTTATAGACAAGCCGATACTCATTTGATCGAGTGAGTAACTTCACCGCTAACTCTTTCGCATTTGCGCAGCCTGTCTAGACAGATACATTGTTGGCTTGTTCAGGTGAGAATCATTTAGTCCCTGTATAAGCAAAGGAGATGGACTGAAAGATTTAAACCGAACAATAAGCGAATGAGCCAACGATGATTTTTATGCCTGCACAAACGAATGAGAAGAGAACGATTCTCATTCGTTGTTCAGTCATTGGCTCGCTTTTAGACTGAACGATTATTGTTCCCCTTTGCTCTTTTGAACAATAATTGTTCTATTTAAACGCAGCGTTACTCAGTTTTGGTCATGTGACGACCAGTTGCTTGACTGATTAGAAGAGAGAACCCTCTATTCATTGTACTGTAACTGTTGCGGTGTACTTGAGTGTTTATTACATCCTCTGAAAGTAAACAACGAAGGCTCCCATTGAATCACACCAAGAAGAAATATTAAGACTGAGAAATTGATGTATAAAGTACATTAGAAAATTGTTTAACTTCTCATTATGCAATGAATAGCTTTATCTGCAACATTTAAACCCTTTCTTTCCTTTCTAGGATGTATCAGTATTTAAGCAAAAAATGTTCAATATTTATGGAATATAGTATTTTCTAAATTATACTCCGCAATTTTGATCTAATTTCATCTATTATGCGAACCTACGCGGTTCGGGTGTTTTTGAAATCGAGCACCGCTTTTTCCGAGTAACTCACTACTCGGACGGAAAGATTCGGGGGGCGCCGGGGGGCAGCGTGGTGGAGCGGGGGGTAGCAGTGAGGAGCAGGGGGGGAGCTCTCTCTCTCCCCCCCCACTCCCCTCTGCAACCCACCCGCTCACCCCCAGCGCCCCCCGAATCTTTTTGTCTGAGTAGAGAGTTACTCGGAAAAAGCGGTACTCGAGTTTACAAACACCCGAACCGAGTAAATTCGCTCATCTCTAGTGCTGATATATTCTACAATGCTATCCACAGAAAGCATTCATGTCCCTTTTTTATTTTTAAAAAGGATCCAAAAAGAATGAGGGAACAGCTCAGAAAAGGTCTCCGTTTGATTTGATATTTAGTCAGATACAAAGGAAAAAGTCAGATAAAGGAAAGAGTGACATATTCCAAGTCAACAGATTCTTCAAAGCATTCGATAAGGGAGCAACCAAAACGACTAATGCCAAGGATGATGAAGTCTCTGATAACAGGCCTGTACCTGGGGATTATGGGGACAACGGAAACGAAGAAGCCAGTCCTAGAGAAGGTAAGTAAATTATCTATCTCATATCTATCTATTGTACTTAATCTTTCAAAAATACTCCCTTTGCTGGATTAGTTGGAAATCATTCATTAAACCAGCATTTTTCGGTCTGAAAATTTGTAAAGTTCTAGTAGTCTGAAAAAAGTGAGGTAATTTTTGGGTTAATGGAGTATACGGCCTCATACACACAACAAAATTCATAATACAATAGTATTGTTATTAGAGATGAGCGAGTATACTCGCTAAGGCACATTACTCGAGCGAGTAGTGCCTTAGCCGAGTATCTCCCCGCTCGTCTCTAAAGATTCGGGGGCCGGCAGCAGGCGGGGAGCGGTGGGGGAGAGCTCTCTCCCTCTCCCCCCCCCCCCCCCCGCTCCCCGCCGCAACTCATCTGTCACCCGCGCCGGCCCCCAAATCTTTAGAGACGAGCGGGGAGATACTCGGCTAGGGCACTACTCGCTCGAGTAATGTGCCTTAGCGAGTATACTCGCTCATCTCTAATTGTTATCCTAAGAAGGTTTCTGTACATCTGTGTGACATTATATGTTTGTATGTGTTCGTATGGTAATGTATGTATATGGAAAAAGATTCTGCCAGGCTCCAGTGCATGCTGTTTGTATGCTGCAGAATTCACCGAAATACTGCATCAAGGTATATGGATCCATGTAAAAACCTCCATATGGTCACCATTTTTCTCCTCCACACTACTACGAAGGAGGACTTGTTTTTAGGTTCAAAAATAGTTTTATTAAACATTTTACAACATACAAGTTTACATGAACAAAAATAAAGAGAATTGGGCAGGGTAGGGGGTAGGGAAAGCCATTACACAATATGGCTATTTTAACAGTAGTAAATAGGTGAGACAAGGCAAGGAATTTTCTGCAGTCAATTAATTCATTAGTCTCTCAGAAAAAAAGAACTCGACCAGCGGAGGTCACCGTATTACAGATAAACTTGATCAACTTAACTCCTGTTGAGACGAGCAGGGAGGTCCAACTGTGTTGGGGTGGGATAAGTTATGATCGTAACAGAACAGAACAAGAACATGGTGCAACATAATGCACCCCCTTTTGTAAGTGGGGGGGCATTATGTTACGATCGTGTGGGCAAACTAAGCGTGGGGCCCACACGATCGTACCCAAAGAGGGAATGGAATAGGATGCACGCACACAGGATGCACTAGGGTCACACGGGTTTCAGGCAATTGACCCTGTGCTACAGGGGAGGATGATAGAGGCCCTACCTAAGCGGGGACATCGCCCC